>NC_133658.1:513845080-514447826 GCF_037893015.1 Macrotis lagotis | reverse complement strand
TCATCTCAAATTTAAAATAGTTTCTCCGTATTATCTGTTTCACAAAGTTCACTTTTGAAATTCATCATAGCTTATAGATGAATTCCAATAGCTCTTTCTAGATTGTCTATGACTGATGTTGGATTAGAAAGATTTCTTAGGACTTCTGGTTTTCAGAAAATTCTGGCATTAATTCCAGCTCCCTGACTTTGATGCTTGCCTTCTGTTCTTTCTTTCTTTCTTTTTTTTTTTTTTTTAGGTTTTTGCAAGGCAAATGTGGTTAAGTGGCTTGCCCAAGGCCACACAGTTAGGTAATTATTCAGTGTCTGTGGCTGAATTTGAACCCAGATACTCCTGACTTCAAGGCTGGTGCTTTATCTGCTACGCCACCTAGCCGCCCCTTCAAAGGTGACAGTCCCCTTCAATACTCCTTCACCTAAAATCAGGAAGAATAGAAACAATGAACATTAGGGCCATGGGCTTAAGGGCCACATTGTGGCAACCCCAGGGCCTTTTTTCTCTTGAAGAATAAACACTCCTTGTCTGTTCAACTGACTGTAGACAGGCAGGAAAAAAGGAAGGAGACTTAATTTACTGTTGTTAACAGTCAATCACATGTGCTTGCTTTATGTTAGGGAGGAGGCCCATTCCATTATATGTCATCATGACTTGCTAGATGCAGGCTCCACAGTCTCTTACACATGGGCTGGAAGTAGGACATAATAATGTTTGCTCTGAGGATGGAATTCCATTGACAAGGCCACCATGGAAAGAGGAGTCATGAGTTTTTCTTGCTCCATCCATAGTCTCTTGCATCCTTGTGACCAAATAGCATTTATTTGCAAGAAGGGTAATTAGCAGATAAATAATGCAGTCTGTGGTCATGGGGAACACAAATAACTTTCCTTATGGATTTCACAGCCACAACTATACCCTGATCAGTTCAGAATGAGCTAACTAGTCATAGACTCTGGAAGTTTCATATTACTTGAAAAGATAGATTCCTACATTACAATGTAATCTTTGAATTCATTGGTGGGTCAGAATCCAAAATTTTTAAGTATCAATATAAAACAGGGAGCAAAATTGTGACCCCATGGGCTTAAATATCTTGATATTTTGAGATGAAACAGTAAAATTGGGGATTTAAGGTGATATCTCCCTTCTTACAAGGGCAAATTTTACATAGATTTTATTAAATGGGCAGGTTGAATAACTGTACCTCAGTTAATTAAAAATAAATTAATATTTATTAAGTTACTACTATATAGACACTGGTAGTGGTGAGTAGATGAGTGAAATATATGGAATGATTTGTCTTATTGAGGAATTCACAATATTTTAAATTAATTGACTTGGAAATGCAGTCTATCCTTCCTCTGTGTCTTAATTTAAGGTTACTTTTATTTCAGTCACTAGAATTTGGGGTCCCTGTAGAGTGAATTAAATGGATAATCACTCACTCAAGTCCCCTAAACAGATGGAAAATGGTTAAAAAATAGCATATTTTTTTTTTCTTGGAGATCTCTAAGTCAACTTCTTACTATAATTATTTAAATATTGTGTTTGAGTGTCTTCTATTAGATCCTGTTTTTTTCAGAAGTCCAGATGTTGAATTTACCTATTTATATCTTCAACAAAGATGTATTTTTGACTGCCAAAAATGTTTGGAAAACTATGTGCTTCACTAGTGTTATTGTATTATTTTAAGCCTTTGGGAGCATTTGAATATACTAGCCCTTTCAGCTGAAAAATATACTGAATCCTTATTACATATTCTGACTGTAGTAAATTTTATGGTATAAGATAGGGAAAACTAATTTAATGCAATAATGGAAAAGAATAACTTAGAGACTCACTTGAAGACTAGTCTATTTTAAAAGAGGGAAATTTGGTTCATTTTCTTCTCCCCTTCCTTTCCCTAGTTGATATAATTATGGGATGACAAAATATTAATCAAAGTGTTTACACTCAATTGTTTCTTTACAAAGTATGATCATCTTTCTCTCATGAAATTAAGTGGAACCTGACTATTGGACAAACAAACAAAAATTATTCACACCCCTGGAAGCATTAAATAGATGTCTTGGAGATAGTACTTTTGTATATTTAGAGTGTTGGTGATAGGGTCTTCTGTTGAGGAAGAACCTGGACCCTGAGAAGGAGTCACTCTAAGGTATAGATGATTTTCCCCCCCTACCTTCCCCCATTTTTGGCCTTGGATTTAGCAGTAGAACTACTTGTCCAAAAATAAAAAAGTGTGAGGGTAAATCAAAGCAGTTTGAGAAAAAGTTGAGGAAGCAGAAGCACAGGCTGATGGATGAAAAGAGTCCATTGCTTGAAGCTTGTATTAACTAAAAAGAATGGGATTTCTGGCAGCATAATAGAGGGGTGACTATAGACTCAAGAAATCTATGCCTGTCCATTTTGAATTAAGCTTTCGAGAGGAATAGATCCTGGGAGCATACTAAACAAGCTAGCCAACAGATATGCCACATATCTGTGGAGAGAAAGAGGAAAAAGGACAGAAAGGCTCTGAAGGACCAGAATCATGGGTTCTCTTGAGTTTTCTTACCCGTGTTTCTTATATGTGATCCTCAGTAACAGGATACAAACTCTAATTTTGTTCCCAGTCTTCTTATTGACACTGGGAATTTATGAAAGAGAGTGTCCAAATGTTATTGAAGTTTTGTAGCTTCTGTTTTCAGTGTCATCTTAATAATGCCTTTGCTATTAGTGGATATCTATTATTATATTATTAATGAAAAATATACTGGTAGGGGCTTTGTAGTTACAGTATTAAGAGTGAGTACCTTCACGATACCATTTGAATCCTGGGAGAGTTGTATACTTGATGATCTCTTTTTAATATACTAACTTTGATAACAAAAGACAACCACCATCTAGCTATTAATTTAGTAATTCTTACAATGGGAAGTTATTAAAGATTAATTAAATATAATTGATAGACATAAAAAACTGGATACTTTTTAGAAATGCATGGTTAATTGCCATTTTTGTATTACCTCTCAGAAATCTTATCTAGGCATTTCCTTTTGTGTTAATTTTAAGATTTATTGTTCATGATTCCAAATCAACACATAGACCCAATTCATACCTTGTTTTTCATATTGAACTCTAAAGGTTGATGATAGTATAAATGTAAAATAGAGGAGAGGATTACTATATTTTCTTGGTTATTCACATAAGAAAGATTAACCAGATAAGGAATACCAGTGGTCTAGGCTATGTTATAAGGGTGGATAGACAATTCATAATGCCAGATCATTAAGATAGATATTTTGAACTGGATCTTTGGACAGTGAACTGGGCTCACAACTAAACAGGAAACAATGTGATCTTAGATAATTCATTTTACTTCTCCTTTTCTGCAAAATAGGGAGATTTTGTAAAAAAACGGGGACCTTTGAATCTTGGGAAAATTTCCCTTCTTTTATAGCTTTCTTTGATGCAAATAGAGTTAGTATTACAATAGAGGATAATAGGATGAAAAGAACAAAATCTTGGAAATGAAGGTCTAGGTTTAAGTTTTAGTTCTTTCTCTCATTGACTGACTTTGAGTAAAATCTGAGCCTGTTTCTTCATCTGTAAATCAAGGATAAAAATACACTATCTAATTCACAGGGTTGTTGTGAGGAAGGCACTTTGTGAACCACAAATGTGAGCTTTTATTAGTAACCTGGTTGATGGAACCAAGTGTCAAAATCTTTATACATAAAAAGGGCACAAAAGTCATATAATGAGGGTCTGGCATATACTCAGACTCCATTAGCTTGCCTGGCTGATTCCATTTCTTAATGTAGACCATGCTGGGAAGATGGTTTCTGGAAGGACTGTGATGACATGTCAGGCAAGTCCCTTCCAGAGATTATGGAACATATGTACATATATATAAAATCTATAACTGGTTCCAGTCAGCTAACCATTTGTTGGAAAGGAAGGCTTTTTGACAGAGGCACCCCCCCCATCTCCATTAGCCACATACTCTTGGCTCATTTTATTTTGTCTTCTTTTGGTGACTTAGTTCGTTACTTTTGGCTATGACCATGCTGACCTTAAGAGTTTTCAAAGGTCAGGAGAACGAACCACAAGAATCTGGGAGTCCAGGCCAAGTTTTAAAACCAGTGCAGCATTTATACTTCCAAATAGTTAGAAATTCTGGGAATGACCTTTGGAATCTCAGACCTTGAGATGAGAACTCATCCAGAATCCATACAATCTTTAGACATAAATTTGGTGAGACTAGTGCTGTGTAGGTAGTGAGTTAAATTTTGAGGCTACTTTCTGTGGGACCAAGGTGGTATAGGATAAAGTATACCCTCCAAGGTATCGGCAACATAAGGAGGATATTTGCACATTTTTTAAAATTTTCTTTTCTTTTAACAGTATTTTATTTTTCCCAATTGCATGTAAAGATAGTTTTCAACATTCATTTTTTTCTTAGGTTTTTGCAAGGCAAATGGGGTTAAGTGGCTTGCCCAAGGCCACATAACTAGGTAATTATTAAGTGTCTGAGACTGGATTTGAACCCAGGTACTCCTGACTCCAGGGCCGGTGCTTTATCCACTACACCACCTAGCCGCCCCTCAACATTCATTTTTGTAAAATTTTCTGCCTTCCTCCTTTCCCTCCTCCTTCCCAAGACAGGAAGCAAGCTGATATAGGATATGCATACACAATCATGTACATTTTTTCTTGCTATATTTTTGAAGCAAATATTCCTTTACCTCATTACTAACCTCTAATGATGAAGGGAATTTAGCCAGTGGGAGCCAATCCAATGGTAGTAAACAGAGTCCTTGAACTTTTCAAACACAAATGAAGCAGAGGAAATAGTTAAAGCCAATAGAACAGGTCTTTTTTGAGGCCCTCCTGAAGTCAATCATTCAACCTTTACGTCACCATTTTTTTCTTTTCTTTTCTCTTCTTTTTTCTTTTCTTGGTTTTTGCAGGGTGATAGGGTTAGGTGATTTGCCCGAGGTCACACAGCTAGGTAATTATTAAGTGGTTGAGGATGAATTTGAACTCAGGTACTCTTGACTCCAGGGCTGGTACTCTATCCACTGTGTCACTTGGCTGCTCCCTTTCCCCATTTCTTTAGCTGCCAGAACCAGTTATGGAATGTCTATATATCCTTCAAGGTTGCTCCCTTATATCTCTGTAAGTCATCACAATTCTCTTAGAAGCTATCTCCCCTGTACCCTCCACATAGAAGGATTACATCAGCCAGGAAAGTTAAAAAGTTAAAAAGTTAAAAATGCTTGCTTGTGCTAAAGATCACAATTACAGTAGAAATGTAAGTTCCTTGAAGACAGAAACTTTTTATTTGTGTCTTTGTTTCCCCTAGTGCCTAGAATGGTATCTGGTATACAGTAGATGCTTATTGTTTGTTGAAATTAAAGGAAAAAAATTGAACAATAGAAAGAGGATTGATGGGTGCTTTTTGGAAATTATATAGTTCTTTGAGTGATCCACTGAATGTCTCCTTTTATTGAGTGCCCATCTTAAAAATATGAATATTTTTCTAGTGATTGTTTTTAGTCATATGTCATTTGAGGAATATCACAGTCCTCAAAGAATTAAAATTATAGGGCAATGTTGTACATTTCATTTAAGCAGACTGTAATATTTTTGTCAGAATATTTGAGGCAAGCAAAGAAGGCTGAAGGATATCATCAAGGAGGCATAAGATCCCAAAACAAACATGATACTCAAGTAGCACACTGGGGACAACTTACAGACAAGTTGGATGCACCATTGATATCCAAATAATGTCAAGGAAGGGAGAATAAGGCCCTAGGATCCTGAGTAGACCCTCTGTGGAGAATCTTTGGGAGGATAAAGAAAAGAAAGACATAACGTGAGCAAGTAGGAATGGGTAATGATCAGCATAAATGAGGTGACAATCTCCATCAATAAGATGGATGTTCTGTAAAATACTGAGGTCGTACAAACATATACACACACACAGCACATCAATTGTTTTACAGTATGTCTTAAAAGTCTAGAAGGGCAAATACATTTTTATCTACTTTTTGTGCCTTCAACTTAATTGTTGATATTCTCCCCTTTTCATTTCATAGGTAAATTTAATTATTATTTTTATTTTGTATATTAAAACTATGGATATTTGTATTGGTAATGATCCAAATCTAGAAATTAAAAGTATTATCATCTTTACCATATTGATCCAAACCATTGGTGAACTTTTTGCCTTTTCTTCTAATTATTTAGATCTTCCTTATATTTTTGTCAAAATAGTTTTACAGTTTTCTTTATATGGAGTGTCCCGAAAACCTTAGTGTAATCTTAGTCTTTATGTGTAATATATTTATCATGTTTGTGAATGATGTCATCATCCCCTCAGTCATTTAGGCAAAGGGAAGAACTAAACCTCAGTGTCAGAATTCTTGAGTCTTGAAGTTGGAAGGCACTTTAGAGATCACCTAGTCTAATGGCCTCTCCCCACCTTTCCCTGTAAAGCAGAACTTTCTTTCATAACAACTATGACAGACAGTCATGGAACATCTGCTTGAACATTTCAAGGGGTTGGAGTTTCCAGGAAATGATAGTCTACCAATTTCTGAATAACAATAAGTAGGAAAAAATGTTATCCTGATATTGATCTTAAAAATTGGACCTAATTCTGCTTGGGAGAAATAAAAAAGATTAAATCAGATTAATCCCATTGTTACTTTTTGTGAGTGACACAGAGGCTCTTTTGCCTTTCAAATATTTAAAGGCAGCTATAACATGAATAGTTTCCTTTTTAGACTAAACACCTCCTGTTCCTTTGATCTCTCCTCATGTGACCTGTTTTTCAGAACTTCTAGAGTCTTATTTACCCTTCCTCATACATTCCTGTATCAGTGTATTATCCTGAACTCTCCAAGTGCAGAGTTGTACTCAAGCCAGTTCAAACTGGCTTGGGTTGAGCTTTAAATTTTCAGTTTCAGCATTTATTTAGTAAGCATATAAATCAGTTAATGCTACAAATCAACTTGATTTATTGTTTTGTTCATTGTCTAGACTTAAGCAAATGATAGAGAAAATGTTAATCATATAGATTAAATTTAAAAGTGTACCCTGCATTTTCAGAGAGCCAGTTATCAAATATTTATCATTGAGTACCCATTCAGATAGTCTGACTAGTTCAGACTATAAAGGGATTATTACCTCCTTTTATAGGGTATCCATATATTTATTCATTTACATTGCAACTGCATTAGCTTTTATCTTTTTCCGGCAACCTCACCTCATTGTAAGCTCAATACAATTCTCCTCCCACCCTCCAATTTTTTTTCTCAGGAACTGTTATTACTCTTAACTTGAGTAGTTTGATATATTTTTTTTTGAGATCTGGGCATCCTTAGCCCCACTTCTATCCTTGCTAACAAATTGGCTTCCTGGAAAGAGGTTAGCTAGATCTCTCCCTCTGAGTTCTAAGAGCACTCCTGAAGGGTAGTAAAGGTTTTCATAATACAATTGACTTAAAGACCTGTTCCAATATGTTCTCTCCAGTATCAGTTGCCAATTATAGTCAGTATCTCCCTTATATCATTGATTGACCTAAGGATTAGTGTATGCCTATCAGTTTAACCAGTAAGCATGAATAAAGTTTTATCAAGAGTTATTTACTCAGAACACATGTCAATAATGGAAGTTAGAAAGCATTTCTTGCAATAAGGGGTACACTTTTTTATCTTCCACCTTGATGTTTGGGAGAGACTGGGCTCAGACTTAAAGTAGAAACTATATGGTAGTAACCCCACGTTCACTTCTGAATGCTTCAAAACTTTGGGATAAGTTGTTCCCTTTCTGCAGAATCCTGGCATCTTAACCACTTTTGGTTTGATTCCTGAAGGTTCTTTTTGGGATTGTGCCGGTCCTTTACCTAGTTAGGCAATTATTGGATCCTGATTTAGATTTCCAACCTTTGGAGATCTGATAAGGTCCTATACTAAAGGAAAATTAAGACTATCAGGTGACCTATCCAGGACATAGGCTTGCCAAAGAGGCTATGCTTTCATAGTCCTTGCCAATTCCCCTACTTCACTTCTTGCCTCCACTGGGCAAGCTATCAACCTACTTCCTTCTATCAACCTACTTCCTTCTGTAACCAACCCACTACCAAGGTACCTATTGAAATAGCAGTATAGCTGCCTTTTGTTCCTTAGATCACATGATAATTAGAGCCAGTTTCTATGCTTTGGGGCAGTTAAGAATGATTAAGAACCCCACTTCCCCTCTTCTTTGTTGTGGGTGTGATAGAATGAGTCTCTCAGGATAAACAAGCATGAATGGATTGTGATTTGCATCTCAAATCACATTACATCATCTTTCCTCACAAATTCCCTTCTCTTCCAAACTGTTTTTCCCAAATGTTTGCCAAGGATAGCATCTTTCTAGTCAACCAAGTTCACAATATCTTTCTGTCCTCTTTGACTCTTCACTTTTATTCATTTCATGTATTCAATCATTTGCCAAATCTTGTCCTTTCTCTCTCTCTATCACATCTTAAAAATTCCTTTCTTCCCACACAAACATAGCCACCACTGTAGTCTAGGTTCTCTTCTCCCTATCTCAAGTTCCTTTCTTCTCCAGTTCATCCCCTACATAGTTTTCAAAGTATGGTGCAAGGACACGGAAGATGCCTAAAATCTTTCAAAGGGTCTCTGACTTCAAAACTATTTTCATAATAATACTTAGTATGTTATTTGCCTATTTTAAAATCCTCTCTTTTCAACAGCACATTTTTGAGAGGCTGAATTTTCTTCATAAACTTCAATAAAAATAACTTTTCTCATCAGATTGAATGTAGAAGTAGATAGGAGAATTCAACTTTTTAAAATTAAGCCAGACATTAAAGATATTATTTGTTAATGTTAGGTTTATTACTGTTATTTTTAAATGATTTAATAAATAAACATTTTAACATTTTCAATCTTAATTTCTAATATGGTAAATATTGATTGGGATCCATATGCAATTAAAAAATCCTCTTCGGACTCCTCAGTAATAGTGTAAATGTGTCCAAGATCATAAAGTGAGAATCTTTTTTTCTTTCTTTTTGGTTTTTGTAAAGCAATGGGGTTAATGGACTTACCCAAGGTCACACAATTATTAAGTGTCTGAGGGCAGATTTGAATTCAGGTCCTACTGACTCCAGGGCCAGTGCTCTATTCATACTGTGCCACCTAACTGACTGAGAATCTTTTTTCTATACAATTATCAAGGTGGTTTTCCTAAAATGCAACTCTAAACATGGCATTCCCTTACTCAATAAAGAGCAATGGCCCCATATGGCTGTAAAATTAAATATTATTCCATATTTGTCTTTATCCTTCTAAAATATCTACTTTTAGTGTAAATTAACAATATACATAATTATTTGTATAGTAATACTGAAAAATACTGATAAATAATTGATAAATACAAAAAATATATATATAATAGAAATGTATACTCATTTTTTTTTTTACTTATCAGGTTGCTCAGTCAAAATCATTTAGAATCCTTTGGTCTTGAGAAACAGTTTAGGAAAATCAGCTTAGATACCTGGGCTTGTCTTGATTTTATCTATTGCCATCAGTCCACTTTGTAATGGGAAAGTGGTTGATACCTTCACAGAGTTGTTTACAGCTACCATCATTTTAGTTTTAAAGCTAAATTTCTCTCTCTCCCTGATTATAGGAACAGGGCCCTCTTGAATTGGACTCATTTTTAAAGTATCTGGAAATGGAAACTTACTGATATTTTCTCTGAACTTTTTGAAATTATTCCCCCTAAAATCTATGGTATGGCTTTGATTGAGCTCCTTGCCTATTATGAGAAATCCAAGCTTCCCATTACTTCCACTTCACCAACCAGCTTGTCTTTGTTGATCATAATTAAATGCAGAGTGGCTGTTCAGTGGAATGCTCCAGGGTTGTTGTCCTTGACTCTTGTGTTAAAGATTTTTTCTTTTGTTGATGTGGATGAAGACATATTTGCATGCTTGTCAAGTTACAAGAGATCTTGACAATCTAGAATTATGGGTTATATCCAGTAAGATAAAATTTGATAGAGAAAAGCATAAAAGTATTACATTTGGATTGAAAAAAAAAACAACTTTTCAAAAACATTGTGAAATCAATATGTTTAGAAGGCAATTCATGTGAAAATGATCTGAAGATTTTGATGAGGGAAAACAAGAATCCAACCTGATGTAGTGGCCAAAAAAACCCAAAACAAAGCAAAAACTCCAACCCAACACAAAACCCAACTGACTAATGGGATTTAAGAATACATTAGCAGAAATTATAGGATGGATGGTGTTTTCAGAAGGACTAGCACCACTGTGTGAGGTGTGAGAGCTTACTGAGTCCTTTGCAGGATTGCTCACCCATATGTTCCAACTCTCACTTATGACTCCAAGAAGCTGTGGCAAGTGAAAACTTTCAAATATGTGAAGAATTCCCCTGCTGGAAGAGGCAGTTAAGAACATTTTGTTCCAAATAGCCATGAAGATGACTGAAGCAGGTGCTTGGGAACACTTGGTTTGGTCAGACATGAAAGATGCCATGGTCATCCACTGCATCCTGGGCCATTGCCAGTTGTCCTGACTTCTGTCTTATCACTGGACTTCAATGAGAGAGTATGATCATGACCTTGTTCAGCTCTGTCTCACTTAAATTCAATTCATACACAAGTCAAGACATCACCCTCTTCATTGATCTCTGGAAAAAAAAAAGCATCAACATTGATAACAACAGAAGTAGAATATCTTTATTATATCCAGAACTTGTCAGCCAGACCATTTCGGAGATACTGCACCCAATTTTTGGTGCTATGATTTAGAAAAGATATTGATGTACTGAAGCATATTTAGAGGAGAATACCCAGGATGTCAAAGAGCTGTAAAGTCAGGCCATGTGATCATCAATGGAAGGAATTAGAATTTAGAAAAGATTTAGGAGAGACATAATCACTGTATGACATCTTTCAGAATCAGGGAAAACTGGAGAATAACAATTTAATTGTCAGTCTATAATTTTGCTACTTTGTCATCGACTCTTTTGGCAGTTAGATGAAACCTATTCTCGAAATATTCTCAGACCCTTTCATAGAATAATTTGACTAAAGGCATAAAATGAAACACATAGGATCACAAAGGAAGCCAATGATATTGACACAGTTCTCAGAATGTTAAAAAATAAGATCCAAAAATGAAAAAAAAAAAGGTTTGCAGACTCCAGCATACAAATTGTTGATTTCAAAAATTAAGACTTTGGAGAGAATGAGGAGAGTTAATAGTGAGTGAAAGTCTGAGAAAAACTGAAGACAGAGAATGAGGAAGAGCAAAATCTTTTTTGAGAAAGCTGTTCTAACTTTGTATTGTGAAAACATCTGAAGAGAATTCCATGAGAGCAATTCTAGAAAGAGACTGGGATTATGGCTCGAGAGAAACTACAGAGAAAACAAAGACAAAGGGGAAAAATTTTTTTTCTGACGATTTAATATTTTACTTAATGATAATGATGATTTAATCTATATATTGTGTAGAAATTGAAGGGAATTCTTGAGAAGAGAGTAAATTGAACCTTGTAAAAGCTTGGGGTAATAGTGATAAATGATTCTGGCTATGATTCTTCTTGCAGTTCAAATATTTCAAATAATTATTTATGCATTTATTTTATTATTGATCACATTATTGACAAATTGTACAGACAATAGTTTTAATATTGATTTAATCCAAGAAGAATAGAGGTTTTTATATAGAGAACAATATGAGCACCTGCCTATGGGAAAAGAGGTTTTTTCAGTTGATTAAATATTGCTTAATCATTTTTAATCATCAAACCATGGTAGACAAATTATAAATGTGAAGGTTATTATTAACATTGAATTATAAAACCACATTTAATACTTTAATTATATTTAACAAACTGATAGGGCTCTGAGTTAGCTAATTAATTAATGAGAGAAATGTGCAACTTCAAACATATCCCCAGATGACCCTAGACCTGAGGATAAGAATGATTATAATAATGAATTTTCCTTTTTTCTTTTCCTTCCCCTTGCTTCCTTCCTCCCCTCCCTGCTTTCTTCCCTCCTTTCCCTCCCTCCTGACTCCCTCCTTTATTTCCTTCCACATGGAAACATCCCTTATTTCAATCCTTTACTATTTTTATCTTCAAATATTTGAAGTTCTATTGTCTAGAGGAAAGATTAGACTCGTTCTGTATAATCACTAAGACAAAACTAGAACCAAAGAATTAAAAATGATAGAAAGGTAGATTTTAGATCAATGTAAGGAAAATTTTCCTAGCACTTCAAACTATTCAGAAATGGAATGAATTGCCTTAGAAGGTTGTGATTTCTCCATTTATGGAGTTCTTCAAGTTAATGCTGGATAATCATTTATTGGCAATCACTTGTTTTAGAAGGAATTAATGCATCAGATATGAATTGGAATAGAAAGTCTTTTAGGTTTCTTTCAAAAGGGATTAATGCATGAATTGGAACAGAACATCCCTTAAGTTTCTTTCAATGAGTCTATTACTTTATGATTCTACTTATTTGCTTATCAGAGAGCATGGGATCATAGATTTGGAAATGGCAGGGAACTTTGGATGTTGAGTAACTTGTCCAAGATTTCACCAAGTAAGAAATGAAAGAGTCAGAATTTGAATTCATCCTTTGATTCTAAGTCTAGCTCTTCTTCCACTGTTCATTATGTGTCTCACTGGTCAACAAGATAAATAAGAAATTTATCTGATGTTCTACTTTCAACTATACCAATCCCATCAAAATGGACTTAGTGGTTTACTCATAATATTGTCTGACTTCTGTGTTAGCTGTATAACCTGTAGTAGTAAAGCACGATCTGCATCTTCTCTTGGATTAGGTGGCCTATGGTTTGTTGTTTGCTTTTTATTTTTGAACAGGACCAATCACGGATTATGTCTTGACTCATGCATGAAGTGATTTTAAGTTTCACAAAGCCTCCTTCTCTCTTCCAGAGTTATTGAAGTACAGTGGCAGGACAAAAATGGCCCAGGATGCAGTGGATGACTTTGGCATCTTTGATGCTTAATGAAACTCTAAATACTGCACATACCTATTTCAGTTGCCTTTATGGCTTTTGAAACAAATTATTCTTATCCATTCATTTCAAGTAGACATCCCCCTAACTCACTGACTAGTTTAAGGCCAGTTGGTTACCCCCAACTATGATGAGATGGTTTTACTAGAGTATAATTGCTTCACATGCTATAGCTTCTGGGAGTCATAGGTAAGAATTGGGTGAAAGTGAACACCAGTGGAGGATGACCAGTCTTGAAAAGATCTCAGCAAGGTGCTAGTCCTTCATGACTCCTACAATGACATCACTTCTGTATCTCTCCCCTTTATTTTTGCTCCAACACTTTTTATCAAGCTTCCACCTTCACATTTGTGGCATTTTACTTTTTTCAGAAAGGATACTTCTTTCATATAGAGTTATGACACAGTCCTATTGAATCTTGTTTTCTTTGAAATATGTATACCATTCCATTGCCATATTCCAGCTGAGTCTAGCCAACTAAGTCTCAGGAATATCCATGAAATTGTATTTGCTGTTCATAAATTCCTTGTGCTAAATTTCTTTGTTGACTGAGTCAATTTTTCATAATCTTTCTCTTGTTATGTAGAACTTGTGTGGCAGTACATATTGTTATCAAATGCTTTTTTGCTGTTTTCTCCTGATAATTGTCAGGTACCTCCTTCTTTGTGAATGCAGGTGGACAGAAATGAATTTGGCAAAACAATGAAGGAAGAAGATAATGATAAGGATAAGAACTGGTCTTGACATGTAATTTTACTGTATAAGAAACTCTTTGATTAGGAACTCCCTGCACCAATGGAAATTGACATTTTCTTTGTAGTTCTAAGAATATGGTTTTTGAGCATTGTCTAGGGCCCAAGAATTATTGATTTTTTTGAGGGTTACACAGTTGGTACATGTCTGAGGCAAGATTTTAACCCAGGCCTCTCTAGCTCTAAGGTTATTGCTTTGCTACAATAACTTTATACAAAGTAGAATATTTTTCATTAAAGGGGAAAAGAAGGTCATAGGTATTTTTCCATTTACACTAGTAATGGACAAACTAAGAAGGGAGAAAGTCAAAGCCTTTTGATTTTTTGATACAAAATGTAAATTGAGAGACACAGGGTATTTATTTTTTTAATGGTACTTTCATTTAAAAAGACTTTTCAACCTTCTTAAATTCAGTTTAGGAACTAGAGGGGATATGCTGTCAACATTTAGGATTGTCAAGGCTTTTAGATAAAATAGTGGATTAAAAATATATAATTGATTAGTTTGAGATAGTTATCCTTCTTTTGCATTTATCATTTCTTTTTTAAAACAATATTTTATTCTTCCCCAAGTACATGTTAAAACAATTTTTAACATTTAAAAATATTGAGACTTACCTGTTTTAATTCTTTCCTTTTCTTCCTTCCTCTTTTTTTTAAAGCAATACTATTTTCATGTTGTATTTCAGGATAAAATATGAGAATTATAACCTATGGATTCATCTCTTTGATCTTAAGTATCAAAGCACTGACCAAGGTTTCCATAGTAATTCCACTGGCCATTGTAATAATTCCATTGGCCTTTTACAGCTTCAATATTTTAGAAAAAAGAATGACATTGTGGAGAGAGCATCAGTTTAGGACTCAGAAAGATTGGTTTCTAATCCTAGTTCTGTTCTATATCCAGATGTACATTCTTTTTTTTTTTTTAGGTATTTTTTGCAAGGCAAATAGGGTTAAGTGGCTTGCCCAAGGCCACACAGCTAGGTAATTATTAAGTGTCTGAGACCGGATTTGAACCCAGGTACTCCTGACTCCAGGGCCAGTGCTTTATCCACTATGCCACCTAGCTGCCCCAGATGTATATTCTTAAGAAAAGTCTGCTAACCTCCTCAAGTCTGGATTTCATTATTTGTGAAATGAAGACATTGGATCAAATAGTTGATAAATTTGAGAGACAGTGTGTTACAGTGGAAAGCACATGTTATTTTGAACGAGAAGATTGAAGTTTAAGTTCAGGGTCAGCAATTTATCACTTCTGTGGCCTCACTTGAATCACTACTGTTGGACTTAGTTTCTACATCTGTGAAATAGGGATGGACTAGATGAAACCTTATAACTTTAAATCTATATTCCCTTACAGTTTTAATATTCTAGTATGCCATAAATAAAGTTTCATGTGATCAAGATAACTTTCCATTGTTCATGGATAGATTATCATAACAATATTTAAATAGTGCTTTAAACTCTTTTCTCAGATATTTTCTTATCAATTGCCTCACTTGATCTTTTCAACAGTGCTGTCAATAATACCCTTTCTTGCTCTTATAATTTAACTGATAATTTAGAATTTGGGGTTTTTAGGAACCATGTTATCATTTAATTTTTTAAAAACTTCTTTGTTTTGCACAGTGCCTACATTTAATGGGTGGTTAGTATAACTTTGAATAAAATTGATTTCCAACCTTAAAGACAAAGAAAGGGGGTAAAATTTAAATTATGATTCAATTTTTTCTATTTTCAGATTTATTTGAAAATATTGGCAAAAAATGCAATTTGAGAATACTTAATGATTTCCATTATTTGTGTCCACCCTAGCCTTGCCATCATGCAAAACTTAGTTATTACTAGTCAATTTCTTAGTGTATAAGAGCACTTATATAGGTAGTGAAGACACTGGCTTGATTAGAAGGGTCTATTTGTCTTTAAATTTCCATCTCTATTGTGTGGGCAATAATTAACTTAAGGACATTATGTTTCCAGAATTTATTTGTAAGTAATTGTTTGGAACTCAGGATGTTTTCCCTTGGAGACAGTGTTATAAAAAGTGATTATCTCCTAGGCTAACTAACAGAAGTCCATTTAACTATAATGAGATTAAACTATAATATTCATTTATGGTCCTATCCTGAATTTTGTGTTATGAATATAATATAGTACAGAAGAATTTCCTCCATTCTAATAATTCTATTAGCATAGAGACAATAATAGGTAATGTTTTGAAATACATGAGTCTTTTTTTTGTGGGGGGAGGGTGATATCCTCCTAATGTTACTCTGTAGAAGTGGCTGAGTTAGCAGGTTGTATCAGAAATCCCATGTGCCATCTGTACCAGACAGGGTGGGTAGAGTACACTAGTCTCTAAAGACTTAATTTCCTTGAATTCAGACAAAAGACCAATTCCATGCACTCCCTCTCTATATTCCCCCCCACCTCTTAATTCTATGATTGATATTGATTTGCTTACTAATATTAATCCTTGGATATCACACCCCACAATCACTCTAGTTACAGAAGTCTTTCCTTTTGGATTTTGAGTCTTTTGAGTAACTTTGCAGCCACAGAGTCACTTCTTGAACATCTCCTTGTCATGCTTACTTTGTTTTGGTTTTCTTCTTTGCTTCCTCTGAAATGAACTTGGACCTCTGCAACTGGAACCTGGGTTTTACTGGTGATCTTTACTTACTCTATCCACAGACAATTAATTATACTACTCTCCAGCTACCTCTGAGGCATACCACTGCACACGTACCCTATATCTCATTCCTGATTCCACTTATAAGATCTAACTTTTACTCCCTTGCATGTGTTCATTCTCTCTCTAGAATATAACAAGTTCTTGAAAGCAGATAATATACACTTTAAAATGTGCTTTTATTATTTATAAATAATAAACATTTCTTTTGGGGAAGAAAAAATAGCTGTCTTATACCTGATGGATACTGTACCTTGAGTACCTCTCTGGAAGGAATCATGTTAATTTCTTTGGGGGGAAATCCTAAGCATTAGCCAAATCTAAGCTTTAAAACAATGGTCCTCCAGGTCTTACTCATGAGCCAGAGAAATTTAAAAATCCTTATCCCTCTCTTTAGTATCCAGGCTCCACTGGGTCTTAACTTGGTCTGTGTGATCATAGAACTGGGTGTCTGTATAGGACACTCTTGGACCTGTGGGTCTATTATTTGTATAATTGGATTGACTAGAGGATGAAGACTGTAATAAGAAGGTAAAACCTGAGCAGGTTGATAGATTAAGAGAAATAGAAGTCTGGGGGGGGGGCTTAATTTTTCAGTCAAGCCTGAAAGTAGTCTTTTTTTTTTTTTTGCTAGACAATGGGGTTAAGTGGCTTGCCCAAGGCCACACAGCTAGGTAATTATTAAGTATTTGAGGCCGGATTTGAACTCAGGTATTCCTGACTCCAGGCTGGTGCTCTATCCACTGCTCCACCTAGCTGGAAGTAGTCTTAGGGGGAATGAAATATAGGAAGAGATGAAAAGACAAAAAAAGGATCATAGAGGGGAATTTCATCTTTCAAGATCATGGAGGTGATACAGTTAGGAGATCTACAAATAACTGTTCCTACTGATGACTGAGGTGAAGATATAGTTCATGAGGGTAGAGAAAGTTGATGAAATAGGAGAATAAGATGTTCAAAGTGAATGAGATGAATGTATACACACATGTATATATATGATAGCTAGCTAGCTAGTTAGGATTGGGATGGAAAGGAAGGGAGTTCAGCTACTGAACTTTTTGAGAGAGGAGAGGCAGTGGATATTGGGGCAATAAAATATGGATCAAAAGATATAGAGAGATCTCAGAGTGTGTGTATGACCCATGTTACAAGAATTACTGTGTCATAACAAACTATGAATTTGAAGAATTTGTAGAGGAACATACAACCTGATGCTGAGTAAAGTAAGTAGAATAAGGAATACATTATACACAATAGAATAATGCAAATATAATGAACAATCACAAAATGAAACTGAATATTGCATAATTTCAATGACCAAATTTGACTCTGGAGAGCAGTTCAGCAAATGTACTTCTTTCCATCCATTTCAGAATGGAGAAACTATGGCTATGGAGTTTTAAATGCTTTAAAACATGATTAATAGATAATTTGATTAAACTGATTTTTCTCTTTCTTTTTAAATATATATATATATACATAAAAATTAATTTAATTTAAATATATATTTAAAATTTTTAATATATATATATATATATATATATATATATATATATGTATATAATTTCCAAGGGATGACTTACTAAGGGAGGGGGGAGGAGGTACCATATTTCCCCAAGTATAAAGACTCTCCCATGTTTAAGATGCACCTTAATTTTGGGGGTCTGAAATTTGAAAAAAAGTATTACATAAAGTTATTGAACTTGAGTTTTATTCATAATGAAATTCAAGGACCTTCTGCTCATAGCTTTCAGGCATCTTTTGGGCAAGTCTGGTGAGTGGATGCATGCTTTAGCCCATTCTGTTTAATGAAGCTGAAGCACCAATTGTGTCCTCCTTTGAAATCAGCCACTTCTTTTTCATCAGCAATTCTTGTCTCCTGCTGAACCATCTTTGTGGATTCAAGAATTCTAATGACTCCTTGCTCTTCAGTCCATCTCTTCAAAACCCTCTCTAACTCAGGTCATTTGGCTGACTTGCCTCTCATGGCCTTTTTCTGCTGGGGCATTTTCAGTAAGGTTTCTTCTTCCATTAGCCTGTCTTGGATTGTTTTCTCATTTGGAGGAGGACCAAACTGATGTTCAGCAGCACAATTTCCCTACACTTTTGTAAACTGAACTTGAATTCAACACTGGATGAAAATCCTTTCTGAGCCATTTCTGTGCAGAATATAGCGAAATGTAACCTAATATACTGGTAGCAAATGCAAAACAATAAATACAAAGACAACAAGCATGAAAAAGTGGGAAATGCTAATAAAAAATCTACAACCATTGAATAAGAAGCTCCCAGCTTTTAGACCTTAAATTTCCCCCACCCAAAAGGGTGTATCTTATACATGGGGAAATATGGTATTTATTTAGGAATAAAAATAATCTAAAATTATATCTAAAATTTTTAAAAATATTTTATTATAGGGTAAAGAATCTTGTGATAGGAATGAAAATTCTTGTAAGCTGGTAAAAACTAATTTTACAAGTAGACACTCAAACTCTAGGAAGCAGGCATACTAAAGTTCAGCTAGCCTGAAGGCCAGATCTCCCCTCTTCCCAATTACTTGCTTGTTGTTGGCCTACTTAGTTTTACTTTAAGTTTTCTGGATCCTTGGCCCCTTGTTTCTCCTTCCATATTAGGTTATTCAGAAAATACCTTCATTTTAGTGATCCAGATGACACCACTGCTTTCTCCCATGGATGATGGGATTGTCTCCCATTAATGCCACATCAGATTTTCATCTAAAATTTGATTTAAATTTACCCCAGAAAGCAAGGTGCAACTTGTACATGCTAAACTACCCAGTCTCACTGTGGTTGCAGATAGTGAAGGGTTGAGGAGGGTGCGCACTCCCTATAGGCACAGCTGATTTCCCTGTATGGCATTGTCTGACTTTAGGAATAATTTCTTCTCCTTTTGTTCTGCGATCATGTTCAATTTTGAATGGAACAGACAGAAAAAATGTTTATCATGAATGTTCCCCCTCCCTTGAAGTCACTAGTGGTTTTGTTGAATTGAAGGGTTGCCACATGGTTGAAAGAAATTTTGAAAGTCTTGGGGTTTAAACTAAAAAATCATGGTTGAACACACTTCGATCTTGAAGAAGAGATGACTCTCTGACCAAGAGTAACACCTGAAGCCCAAAGCAGAAGAAGTTGTTCCAGGACCTCAAACCCAGTGGACTTCTTCTTGATAGAGGCCAGCAGAGAGCACAAAGGTGGCTGAGCAGTATCCTGCAGAGACTTCACATCCTATAGAGACTATATGGCATCTAAGGTCCCACTCAGCTCTAAATGTGATCCTATTACAACAAGGTTATAGAGTCCACCAAGTTTACTGTAGGTCACCCTTCAGTCTGCAACATGATTCATTCTGTTATTTAATCTCAGCATCTCAAATTCTAGGGTAATCTAGGAGGCATGTTTGTTTATTTGTTCATAAGTAAAATTATAACCTCTTCCTCATTAATTAATTATTTCAGAATCTTTATTTCAGTTTATGAAATAGTATTAAAATGAAAATATCATTTAATTATTAAAGAAATTTCTTTCCCTGTAAGCAACTGCTCAGTTCATCTCTCTTCATATATCCAATTAACTTTATATAATAACCTGTAAACATTATTAAATACCTTATATTAAATAGCATACAGAATAACAAAATAACTTTATACAGTAAGCAAAATAACTTTATACATCAAAATAGTAATTGAATTTACTCAATATTAAAACTGTAAGTTAAAGAATTTATTAACAATAAAATCAACAATAATGTAAAGACATAACTATTTACAATATTTTAATTGTGGGAATGATTACGACCAGAGTCATTGTTAACAATCATTATAGCTGCAGAAGATTTCTCTCAGTTCCCTAGAAACACATTGGCACCATTCATTTCATTAAAAATACCAAACAAAATATCTTCAAGAATTTCTTTCTTTCTCTTTAAAATAATCTTATAATTTGGTTCCTTTCCAGTCCTCCCTATACCTTATGCCTCTCCATGTACCCTATGATCCAGATATGTGGATTATCATCAGTTTATACTACATATAGTTTGTTTTGTCTCTTCCGTTAGACTGAGTTTCAAGAAGTAGAGTTTGGGGTTTTTCTGGTGCCTCCCCCGGCTTAGCACAGTGCCTTGAACATGTTAGTCACTTAACAAATGCTTATGGATATGTTGAGAATATAAAGGTTAAAACAGTTGTATTAAGCAACGAAGCCCCTTCAACACTTTTTCTCTCTGTGTGACTCTCCAATCATAACAGGAAAGATCTCTTCATTTTTTCTCAAGTCTCCACTTTCAAGAGTATCTTTAGAATCATTATTAATTTTTTTCCTATTGTTTCTTCCTAAAATAACAGTTTAGACCTTTTTATTTTATGCAAGGGGAGTCTGGCACATTCTGGAGTGCCTCACATGAAGTCTCCACATGGAGAACAGCTGCTTCCAAGAGAATTGTGATGACGTGTAAGGGGAGTGCCTTGGAGAGAAAGCTTGTGTATCATATGCAGACATTCTGCTTTGTTTGACTCTTGGATTTGGGTCTTGACTCCTCCTTCCTAACTGTTATCCTGGGTTGATAACTAGTTCATCTTTCTGTGTCTTGGTTTCCTCATCTAGAAAACAAAAGAGTTGCTCTAGATGTTCACTGAGATCCATTCAAACTCTAACAATCTGTGAATTTATGAAAAAGCAAACTCAAATGAAGCATTCTCAGTATTACTCCTTGGAGTAAGCTTAAAATCGTTCTGCTATCTTTTTATTTAATAACAGTTGGAAGCAGGTAGGTGAAGTAGTGCCTGAGGTGGTTGACTGACTATGGAGGCAATAAAAAGACTGGGTAGCTTCAACTGTTTCCTCTTGGCTTTTGGGGAAACTCAGCAACCAATGAGAGAAAATATGACCCTGTGCGTCTAGAGGACTCCTTGAATCCTGTCATTTAAGGATATAGGTTTACAGATAATAATAAACCAATGCCCCAAATTTTGAAAAGAGTAGGACCTTTCATAGCATCCTATGGTTCTGGAGCCTGAGGTTTGCAGCAGCAATGTCCTAAAGAGCTAGGGGCAACCTTTGGGACTCCAGATTAGAAATACTGAAATGCGGGTTTTTTTTTTTCAGGAGTCATATTGCATCTGGACATGAAGAAGGACAATCCTATGTAGGAACTGAGTTAAATTTAAAGCATTCGCCTTTAGAAATGGACATGATATAAGGAAAAGTATGCTCAAGAATTTTGGGAATTGATAAATGATTAAAAGATATGAAAGCCTTTCGAATGAAATAATCAACGCTATCTATAGGTATATGTAAAAAAAGCTCTAACTTACTATTGATTGGAGAAATGCAAGTCAAAAAGTAAGATGATAAACTCTGTGTAAGTTAGCTATTCTCAATAATACAATGATCCAAGACAAGTTTGAAGGACTAATGAGGAAAAATGTAAGCTATCTCAAAGAAAGAATTGATAGTGTTTGAATACATATGGAAGTATACTTCATTTTGTTTTATTTTTCTTGAGGGTTTTGTTTTTTGGTCTATATTTTCTTTCACAACATGACTAATAGGAAGTATTTTGCATACTATGTTGAAGTATTTGCCTTCTCAATTAGGGGGGTGAAGGAGGCAGGAAGGGAGAGAATTTGGAATTCAAATTTTTAAAAATGAATATTAACATTTTTACATATATTAAATTAAATTAAAACCATTTTTAAAAAGTGCTGGGGGAATTGTTTGTATGTTTAATCTTGTTATATATTTGAAGTAAAGATTCCTATGTAACAGTTACTTGATATTAAGAGGAATGGAACTTGGGGGATAGCAACTGAAGTTTTAAAATGGGGTAGAATACAGCTGATGGGGGTTTGAGCTAATGATAAAGGAAAAAGATAAAAAGCTACAAAACTTTCTGGGTTTCTACTGTCCCTGAGAAAGAGATGATGTCATCCATCTGGCTCTTGAAGGAGGGTCATAGCATATACATTTCACTAACAAAAAAGACTTATTTCCTTACTTTCTTTCTCTATTCTTTCTCTACAAACTTTTCACAGATTCTTATAGATCAAAGTTAAGCTCACAACTTCTCCATATGGAAAAAACACCTAGTTAAATGAAAATTATAGCTGTAACCCTCAACTCCTTTCCTTCTTAAAGAGGCCATAGCAATTTCTCTATAGGAGAGGTTTTTGAAATGAAGCACATTCCAATCCTATTCATTTTGCTGTACATTGGGATTTTTATGCACCTGGAAGCAAGAGCAGGATAATATTACTGGAATATGTATGTAGTTTGTTAGTGTTTGAGGCAAGAGTTAACCTTCTAGATATCCATCCTTTCTCATTTGTATGTTTCTCCATTTGTGTTCATTATGTATCTCCCTTCTTCCCATTGATGGTGTCTGCTACTGATTTATTGGAAATGTTTTGTTGCCATTATTCTTTCTGTGCTATTTTACTAAATTCTTTTGCTTTGAACTAATTGTGTTCTTTGGCTGCCTATAAAAGGCAAACCACATCAGTGAGGGATCATGAGTTATGGTTTTGAGTGGATATGAATTCACATAATATCTTGAAACTAGGTTTCAAGGCAGCCACTAATAGCACCCCAGCTCTCCAACCAGTAACTCCGGGGCCATTAGAAGAACATATGTGATTTCATTTTGTAAACAAACAAACAACTAAATGTATTTGTGATTTCATGCATAGGTATCATTTTCTTTTGAGTTATTGTCTTAATTGATGCTTCTTTTAAGTTTAGAATAAAAAAATTAAAGTTATAAACTTATCCCTTCTACAACTTGACTTTCCCCATTGGAACTCTGATATATCATGGGTTGGCAAAAGAAATTAAATGAGAATTTGGGGGAGTTTTGTGGAAGCCACAGATGACATGCAAAGACCAGCAAATGACACAGTAAAAATTCAGAAATTGAGAAATACATAAAATGTTTTATAGCATTGTATAATATCAACATATTTTATCTTCTAATGCCATCATAATTCAGACTTCTCTGGTATGAAGGAGAGTCAAACTATTTTACATAGATTTTCCAGATCCTGGGTGTGTTGCGCCCTAACCTCTGAAGTGTGAAAGAGATAACTATAGATCAATCTTTCCCTGAAAATGTTGTCAGACTGTCACTCTGTATTATCAAGTTAGCAAGAGACAGAAATTAATGACATGCCAGAAAAGATAATTATGCTTGTCAATAGAATATTTGAGATTTGGTTGGGATTGAGGTAACTAAAATAGTAAACAAGAATGATTAAATTGCTAATGGCAAGGAAGAGAGGACCTTCAAGCCACTATTATCTGTTCAATAATAGGTCCAACACCGACCTATGTTTTACAGGAAAGGAAATTAATTGCAATGGTATAGTTACTCAAAATTTCATCAAATAATGGTTCAGGCTGTCCTCGAGATAATATTATGGTATTGCGAGAGTGATTTCACTTCTGGATTCCACTCTGCTTCATTCCTGATTTCACTTAAAACTTCTGTTGTATCTTAAAAGCACATTGATTTTTGTTGTTGTTGTTGTTTCTGTTAGAAAGTTCACCTTCCAGATTATACTGATTTCCTACAAATTCCTTGGTCAAAAGAATGGTCAGAGTTCTTTTATTTGAGGATACATGTTTGTTTTTGTTTCACTTGCTTATCTTCTTTTTGGATTTTTTTGTTATGAAGTTTCTACAATGGGATAGATTTTTGAGATATTTAAAGTAACTGTACTTAACTTTGGCACAATAGCTTTCATTTGCAGGTATCTTTACCAACATGCAGGGAATCAAAAAGCATCTTACAAAGGCAATGAAGGATATATGGAATTCTGATAAGGGTTTTCTGTTTCCAGGAGACATTTAGAAACCCCTCCTGAACCCTCCTCCAAAAGTAGCAAAAGGCATTGAAATACCACGTTGCTCATTCTTCTATACTGTCCTTGGTGTTTTGGGGAGCCTTCCATGGACTGTTTCATAGATAGGATGCAATAAATTTTCACATAACCATGCAAATAATATTATGATAAGGGAAATGTCAGGTTAGTTTGGTAGACTTATTGTGTTCCAAGTACTATACTAAATGTTTTATGCATATTAACTCATTTGAACCTCACAAAAACATTGCGATAATAAGGGATGCACATTTTCAACAATGCAATTTGGTGCTGAGTATTGGTCAGTGTTATCAATGAATAAGTGAAAGAATTCAAAATAATGAAGAATAAGTGAATTCGAAGAAGTGTAGTAAAAACGATAGTATAAAGGATTTCAGTCTCCTCTTTGAACCAAATCATTAACTAGAAACTATAGTGAATGGTCTGGATTTCTTGTCTTTTCCTTCTTATGGCATTCAAATATGTAATTTCTAGTCCTCTAAGCAAAGAGGAACTCAAGTTGAGGAACTCAAAGACTTTTTCCTTGAGATTTTTACCTATGTGATTTCTTACTTCTTTGTTTTTATAATTGTTTTTACATTTCCATTCCTCTCTTGTCCTACAATTTAGGTTTGTATCCAAATTCCATCTCTTCTTCACTTGTTGGACCTTTGTCTTAAATAGCTTGCTTACATATTCCCTTTCATTGCCTGCTAAATTAGGAATAGTAGTAAGGATTTTTATTGATATAGGGAACTCCCGGATGAAGAAATTACTTCTACTAATGCAAATTTGAACCTTTCTTGCAACTTAATATTTCTTAGATAATTGCTTAGACTGCAGAGTTGTAGACCTCTCAAGTTCCAATCTGCCTGCAAAACAAAACAAATAAAAACACAATGCAATAGAATAATTTTCATTTCTGGTTTTCTAAGTTATTATGTGGTCTTCAAGGTCTAATTGCGCTAGACACCAATGACTTGGAATACTGAGAACTTAGATGATTCTCCCAGGTCACATAGTTATTATGTTTCAGAGGTAGGAATTAAGCCCTGGTCTTCCTGACCTTAAGGTTAGCTCTCTAACCATATACATCCTAAATTATGGAAATAAAAATTTAAAGAATAAAAGCAGGGGCAGCTAAGTGGCACAGAGGATAGAGCACCTGGAGTCAGGAGTACCTGAGTTCAAATTCAGCCTCAGACACTTTAATAATTACCTAGCTGTGTGGCCTTGGGCAATCCACTTAACCCCATTTGCCTTGCAAAAACTTTTTAAAAAAAGAATAAAAGCAGCAATAGGTAATTATAAAACACCCACTCCATGGCCAGCATAGTGCTAGATCTAGTATGGATGCATAAAAAGAGGTGAAGCATATCAAAGTGTGACCAAGAACAGTTCCTTCTTCAAGGAGCTTGCAACGGGAAAGCAAGACTCATTCATATGAAACACTTACTAGATGATAAGAGATATGATGGACATGATAAAATTAAGGCAAAATAATGTATTTCAAACCATCAGTGCTATGGGATATTATATAAACTCAGGATCACTAAGGATAGAATAGTGAACTCTTGTAAGCTAAGTAGGATTTGGATAATTAATGGGCCTGGAGTCAGGAAGACCTGTGCAAGGTGGTAATCTTAACATAAATAGGGAAATTTGAAAGGTTGAAAAGCTTGGAGAGAGGTGGGAAGGTCACTTTTTGAAAATGTTGACTTTAAGATTTCTATATCCAGTCTGATATGATTAATAGGTAGGAGAGTAATAGGTTGGAGATTGGAGGTCAGCAGAGAGATTAAAAAGCAGAGAGATTAGAATTGTATATGAGATTTAAAAAGCTCTGACACAAAGAAGATAGTTGATTCTATGGGACCTGATGAAATCTCCATGTGACATAGTTGAGAGAGAAAAGAGAATAGTGTTGCAGGCAAAACTCTGGGGAATCTTCACACAGTTATTGAGTGTGACCTGACTGACAATCCAGGAAAGAGGAATGAGAAGGAGTAATTAGTTAGGTAGGAGAGTCAGGAAAGAGTGGTGAACAGATAGAAGATAATATCAAGAAGAAATTTGTGTTTGACAGGGTCAAAGGCTGCAGAAAGGTCAAAAAAGATGAAAATGGAAAAAGGCTTTGTCAACTCAGAGAGCTCTAGTAATATTGGAGAGTGCAATTTTGATTGAATGATGATATTGGAAGATAGGTTGTAGAGAGATAAGAAGAGAATGATAGGAATGGAAGTGGAGACCCATTATAGATGACTTCAAAGAATTTAGCCAGAAGGGGGATAATAGTGAGAATAAAGTAATTTTTGAGAATTAGGGAGATATAGGCATGTTTTAAGACAATAGAGAAGTCAAAAAGAGATTGACAATAAATGAGAAAGGGGGCAATCTGCTGGAAGTGACAGTTTGGAATGGGACTGCTTGTGTATGCAGAAGGTGTTGTTTTGGCAAAGAGAAGGGTCACCTGTTCGTGTAAGAAATAGGTGAAGGTGGACTTAGTACAAACAGTGCAAAAAAGAATCTGAGTGATATGAGATATGCAGGAAGAGAAAAGAGGGAGCTTTCAATGATTGGCCTAATTTTCTTCAATAAAAGGTGAGGTAAGACTGTCAAATCAATCTCTAGGCAGTAAATAATGATCATATGTATATATTTATTAAGTACACTCAATTACCAAATATAATCAGCTTTTCTCAGACCCCCTACTTCTTGATTTGTCTGCAACTATTGATACTGATTATCAGTGTTATCAAATGTGTAAAGCATTTTACTATGTAAGGTATTCTTCTCCTGGATTCTATCTTTTGTCTGTTTCTGTGACATTGTTGTCTCTTGGTTGTTCTCCTTCCTGTCTGACTGCTCCTTCTAAGTTTCTTTTGCTGAATTTTCATCAAAGTCATGCCCACTAACAGTAGGTGATTCTCAAAGCTCTTCCCTGGGTCCTCTTCTCTTCTCACTCTGTACTATTTTTCTTGGTGATATAATCAGTGATCAGCAGGTAATAGCAAGATCTATATATTCAGCCCTAATTTCTCAGTTGAGTTCAAATCTTGTAATATCAATTGCCTTTTGGACATCTTGAACCAGAAGTCTCTTAAATCATCATAAACTTAACATGTATATAACATATTATCTTCTCCTCTAAAAAAATTATCTCCTCTTCCAAACTTCACTATTGAAGGTACAAGCATTCTCACACTCATCAAAAATCAAATTCCTGGTGTCATCCTTGATTCCTCATTTGTACTTACTTCACATATCTTTATTACCAAGTTTTCTTTCATTATCATTTCTTCTTTCATTACTTCTCTTGTTCTTCATTCTCATCTCATGTAAGCCACCATTTCTCCATTCACATTGTCACCCTAGTGCCGGTCCTATCACTTCATATCTATTCTATTGCAATAGGCTTCTGGATGGTTTTTCTGACTCAAGTTTCTCCCAACTCCAATCCATTCTTTACTCAATCGCCAAAGTGATTTTTCTAAAGCTCAGATCTGACTGCATCACCTTACTTCCAGCTTTGATTGTTGTTTGCCTTTGTCTTCAAAGAAAACCAATGGTGGTTGAGGTCTTGACTTGCACATCATTTGGATATAAATGAGACTGAATTGTGCAAATTTGTCAGACTGGCAATGGTCCTGATGCAGTGAGTAATCTTGATCTTTTGAAATCTTTCCCAGGTCTCAGTTTGTCTGAGGCAACACCCATTCAATGACTAAGGACTAGGTAATAATTGAGACAAAAGATGATCTCATTTATCATCACAATATTATCAATCTTGGAGGGAAGATCCTCAAAGTTTCTGTCCGGAACAGAAAACAATTGCTATTTACACTCAATCTAAGACATCAAAACCCTAATACCTCTAGGATCAAATAAAAAATTCACTGTTTGGTGTGTAAAATACTTCCCATCTTTCTCATCTCTTTACATACTACATGCATTCTATCATCTAGCTACATTTATTATTTGTACCTTTTCACTGACTATCCTCTCCCTAGAATGCTTTCCCCTCTCCTGCCTCCTGGTTTCCTTTGCCTACTTAAAGATTCAACTTGAATTCCACCTTTTACAAGGGTCCTCTCTCAATAGCTCCTGCCCCTGCCCCCTCTCTAAAATTAATCAATTCTCTCTCTCTCTCTCTCTCTCTCTCTCTCTCTCTCTCTATATATATATATATATATATATATATGTATATATATATACATATATATATATATACACACACACACAATATATATAAATATATATATGTATGTGTGATATGTCCATAGTTTTGATAGTTTTGTCCTCCCCACTAGGCTGTGAGCTCACTTAGGGGCAGGGATCTTTTTATCATTCTTCATATCCTTGATGCTCAGCACAGTTTCTAGCACGTCTTTGGGTTTTTAAAAATTTATTTATTTCTTTTGAATTTTACAATTTTTCCCCCAATCTCATTTCCCTCCCTCCACCCCCCACAGAAGGCAGGGTGTTAATCTTTACATTGTTGACATGGTATACATTGATCTAAGTTGAATGTGATGAGATAGAAATCATATCCTTAAGGAAAAAATAAAGTATAAGAGATAGCAAAATTACATAATAAGATAACGATTTTTTAAAAAAAATTAAAGGTAATAGTCTTTGGTCTTTAAACTCCACAATTCTTTCTCTGGATACAGATGGCATTCTCCATTGCAGATACCTCAAAATTGTGCCTGATTGTTGTGCTGATGAAATGAGCAAGTCCATTAAGATTGATCATCACCCCCATGTTGCTATTAGGGTGTAAAATGTTCTGGTTCTGCTTATCTCGCTCAGCATCAGTTCATGCAAATCCTTCCAGGCTTCCTTGAATTCCCATTCCTCCTGGTTTCTAATAGAACAGTAGTGTTCCATCACACACACACACACGTATATATATATGTATATATGTATATATGTATATATGTATATATGTATATATATATATATATATATATATATATATATCTTTGATAATTGACTGTTTATCACTGTGCCAGGCTCTGTGGGCAACATAAAAATTGAAATAATGAAGGCATCCCACAACCATTTTGCATCCTTTGTTATCTTGCTTAGGGGGACGAAGCCTTGTTTATTTGTGCACCCAAGAATATATTATCTGCCACTGGTGCTTAAAGTTATTGCTGCTGTGGTCAGCAAGGTGGACCGTGGTTATTGGAGTTGTTCTTCTGCTTGCAGGTGGGGACAACAGGTATGTAGTTGGATATAAAATATGGGAGAATATTGAGTGCAGCAAATTGAGTAAATTTTTTTTTTTAAAAAAAACATATTCTCTTGTTGATTATCTTGGTTTTATGTCTCTTGCTATAAATTGTTCTACTGCATTTCTTTGATTACCCCACTGTGTTTTTTAGGTTTTTGCAAGGCAAATGGGGTTAAGTGGCTTGCCCAAGGCCATACAGCTAGGTAATTACTAAGTATCTGAGACCGTATTTGAACCCAGGTACTCCTGACTCCAGGGCTGGTGCTCTATCCTCTGTGCCACCTAGCCGCCCCCGCAAACTGTTCTTAATGCTTATTCTGACACCAATTCTGCTCTGGCTACTCCTTTCTTGTCTTCAGTTCTTTAATGCTACTGCCTTAATCTTAGTCACTGATTCTATACCATTACATTATGGCTCTACTCTCCAGTTTTTATTATTTTAGTTGTTTGTAGAAATTCTTGCTTCAAAGAAACAAAACAAATTTTCAATTCAGAAATCACATAAAACAGGGGGTATTTGTTTGCATTATGGAAGAATTCTTTTCTTTACAAAAAAGGTTTGTCATTCATTTCCTTAAAATAGCTAAGTGCCTCTTGGTACATATAAAATATGATTCAATTCAATTTGTAAGAGTCAAAATACACTTGAATATCATTGTAATATTTTTCAAAATGTTTTTGTATTATCTCACTGGATTCTTACAACAGTCTTTATGAAGTTGGTAGAGAAGATTTTACTCTCTCATTTTTAAAAAATGGAAAATGAGACTCAATGAAACTGTTAAGTGTGGTCACACTTAGGGGCAACTGAGAAGTGATAGAGCCAGAAGCAGAACTGAGGTCTTCTTATATATCCTATAGTCAAGAGCACATATATCACCAAAGTGAGTAAACCACTAACCCCTATACATATGGCTACCTATTAATACCATTGTATTTTTTTCTATTTAAGGTAGTGGGGTTAAGTGACATTCCCAAGGTCACACAGCTAAGCAATTATTAAGTGTCTGAGGTTGGATTTGAACTCAGGTCCTCCTGACTCTAGGGTCAATGCTCTATCCACTGCACCACCTAGCTGCCCAAATACCATTGCATTTTTATGCCAAAGGACATTACTGAGAGAATAAATTCACACTGTAAGAACATCAATATATACTACTATGTGTTAAAAATTAAAAATTTTGTATCTCTGAAGACATCTTACCTACTATGATGCTGGAATACAATCCTTTTGTAATATTAATAAGGTGTTCACCTGTAGCAAATACAAAGGAAGAATTTGAAGTTTAATGGGGTCACTACATGTAAATAACATAAGGAAAAAGAAGGAAAGGATGGCACTTCACCAGTTGAGTAGGTTCCCTGGAGCAGGTTTAAGGACTTAAAAAATGGATAGAAATGAATAGGATAGGGGATAGTTGTCCCTAAGAGAACTGCATTCCTTGAGAAGGGAATAGTATAGGAAAAAGCACCAAAACAGGGGAAGAAAAATAGTTTAATTTGCCTGAAATATAGCAGAGGTGAATGGGCACAGAGGGAAAAAGGATAGGTTCAAGGCAAATTATAGATTCTCTTGAATATCAGACAATTTAATTTGGACTTTAGCATACTATGAAGGTGTAAATGAAATTTTTGAACAGTAGATTAACATAGAATCATAGAATTATAGATCACTATCAGAACTGTAATTTAGGAAGACTCATCTGGCTATAGGTGTAGAATGAAGTGACAATAAGAGATAGACCCAAGGAGGCTAGTTAGGAAAGCTTTGTAGTTTTTGAGGTGAGAACAATGAGGGTCTGATCTAGGGCAATAGAACTGGAATAAAAAGTTGGGCTAAGAGACATAGTGTAGGAGTATGTAGTATCATTTTTAGTACACCATGGATCAATGTAGTATTTTGATATAATAACTATTTGAACAAATAGCCAAGAACTCATCAAATTGTTAGATAATAAAAAAATGTAGGAATTAAATGAAAAAAAATTAAATAAGAGTCAAGATTAAGTCATAAAGATTAATCAGCAAATATTTATCAGTGCAATTATTTCAAAGAAAAAAAGAAAAGTATATATATATATATATATACACAAAAATACTTATAACATTCCTTTTTTTAATTGAAAATAGGAAACTAAGGGAATATCCTTGATGATATTCTTTTATTGAAGAATGACTAAACAAACTGTGGTATATAAATGCAAAGGAATATTATGTCATAAGAGATGGTAAATTATTGTATATAGTCCCTCAAATTGTTCACAACAATGCATGTTTTAAAATTTAAATTAAATGATAAAATTTCTCTTATTGGCCATTCATGAAAAAAGTTAATCCTTCATAATGCCAAGTGGATGATCTAATAATCCAAGTAATTAAAAATGCTTTCACTATTGTTTCTGTCTTTTAAAAAACATGAGTTTATGTATTGAATTATGTACTAGAAAAGTAACATTCCTGGAAAGAGCATTAAATTCATTATTTTTATTAAATGGAATTTTTAAGTATTTCAATTGTTTTCCGATTATATATAATAATAGTTTCTACCTATCATTTTGTAAGGTTTGGAATTTTACAATTTTTCCCCACCCTCTCTTCCCTCCCCACCCACAGAAGGCAGTCTGATAATCTTTATATTGTTTCTATGTTATACATGGATTGAATGTGTCGAGAGAGAAATCATATCCTCGAGGAGAAAATAAAATATTAGAGATAGAAAAACTGTGTAGTACATAAGACACTTTTTAAAAATTGAAAGTAATAGACTTTGGTCTTTGTTTAAATTCCAGGTTCTTTGTCTGGATACAGACAGTATTCTCTGTCACAGGTACTCTAAAATTATCCCTGATTATTGTATTGATGAAATGAGAAAGTCTGTTAAGGTTGATCATCACCCCCATGTTGCTGTTAGGGTGAACAATGTTATTCTGGTTCTGCTCATCTCATTCAGAATCAGTTCATAAAAGTCTTTCCAGGCTTCTCTGAAATCCTATCCCTCTTGGTTTCTAAGAGAATAGTGCTCCATAACATACATCAGCCATTTCCTAATTGATAGATATTCTCTCGCTTTCCAATTCCTTGCTACCACAAACAGGACTGCTATGAATAATTTTGTATGAGTGGTATTTTTTACCCTTTTTCATGATCTCTTCAGGGTATAGACCCAGTAGAGGTATTGCTGAATCAAAGGATTTGCACATTTTTATTGCCCTTTGGGCATAATTCCAGATTGTTCTCCAGAAAGATTGGAATTCTTTTAAACATATCTGATGATGAAACTTTCAATTTGAGATTCATGTTTTCTTGTACCAATATTTAAATTTTCCAAAGATTTTATTGTGTATTTGATCAATTTTTGCATTTTCTGAATGTTAGTAGATCTTGACTGCAGTGCAATTGAAAATAATGAAATTTCTTAAAGAATGTCAGACATTAAAGTAGTTTTCCAAAAAATAGTTTTCCAAAAAATTAAAGTTAGCTAATGTCTTTGCCAAACCAGAATATGAATAATGATAAAATTGCACACATAATGCAGGATGCCATGCCATATAATAGTAGAAGCTTACAAACCACATGCTGCCAATCTTGGTCCTATTATTTGACCAAATTTTAATAATATGATTCAAGTTATTCTATAATAAGAGTTTTTAGTTTGATTTGTTTTTTTAATAGATTGGTGATAAAAAGAGGAAACTTATCCAAATGATTATCTTGTTTTATTTAAGATACTGAATTTTCAAGAGATAATTTAAATCAGTGATTTAGACATTGCTGAATTATGGGAAAATTGTCTAACTTTGCAGGTATTCCAGACTCTCTTCCCAGCTTTATACTAACACCATCAGAACAAAACGCAATTAAGTTTGTTTTTGAATATTCATTATTAAAGCCACAATCACTTTAAGTAAACAATAATGTGTTGAAAATTCACTGCTGTGGTTAACAGCTATTCTTTTAAAGCAAAAAATTAGCATTACTAATACAGAAGCTGATTGAACTACTCACTGGAGATAAATTATTAGACTACTCATTCAAAATTCTAGATGTATTTCCAATTATGATACAGATTTTTGGCATTCTCTTCTATAATATTCCTACATGTTTTCATCTTAATTTCTTTTCTGATATGATCTGCTATTCTTACTGTGGTTACATTATGCATGTAAACAATTACCTATATCTACTATTTTGCTTTTGTGAGTCTATTGTCTCCTCAATATTAAAGGGCTATTATGTTTTACTAAGCCGTAAATAGTATTGAAAACAATTATCTTCAATATTTTTGTTATTTAATTTATCTTAATTGGAAATTGGACATTAACTTATTTTTTTAGGCAAATATTTAATTCTAGTGTGGATTTAAAAATATTGTGCTCCCTAATTATTTTTCTACAATGAGGCTTGCTATTTGAGATTATTAAACATAAACTCCATTATTACTTGGACACATGGACATGTTTTTTGCTGCCAGTACTAAATGCTGAACTGTTGAACATTCCTTTATAGCCTAATTTATCTTTTTATATTAATCAATTTAAAGCACAAGATCCTTTGGATGAACATCGCAGTTTTTCTTCAGTGATTAGTCACCCAGAAGATTCAAAATGTTGTTCTGTTGACTTCAGTACTACACAATGGTTTTCAATCCTGTCTTTTTACCTTTTTTTACATTTACAACATTTAAAACATCTCTCTAATATTTTAGTATTTTAAGGATCAAAATCTCAAAAGTAATTTTGCAGTATGTTAGTGAAGTTCACAATAATAATGATTCATATAAAATTTTGTTGAAGATTTCTTTATAAAATTATAGAAATAGTTACTTTAAAGCTAAAATGTTTACCATAGCTTTTCATTTTACACCTTTATTCTCAATGTGACTTGGTATTTCTGGCAAAATCCATGATAAATTTTCATAATTCTGTTGCCAAGAACTACTAATATCATAAAATCAGATCATGGAAAAATGCTTTGATTACTATTGATTCAGCAAAGAAGTCATTCATATCATTGATGAATGAGTGTAGTTCCAACGTGACTGTTGATTGATATTTTCATTTATGTTAATGAGCAAGACAAAAATGAAACAGCAAATACATACATTGGAACTACACTCATTCATCAAGTTATGAATGACTTCTTTTGCTGAATCAGATAATAGTTTTTGTCAATTGGAAAAAATGCCTACTTTTCCTTGTGTTATTCACAATGTTTTGACTAATGTCATGACACATTTTAATGTTTAATATTTTTCTCCTATTCTTCCCAAATTTAGAGGATCCATAAGACAATAAATAAAATCTTGATTTGTAGAATTTCTTCTCTCAGTGTCTACCGATGTGACATCACTGATTACAGAGTTGGGAAAAGAAGACAGTAGCACACCATTATATGGCATTTATACCACACAGATACAATAGACATAATTAACTGTGAGAACATAGAAAATAACAAAATGCAGCAGAATTATTTGAAAGTGTTTTGAGTATTAAATTTTTGTTTTAAATGTAATTCATTTAGTTGTAAGTTTATATAATTTTAATAAGTGCTGTGTTTAATAATCATTTTGCAAAATTCCTGAATATTTTTCAGTTAAGACCATCATTGACTCATTAGGATTATTCTAATTTGATATACTTCACAAACATGTAGCTTTGCAAATTATTAGAAGTATATTGTCATTTTACTTTTGAGATTTTGAGAGGGAGCAAATTCTTATTGACTAGTGCCTGTTTTTATTGTCACAGTTTTGCTGTCATTGAATAAAACTCCCATCAATAACTCTTTCATCATTTGGTTCCAATGAGGTAAATAGACTTGCCTATGATAGCTTAAGAAGGGGAAGACAGAGTTACTTGGAAGCAGAGGAAAGAGTCAAATTACTTCTGCAGTGATATGGATCAGTGGATCCAAGCATAAGAGACATCTGCAGTGAAAAGACTGGGAAACTTCTTCTTCTTCTTCTTCTTCTTCTTCTTCTTCTTCTTCTTCTTCTTTCTTCTTCTTTCTTCTTCTTCTACTTCTTCTTTTACTACTTCCTCTTCCTCTTCTTTTTCTTCCTTCATCCTTCCTTCTCCTCCTCCTCCTTTCTTCTTTTTTCTTCCTTTCTTTCTCCTCACCTCATCAATCTAGTTCAGGAAGCCTCTGTAGTTTTTCCAGCCTGTCCACTCCCCTCCCACCATGTACTTTCTATTCTAGACATACCTCCTCCTCTTGTCTATCACTTTATTCCTTTTTTTTCTGAATAGTGGAATAATGACAGACTCAAGTGTGCCACCATCGAATCCTAAAGGCGCAAAGAAAACCTCATGTAACAGTGTCCCAAGTATAAGGAGTAACCATATGTGGAACAATCATGCTTCTGCTCTTCTCTTGCTATTATAATGTCTGAGGTTTTGGTCATACCCCACTTCTCCTCCTTCATTACTCTACTTTGAAGGTATTATAATCTGCCTCTCTAGTGTGGGTGGGGAAGAGTGGATTCTGTTGCTGGCTTTATTTCCCACTAGGCTCCTAACTTGAGTGTCTCTAGTTAAGTCCCATAGCTTCCCTGAAACATGCCAAATAAAGGTGTATTACTTTTCATTGAGTGCTTGACCTAATTCTTCACTTTATTGATATGTCACTCTATCTTTTCCCTAACCCACCCAACACCACCCCCAAGTCTTAGGGCAATCATCACTGGCATTATACCAGAACATCAGTTGAAAATGAATGAGGATAAAAATTGTTTCCCCAAAGGACCTGGATGGGGAAAAGAAAACTACAATCATCACAGAAAACAATGAAATGGTATAGTCAATGACCCCTATAAATTTGTGAGATACTATATAGAAAGGACTTTATAAAACTTAAAAGTCCTGTATAAATGTGAACAATTATGAGTTGACAAGGAAATAAGGAATGCAACAATATAAGGAGAAAGTGGAAAATGTTTTCCTCAGTTTGTTATTTTAGCAAGGGGATATTTAATTTTTGGTAGTACCACCAAAGGTATAATTATATCTTGAATTTGTATATTTCATTTTCTCTGAGGAACTCTATGCCTTTTGCATGTATTATCACATTTACTGTCTAAAACATCCCAGTGGGAATATGTATTATTAAGATTCTGTTGACCTTTGTAAACATTTTCTTTCCTTGGATCAGAATAATGTACTATCATTATAGAGTAGACATTGACTGGAAATCACCTACTATTTACTGTAGAACAAATTAATCACATAAATTTGGTATTTTGACTTTGCTTCAGGAAACTATTTATCTCCTCTATATCCCAGCTTAGAATTTAGTCTAGTTTTTAAACCTGTCATAAGAATAGCCTAAAAAATTCAAAGGAATTTGAAAATTGAGCTATAGAATTTGATTATAGATAGATAAATATTATTATTCTAATTTAAAAAAGGCTTCACATGAAGTTTTTTGTTGTTTATTTAGAAGTTTGTCAAAGTTTCTATGTGACTGAAACTTTCTAGCTTTGATTCTAGATCCAAAATTCATACCTTTTTCAAGGGTAATGAAAATCGATTCCACCATTTTCTGCTAATGGCTACCAAACTGACAGACATGATACTGCTTGTTAACTGAAAATATTTCAAGCTCTCTCCATGACTTGTTCTCCATAAAGCACCTGCCAGCTGAGCCAGCCAGGAAAAGTAATGTTTCAAGTTTCTTGAACTACCTTGGAGCACACTCAGGAGTCTCTGATATGTATAAAACCTTGAAAAGCCATAGCTTCTATCTTTATTGCCAAACAGCAGTGGGTGGATAGGTGGATAGGTGAAAAGAAAGTCTTGTTCTTTTTATTGCTTCATTGGCACCTGTTGAGAATGTGTCAGAATTTGGGCTCCCAGGGTATTTGTAAATGTCTCATTCAAACATACTGAGGAACATTTTGCAAAATATTTAGTGAATATCTGGGTCAGGAGAGCTCTTTTGTGAACACCAAAATGCTTGAATCTCCCATCTGAATGTCTCCACAGTCTGAGCTTGAGACTTTGATTGATTTTTTTCCCCTCTTCTATTTCCATGTGATGACATCATGCTTCTAAAAAACCTCCTGGCCTTAACTCACCTTCTAGAAAACCTTGGCAAACAAAGCAGCATTTAGATATAATGGAAAGGATTTTGAACCATGACTGGGGAGACTTCAGACTAATGTTGCCTCCCTCACTTCCTGAAAGGAAATAATAACTGAAAGCTGTTAAAAAGACTCTCTGGAACCAAGGGAACCTGGATTCAGGTCTTGACTCTGCCCCCTTCCTATCTCTGCTATCCTGTGTTAGTTGTTAATTCATCTCACTGTGTCTTAGTTTCCTCATCTAGAAAAGAAAAGGATCGGGATAGATGTTCACTAAGATCCCTTCTAACTCTCTTACAATCTGTGAATTTGAAAAAAACAAACTGAAATGAAGCATTCTCAACATTACTCCTTCCTCATCTATAAAATGGAAGCAAAAACTTCCTAGGGTTCTGAGACTCACATGAGATAAAAATTTTAAAGTAGTTAGAACAGTAGCTGGCACTGTTATATATGTAATATTATATGTAAATGTTATATAAAGTTTGCTTTTATTTTCTCATATATAAAGGGGTTTGGAATTCTCTGGGTTTGAAGGTCCCCTTGAGCTCTAAAATATATGATCTTAATCATTTCTTAACTGGTCTATTTTACAGGTTCAAGGATAAGCATATTAAAAAGTAGCTACTCTCATTTTACTTCATTGAAAAGTTTTTCTTTAACCATTGCAGACCTTATGCCAGGGTTTAGATAAATAGCATTAGAGGTGCAGCTCTCTCTCTCTTTCTCTCTCTCTCTTTCTCTCTCTCTCTCTCTCTCTCTCTCTCTCTCTCTCTCTCTCTCTCTCTCTCTCTCTCTCTCTCTCTCTCTCCTCTCCTCTCCTCTCCTCTCCTCTCCTCTCCTCTCCTCTCCTCTCCTCTCCTTGTCTTTCTGTCTTCCTTGTCCTCCTCTGCATCCTTCCTTCTTCTTTATACTTCTACTTCTTTCTACTTTTTCCTTCTTCTTCTTCATTGATCTCATTGTCTTCATCTTCTTCACCTCTTTTGTTTTTTGAGGAGACTATGGTGTCTCCCATTTATAATTCCCTGCTCTGCGGTCTATAAATAATGATCATCTGTATTTACCCAGACACAATCCCTTTCTCCTGACAGGTGGTCACTGTGCTTTCTCCAACTTGTGAAAATTAGTTTAACTGTAGCATGGTGCATCAATCCCTAGTGAATCTTGTCTTAACAGCTCTTGAGAATGTAGGGAGCCAGTGTATGTGCCAGGAGCCCTCATTTTCCTTTTTCTCCTTTCCTTCTCAAGGTGAGGGAAAGGTATTTAGAAGGGAATAATTGTGCTGATAGAAAAAGAGTCACTTTCCCATATTGTTTTGGGACCAGAGTCAGAAAGGCTGAACAGGGTCAGCTAGAAGAGGGAAGCTTAAGTAAGAAAGACTTCCAATGAGTCATGCTGCTTATTAGTGTAATGGGAGTTTGGCACATGTTCAGATCACCTAAGATGAAGCTGGGAACCTACTTCTGGGAGCAAAACAGTAAACGTTTAACAACTAGCTCTCTGGAGGTGGATGAGGAAGTGCATATGAAACACTTTTAGATTTAATCTGAATTATTAACATTTTACTATCACTTTCTTAAGCTTAGACAATCAACAAGGCAGTAAATCTAACCCTGATTTGAGCATTTGCCAGTACCCAAGGTGTAAATTTAAAATTTCAATTCACCTATTTGAGGTCCAGTCACCCTCTCTTTCCAGTGCTGTTGAGTAGCAAAGCCAACATGAACTAGGTGAATGGGGAAGGTTCATATCTTCCCTGTTAGCTCAGGGCTCTCAGAAATGGATCTGGGCTTTTGTATTCATTATGTTTGACTTTTGGCTCAGGGAGAGAAGTCCTGAACCTGGGAGTTTGAACTGTGAGGCTTTTGAAGCCTAAGAGTCCAGGCTAGATGATCTAAAGGTAGTGAAGCATTTAGAAGTCGGGCTTCTAAGACATGAAAAATTGAGAGCTTTTTACTTGGAACTTGGTGGAATTGATGCTATATAGGCACTAAATTAAACTGTAGACCTAATTCCCTTGCCCTCCCCAGAGAGTGGGGGGTTCAAGGGGGATTATGCACTCCCCAGAATTGAAATGCTTGTATGTCTATTTTTCCTCTTCATTTGAAGTAAATATTCCTCTATAAAAGGTGATATGATCCTTGGGGTGGCTAGGTGGCATAGTGGATAAAACACCGGCCTTGGAGTCAGGAGTACCTGGGTTCAAATCCGGTCTCAAGACACTTAATAATCACCTAGCTGTGTGGCCTTGAGCAAGCCACTTAACCCCATTTGCCTTGCAAAAAAGCTAAAAAAAAAAAAGGTGATATGACTCTTAAGGAATTAAATATAATTGAGGTGTTTGGATCCCTAAAATTTGGAAATAACAATAAATGTAAATTTGCTTTACATAGTAGTTAAAAAAACAATCATCAGCTAGTGATTCTGCTGTTGGGTCTGAAATTAGCCAACATGGTTCCCAGTAAATGGCCTTTCACTGGCCCGTATTCAAAGTGCTTACCCCTTGGTAAGACCTTCCAAAAGTTGTACTCCACTGGTATAATTTTCTGAAACCCTGAGTCACAATGATCACTTCAGCAGAGGAAAAAATTTACTCATTTAAATGATGATAGCACAAAAGAAAGTGCATAATCATAAGGAACAGAAAAGATCGACAACACTGATTAATTAACTCGAAAATATGGAGCAGGTTTAAAGGAATAAGGGGAAAGGAACAGGGAAGGGATTGAGTATTTTATATTGTGCCTACTAGATATTGATTTGAATATATATTTAAATATATACACATTAAATAAATAGTATATAATAAATATATAAATATTAAATATATCTATATTTATGTATATGAAATATTTTATATTTGTATATAGTATATATATATGCACACACATACATACACACACACACACACACACACACATATATATATATAATATTTATATAACCTGTTATTCCAGGCACTGTGTAAAGAAATTTGAATATTATCTCATTTTATCCTCACAACAATTCCTATAAAGTATATGCTTTTATTATCTTCATTTAACAGTTGAAGAAACTGAGGTAAATAGTGGTTAAATGATGTGCCCAGGGTCACACAGCAAATAAGTCAGAATTAAGAAGAGAAAGCTGAATGACAATTGTTGCCTAAGGATTTATTTGGATATTTTTGAGGGAGGACTTATGTAAAAAACAGGAGATGATTTAGCTCAACATCAAAAAGGATGTTTTGGTGATAAATCACTAAAAGGCATCTGACAAAGTCTTCTCCTGAGAGAGCTTTAAGAATAGACAACAGCAATTTGGAACGGTCTAATTATTCTCTTGACATATAGCAGAAGGCTGAATTGGGATGGAGGGAAGACTTTTGGGGCTCTTTCTAGTTTCATTACTTTATGATTTGTGAGGTAAAGATGAATATAGTTCAAACTTTCTTGAACTATTAAGGAAGATCGAAAACTTGATGTTATCAGAACAGGGTACCATTAACAGGGCAAAATATTAAATTTTTCCTATTTTTTTAAAGGCAAGAATTGAGGCATAGGGAAATGAAGCTACTTAACTGAGATCACACAGATGATCATTATTGGAAACAGGTTAACTTCAAGTCCTTTCAAACAAAATTTTCTCATACCAAAATTGTCCCCCATATAGAATTTTGATGTTGATCAAGCAGAATCTAGATTTAAAATTTTAGGCTCTGCACTAACAGTGGTTTTACAATATTCTCTTGATTCCCTCTAACATATTTGCTACACATCTCTTAATCAGACATGATTAGTAGAAATGTCTGTTTGAAAGTCCTCTTAGAAATACATTTTTGTCAGTGCTTAATCAAGAATGTTGCATTATAATAGAATATTATTACTGTAAATATCAGATATACAGCTTACTTGGAAGAACCAGTTTTTAAATTTTTCTTATAGTCTTTTTGTTCTCAATTTTATCTATTACTCCTCTGATTTCTGAATTTTCTTCTTTTGTTTCTATTTTGGTTCTCTTTATGTTATTGTGCTGATTTTTCTAGCATTAAAAAATTGCACTGTCTGTCATTCCTCTCATTTTCTATTTTGTTAATATATGCTTTCAGAGATATTTTTTTCTATGAAGATTGCTTTAACTACATCTCAGGAATTTTGATATGTTGTCTTGTCATTGTCATTCTCTTTTACATTGCTATTATTTCAATGACTTGTTCTTTGATCTACCCATTCAGAATGGCATTATTGTCTCCATTTTTATCTGGATCTATTGTTATTTTTATTTTCTTATAGTCTATGAGTAATGTTTAATATATTTGATTGTTTATAATTGTCTACAATTGTGCCCTAGAATGGAATTATTTTTGTGATAGTATGATTTGGTGCTGTGAAATATGTATATTCACTAAGGTTCCCATTCAGAAGTATCAGAAAATTCCATTCTAATTTGTCCTTGTGGTTTTTTTTAATTTGTCTTTTTGTTAAAAAAAACTTATAAGAAACTAATACATTTGATTTTTTTTTGTTCTTTGCAAGGCAATGGGGTTAAGTGGTTTGCGCAAGGCCACACAGCTAGGTAATTAAATGTCTGAGGCTGTAATTGAAGTCAGGTACTCCTGACTCCAGGACTGGTGCTCTATCCACTGTGCCACCCAGCTACCCCCATTTGATTTTTTTCAATCAACTGTAATCCACCTTCTCTCCATCTAACTTCTCTCCTACCATCTCCCCAAAGTTAGAGAGAAATAAAAAGAAATTCTCCATTCAAAACATATATGGTCAAGCCAAGCAAATTTTCATATTTTTCTATGTCCCCCAAATGTCTCAATACGCACAGCTCTCTCTATTGGGAGGAGAGTAGCAGATTTCATTTGGAATGATGATTGCCATCAAAGTCCTTGGTCTAACATCAGAAAAAGATAAAACTTTATCCATGTAAATTATATTAAAGAAGTTTTATTTTCTTCTTTTATACAGCTTAATTCTGAGAACTGTGGGTTCTTTCCATATGACTTGGAGATGAAACTTTCCATAAGTGTGATCTCTATTGGAATGTGAACTCATTGAGAGCAGAGACTGTATTGCTTTTGTATTTTTATCTCCAGAATTTAGCACAATACTCCAGTACATACTAAGTGCATCATTATTGAAACATTCATTCACTTATTCATCTCTCTATTCCTTAAGGTCAAAATGGACCCATAGTTGACAGTGAAAACCAACAACTTATTCACTCTTCTGTTATCAGTTTTCAATATTTTCCTATTCTGCGTTTGACCAATCTTTTGATTGGTCTTCTATTTTTATGATTTTAAAATTGTGTTTGACAACCTTGTGCTTCCACCAGTGATGGGAGCAGAGTGACAAGAAGGGAAGAGATGGTCTTTTGATTTGGCATTTTCTTTGGTAGTTAAGGGTATTTTTGACTTCTATTAAACATCTACTATGTGTCAGGCACAAATGACAGTCCCTGCACATAAAGAGCTCACTGTTGAAGGTGAAAGACAACATGCAAATGGTATATGAATAGGTAGGAGAGTGATGGTAAATGTTTAACAATCAACTCTGTAAAAAAAAAAGAGTACTACACAAAAAACACACTTTTAAGTTTAATCTTCAATATTAACATTTTCTCCATCACTAAGTTTCAACAAACAACAAAACAACAAACCAAGACCTTATTTGTAGCATTTGCAGCATTTTAAAGTGTTACTATTCACACTGAAAATTCATCAATTGACTCTAGTAAGCTAGTCTGAGCTGACTTCAGTACACCCTTGAACACAAGGTAAATTGGAGACGATCTCACAATGAAGATAGTTTAAAAAAGAAAAAGGAAAAAAGGGAGACCAGGAAAGGTGGAAGCTGAGACCCGAAGGAAGTCAGGAAAGTTAGGAGGGAGAAATGGGGGGGGGGGATTTCAGGCATAGGAGACAATGAAAATCCAAGGAGCTAGAGATGGAATGTGAAGAATAGCAAGAAGGTCAATGTCACTGTATTGCAGAACACTAGTGGGGGAATGGGAGGTCTAAATTTAAGATGATTAGAAAGATAAGAAAATTACAGATTACAGACTGCTTAAAAAGATAAACAGTGGATTTTATATTTAGTCCTGGGGTATTAGGGAGCCACTAGAGTTAACTGAATGTGGGGGCATAGTGACAAGATTTATTCTCTTTTTTATTTCATTTAAGGTAATGAGGTTAAGTGACTTGTCCAAGGTCACACAGCTAGGTAATTATTAAGTGTCTGAAGCCAAGTACTCCTGAATCTAGAGCCAGTGCTCTATTCACTGCACTGCCTAGCTTCCCCAGATTTATTCTTTAATATCAATTTAATATCAACTATCAATTTGATACACACAAAAACCAATCCAGCAGGAAAACCAATCCAGCAAGAATTATAAAGTCCAGGCATGAGATGAAGAGGAATTGCATGAGGGTGGGTGCAAAATCAAAGGAGAGAAGAGAGCACATATGAGTGATGTTACAAAGGAAGAAATGACAGAACTTTGCAACTAATTGGAAAGGGAAAATGAGATTGAGGAGTTGAAGGTGCTATCTAGGTTTCAATTGAGAGAATGGTAGCTCTTTTGACAGGGGAGTGTTTTAAAGGAAAAATGAGGAGTCCAGTTTTGACCTTGTTAAATTTAAATTACTGTGACCTAGAATGGGGTAATGGGCAAAGGCACTGCCAGTCTTATCATGCCCTGGGCTAAAACAAAAGTCTTCTTAGCATCTTTCTTTCTTTTTTTTTCTTTTTTTTTTTTTTAGATTTTTGCAAGGCAATGGGGTTAAGTGGCTTGCCCAAGCCACACAGCTAGGTAATTATTAAGTGTCTGAGGTCAGATTTGAAGTCAGGTACTCCTGGCTCCAGGACTGGTGCTCTATCCACTGTGCCACCTAGCTGCCCCCCTGGCATCTTTTTTCTGACCAGGACTTCAATCCCCTTAACTTCCCCAGGTATTCCTAATGCTTCTTATCTCTGCTGCTGCTGCCATGGCTTCCAAAACCCAGAACCAGAGTTCTTCTACCCTGCACACCACTCTCCCAGTCAGCTCCCATCTGAGAATCCTTAGACTGGAAAAATGACTCACTTTGACTTTTTGATGTATTTTCCACTCAGAATTTGGTCTGACATTTTCTTTGGTAATTAAGGGTAGTTTTGTAGAAGAGATTTTCTGGAAGTTTTGGGTTGTGGCCTTTTAGTTCACCATCTTGACTCCATCACCCTTTGCTTCTGACATATTTTTATCAGGGATTCTTAATCTGTGATCTATTGACTCTTAAGGAGTCTATGGTATCATGGTATCTGTGAACTTAGATGGGGAATAAATTACCTATTTATCTTCACTAAACTTTAACTGAAATTTATCATCACCTTCAACTATTATTTTTTTTAAAAAACCATTATTTTGGGAAGAGACTCATAGCTTCCCTAGACTGCCAAAGTGTTCAATGACACACAAAATGCTAAAACAAAATGATGTTTGGTTTTTGTACATTTGAAATTAGAATGGCTGCAAGTAGACATAGATCACTATAAGGGTACGAATAAGGTACATGATGAAAGCTGAGGTGTAACTTTCCCTGTCCTAACCAGAAGGGAAGGGCAAATACTTACTGCATACTAGACACTATGCTATCTACCTTATGAATATTAACTCATTTGATCCAGAATCAAAAGTAAATTCCTTTGCTGTTTGTTTCTTTTTTTAAAAAAATGCCTTTAAAAATCATTCTGTACTATGAATGACTTCTATTATTAGTTTGATATTGTAGATGACTTGATGACTCCTATCATGACTCTTGAAATGAGAAAAATTTTAATTGTTCTTAAGGTGTCTTTGGTTGGGGTAAAATACAGGATAGAAAACCTTATACATTGTTGAATATTATTGAGAAATTTTTGAAATTGAAATTATTCATTGTGCTGGTTGATTTTACTTAACTGTTTTGTTTTATTATAAGGGAAGGTTGGGAGATGGAGGGTATGAAAGAGTATATTGGGAAGTGATGATGATTGTTATCTAAACACAAAAATAGATGTGTGTGAATGTTTTTGTGTGTATTTGTGTGTATATATATATATATATATATATATATATGTATAGGTATGTGTGTGTATTTATTTGAACCATTTCTACTTAATATTGCAACATAGAGTCCTAGATAGATTAAAAAACTTGTCCAAAGTCACCCTAAGAATTAGTAGAAGACTCAGACTCCAAATCTAGATCTTCTAACTCTAAATCTAGCCTTTTCCACTAAATTATGATAGTAGATCTCATAACTTTCCAACACAGTGAAACTTGTGGATTTAAAATTTTTTTCTACATGTGCTGCAACTTAGTAATTTTCCAGTTCTTCTGCCCTGTGGTGATAGGATAGGGAAAAGAAAGAAGGCAATGCACTAATTTCCTTTATGCAACAATGACCAGGTATTGTCTTCTCTTGGCAGAACCTTCTTTTTAGTTTAAAAGAATTGTAGAGCTCTGGTAGGTGTTCTCCTTGCTCTGGTAACTTAGCATTCATATTTAAATATCACATTGTGCTGAGGTTCTTTACATGATGAAGGACTTTTTTCTTTTTATTGTAGTGCAAATGACAAGTATCTCCCAGCCTTGGCTGAACTCAGTGCTGTTGAATGACAAATTTCCAAGTCCTAACATTTTGTGTTCATGTCAAAATAGATGATATGATCCCTTGTCTAGAGAATAACCCATGCTGGCTTAACCAGGTAAATAGATAACACCTGTTCAACTTTACCCCTTTTTCTTTCACTTTCTTCATACTAGAAGACAGCATCTTTTTATCATGTATTTCTTTTCCTGATTCAAACAATCCATGTTCAATAACATTTTGTGGCTCTTCTATATATCTCTGTTCCTTGTGTACCTTGTGGGAAAATGGAAAGATCACTAACTTGAAAGTCTATAGACGTAGGTTCCAACATTGGCTCTTCTGTTCAATAGTTATGTAAATCCTTTCACAAATGAATTGCCCTTTTTGGTACTCAGTTTCTTCATTTTTAAAATGATTGAGTTGACATAGGAGCTCTTAACTTGGTTTCTTTGAATGTCTTTAAAATTTTTTTTGACAACTGAATTTCAATATTATTGGTTTTCTTTGCATAGATAGTGTGTGTGAATGTATAAGTATATGCATGTATAGACACATACATATTCACATGCATATATTTGCATTTAAAGAAGTTAATCTCTGAAGGTCTTGACACAGGGGACCCATGACACAAAAAATTAAGAACCCTTTGACTAGATAATCTCTAATGTCCCTCCCACCTCTCACATTCAAAAATTCAATGTATTTTGTGTTTTTACTTTATTTTTTTTTTAGCAAGGCAATGGGGCTAAGTTACTTGCCCAAGGTCACACAGCTAGGTAATTATTAAGTGTCTGAGGACACATTTGAACTCTGGTACTCCTGACTCCAGGGCTGGTTCTCTATCTATTACACCACCTAGATGCCCCCAGACAGTTCAATGTAAAATAACTTCTTTGTGGAGTTTAGGATCAAGAATCATCTAAAGGGCATCTAGGCAGTGCAATGGATACAGCACCTGTTTTGGAGTCAGAAGGACCTGAGTTCAAATATGACCTCAGACACTTAATAATTACCTGGTTGTGTGACCTTGTGCAAGCCACTTAGCCCCATTGCCTTGCTCAACCCCCCCAAACAAAAAAAAGCAAGAATCATATAAAAGTCATAGTGCATTCTGCCCATGTAGCTGCTCATGCTTTAATGACAGAGGAAAATCTCTAACAAATCCATCTTTGTGAGCTGTAGCTCCTTAAATATATATGTGTGTGTATATATATATATATATATATATATTATATATATATACATTTCATAATGTCTATACTTATTCATTATTTCTCTCCAAAAAATCTTATAAAGAATATATTATAAAATTCTTCCCAGTTTTCTAGAAGCATTCTCCAATCCTAAAAACAAAACAAAAACAATCCCTTCTCTTAAATATTCTTTCTGAATCTTGTAATTATGAAAGTTGTTGAAAAATGTATCTATACTCAAAGCCTTCACTTAAGTCATGATTCATTTTTACTTCCCTATCCTTTGCTTTCTTCTGGACCTATATCACTACTAAACTATCCTTTCCAAGGCAAAAGTTCTTAATCTTTTTTTTTTTTTTTTTTTTTTAGATTTTTGCAAGGCAATAGGGTTAAGTGTCTTGCCCAAGGCCACACAGTGTCTGAGGCCAGATTTGAACTCAGGTACTCCTGATTCCGGTACTCTATCCACTGCACCACCTAGATGCCCCCTTAATCTTTTTTGTGTTAAATGGTAAGCCTCTCTCAGAATAATGTTTGTTGCTTAAATTCAGAATTGAAGGAAATACTAAATTTCAATTAGAGATAGATGAAAATGAAGATGTAATTTTTCTCCATTCAAATTCATGTACTCCTTAGGTTAAGAATTTCAATTCTAAGGTTCAAATCTCACAGCTCTTTTAAAAGTTCTTATCTTCAATGATCTCTGTAACTTGTGATGGAATTGATCATTGCCTCCTATTTGGATATTCCTTCTCTTATTTTCAGAAACTAAACACTTTTTTGGTCCTCCTTTCTCTCTGTACATCCCTTTTCTGTCTCTTTTGCTGGAACCTAGAATCTTTTTAACCTATTAATGTGTCCTCAGTGGTCTTTCCGTAGACTTCTTTCTTTGCATTCTCCCATTTGACAATCTCAATCATGTTCATATTTTCAAATATTACTTCAAATATTACTCTTTACATAGATGATTTCAAAAAATCCATCTTGAGTTCTGACCTTTCTTCTAAACTCCACTCATATCTCCTATTGGACATTTCTACTTGGATATGCCTCTGTGAGCTTCAATTCAGCATAACCATGAAAGAACTCATTATCTTTAACACTTAAATCTGCTTCTCCTTCTGACTTCCCAGTAGTACTATCATTTACCCTGTTTCTACAGAATCACCACCTGGGAATTTAGAATTCACTCATCTCTCATATCAAATGAGTTATCAAATTCTATCAATTACACCTCCCCAACTTCTACTACTATTCCTCTATTATTATTGCCATTGCCAAGGCCATTGCCACAACCTTCATAAATACTTTGGTGATAGAATGGGAGGATGAGAACAATTTGTTCCAATGGCCACGAAGGTGACTAAAAGAAAGTGCTGTGAAGCACTTGGGTAGATATCAAAAACACCAGATCATCCAGAGCCATCATTAGTCATCCTGACTCTTGCCTTACATGGATTACAATGATTCTGAAAGAGAAAGTGAGGCTGATGATTGTGCAACTCTGTCTCACAAGTTCACAAGTAAATCAAGACATCAACATGTGATGTTATTGGTCCTTTTAGAAAAAGGACAAACAGCAAACAGATTTTCAGCATCAGCTGCCTTGGTTATTCCAGTAGTCTCCTAATAAATTTTACTACTTCCACTCTCTTTCCTCTTGAACCCTGTCTGTACTTCTGCCAGAAAAATCTTTCTTCTACATAGATCTCAGACTTTTTGGTGAATTCTTATTGCCTTCAGATTAAAGTTCATACTCCTTAGCCAAATATCCAAGGTCCTTAATAATCTGCCATTTGATCTTTCTAGTCATGTCAAAATGCTTCTTTATCTCATATTATATTAAACATATATTCTTTGTCTCTAGAAAGCTTCTGTCTTTTTTTGATTCTAGTCATTAAATGCCAAAGTTTTTTCCCCCATAATGTGATATGGAAGAAAAATTACTCGACTTGAAGTCAAAAAAACCTTATTTGAAGTCTATCTTCTAACTAGAATTTGAATACTAATTTCTTGGGTTACTTAGGGAAATCACTGAACATTTTGATCTCAGTTTCCTCATCTGAATGTCTCCTTTAATTTTAAAGATATTGAAAGCCAAGCAGGTGAATCTCTTAAATTTTCAAATAAGTCTTTGTTCTTATTCATTTGGATATTCTTCATGATCAATTAATTAATTGACACACATTTATAAAATGTTGACTCTGTGCCAGAAGGAGACAGCTACAATTTTGTGAAGATGGAAATGGCAACATTTGGCAACTGAGTGACTATAAAGGATGGTGATAACCCAGGAAGTATTAGGGAAATTTGAAAGAGGGATATTTATAAGTTATTCCTTGTTCTTTATATGTGACAACTTCTTTTTCACTTATTTAGTTTTAATTTTGGCTTTGATAATACTCCTCTCCAGGTTGACAATAATGTATTGGCAAGGCTTTGGAAAGGTTTTTAAAAAACATCTTTTTTTTTTTTTTCTAATTTGGTTGCTCTCAAAGAACCGTGAGTTCATAAGTCTTTCTGCATCTTTTGTGAAGGGGGCAGTTTAATAAAAAAAAAGTTGTGGAGGATGCTGTTAAATTTAATATTTGTTGTGATCTAAGAATTGCCGTTTTGGCCAGTGCAACTGTGACTTACTTTGAGGGTGATAATATTCAACCTCGAGGTATACTTAGTCTAGAGAAAAGGAAACTTAGTGGAGATGATGTGATCAGGATCTTCAGGTGTCTGAAAAACTGTCACAGGAAGAATTCTATTTGTCCTGCTTGACTCCAGAGAGTGGAGGTTGCAGAAAGACAAGTTATAAATGTCATAATTCTTGGCATCATTATATGGCTGAAACTGATATATTTTTATTAATAGAAATACCACTAAAGAAGATGATGCATTACAATTTGCCTTGCTGACTTACAAAAAAATCCTGGCCACCAAAATCCAGGGTGATGCATCTTATTTGCTGGTTAATGGCAACAGTAGGAAAAAATTGTGATTTTTTGAGGGAGGGAGGGAGGGAGGGAGGGAGGGAGGGAGGAGGAGGAGGAGGAGGAGGAGGAGGAGGAGGAGGAGAGAGAGAGAGAGAGAGAGAGAGAGAGAGAGAGAGAGAGAGAGAGAGAGAATTGCAGAACCCTAAGGATGACTGGATTTTTCTATCTGACTTATCTCTAAAATTATGTGCATACATAAATGTATGTATATACAAATAAACCCATGCAGCTTTTTTTTTTTGCAGTGCAATAGGGTTAAGTGACTTGCCCAAAGTCACACAGCTAGGTAATTATTAAGTGACGGAGGCTAGATTTGAACTCAGGTCCTTCTGACTCCAGGACTGGTGCTCTATTTACTGTGCCACCTAGCTGCCCCAACACATACATCTTTATGAATGTATGTTTGCATACCATCTGATTTATCTGAGGAACCATAATTGACTGAAGCAGGATTTGAACCTAGATTTTATCCTGAGTGTTGGTCCAATGCTCTAGCCACTATACCATATTACTTTTCTAAGAAGAGGCTGTAGGATCATTTTCTATCCATACTGAAGAGGGAATTCTTATTCATTTTAAAGGAACTGCTATTTCTGATGCGGTCCATGTGTAAGAATGATACTAATCACATATGTACATGTTTGAATACATTTACATATATCATATGTATTTGTGTGTAGGCACACATACACAAACAATCAGTTTTTAGGTCTTATGGAGAACTGGGATTGATGCAAGGAATCCTTTCAGTGACAGAGGCAAAGCTAAAAATGTCATGGTAATGCCTTAGTCAAGTAGTTTAGATGGTCATTCAAGAGCTGCAGCCCTAATGTCTCAAGCTAAAACAACAGAAACCTCTACTGGTTTTGAATGCCAAGTTCCCCATCCCCCCACCTCTTTTTTGCCTGATTGTGGTTCCATTTCCTTTACAGCTCTCCTTGAATTGATCTGGGGGATGCTGAGATCTCTCTCTCTCTCTCTCTCTCTCTCTCTCTCTCTCTCTCTCTCTCTCTCTCTCTCTCTGCAAAACCACTCCTAGTGTTGTTGTGAACCAGAAAATAAAATGCATTATCCTGGGTGGATATGGTTGGCCACCATTTTTTATGTATGTTATATGAAAAGAGCTAAGAAAACAAAGGGGGAAAAAGGGTAGATGCCAACAGCTTTTGACTAGCAGCCCAGGTAGGACATAGCACTTTTCTCTCTCTCATTCTTCTTCTTCCTTCATAAAGCAGGAAGAAAACAGAAAGTAATCTTTCCATAGTTCATACTGCTGTTGGTAGAAGGTTTGAACTAAGCTTCTTTGAGAGGTTAGGGGGAAGAAGCAGAGTCCAGCTGCCCCAGCAGTTCAATTTCAATTGACTCGTCCATGAGCTTCCGGTAGCCTTTGTGAGATGCCCTTAGCTGTCACTGTCTATTCTCTATAAAAACAATCCATACAACATTCTAGGGATGAAGGTGGGGGTGAGGCATAGCATCTAGGAAAACCATGCACATCACTCTAATTACAATCCATCTCCCTATGCTTGGTCCAGATGGCTTCTAAGATATCCTTCATGCCAGTGTCCTCAATGCCAAGTTCAAAATCAGACTTCCTGTGAAGTTTGAATAAAAGTCTTTTCAGTTACCATAGATACTTTCAGCTTCCAGAATTTCCTTGGTAAAGCTACCAGGCTATTAAATCAGATTCTCCTAGTTTCATTTCAATTTTGAGATTCTTTAGTTCTCTCAACTAAACTGCCCCCCCCAAAGTCTAATATGGTTAGTCTATATATTTCTTGTCTATATCTCCCAACTTGTGGTTTCCATTTTTCATGTCTTACAAGCAACCCCTTCCTCTTACTTAAACATTTTGCAGAATCAGGAGAAATTATGACTATGAGAGAAATACAGCTGCAACTCAATCAATCACCTAATTCTCTATTTCATTTCTCCCACTTGAGAGTTGAAACAATTCATGTTTCGCAAAGGTTTAGGGAAATTCATGTGTTTGGAAAATGCATTTGGAGCACCTCATTTCTGATTATTACATTTGGATAAATGAGGCATTTCTATGCGTTGATCTAAGTTCCTTTTTAGTCCTTAAGGCTAGACCAGTTTAGGATCATTGGTTGAGCAGGCAGCAAAATATAGGGTATATACAATACTGGAGTAGAGCTAGGAAATTCAGAGTTCAAATTCCTCTTCTGATTCTTAGTCTTGTGATCCTGGACAAGTCCCTGGACCTACCAGAGCCTGAATTTCCAGGGTTCAAGTCTCTTCTCTGACACTTAGTCTTATGACTTTGGTCAAGTCTCATGAGCTACCTGAGCCTCAATTTCATAATTTGTTAAAAAAGAGAGAGAGAGAGAGATGAATTAGATGATATATAAGCCCTGTTTTGGCTCTAAATCCACTGTCCTCTCACTTGTCCAAGTTCCCACAAATAGTAACTGGCAGAGCCAAGATTCAAACTCAGATTCATTTATGTTAAATCAGTATTCTTTCTTTAGATCATGCTGCTTAACTGTAGCATGGTGGAAGCATGACTATGCCATTGATGGAATAGGCAGTCTGTATGTGGCATAATATGAGGGGTGCCAGAATGCCTCACTGATTAAAAAAATTCTTCTATATATTCTATTGTAAGTTTAAAACTTCTAGCAGAACACCATCTTCTAAAGAAGTAAATTTTAATTCAAACATAGTTCTAATCATACTCTGCAGTCTTCAATGGCTCCCCATTATTTCCTCAATCACATCCAAATTCCTTAGTCTTATTTAAGGGCCCTCTAAAATCTGGTTCTTACTTTTTCAGCCTCATTTACTGCTCTCTTCATTGCCTTATATTCTAAACTAGTTAGTAAACTAATTTCAAATATGTTTCCTTCTCAGTACTTTTGTTTATGCTGTTCCTCCTCTCAGAAATGTCCTCCTTTTCACCCTACTCATCTCTTGATATTCTACCTATATTTCAAAGACCAGCTAATATGTCACCTCTTTCAGGTTGTTGCTGATTTCTGTTGGAATTTTTCCCTGAACCCTGACAATAGTGGATTTGAACCTCTTTCAATCATTCTTCGTAGTCTGTCTTTCATTGTGCTTACATGCACTGAATGTAATCCTTTTATGAAAACTTCATGTCTGAATATATAATAGAAGTCTCCTTAGGTTAAATATGCCTTTTCATTCCTCAACTGTTGCTATAAAAATTAATTGCAGGATACCTACAGACAAAATCAGTATATTGTGTAGTATATTTGACAGACATTTCTCCAGTCATACCATTTATCTGTAGATCAGATCCATGACAACTTCATTAACAACAATAACAATAACCAAAACAATGCTAATAAAAATAATAACACATTTATAGGATGTTTATGTTTTATACTTTCTCACAAAATCCTGTGAAGTAATTTGAATGAATAGTTTAACTGACATTCTGTAAATGAGTAAACTGCAGCTAAGATGTAGTAAATTGGCTTATTCAGAATCATATAACCAGTGACCATTTGAGCCAAAATTTGGACCAAGTGCCCCCAAAATTTTGCCCTTTGGACAACTCCAAGGGCCAGTATTTAATATTTTTATATATAGTCCTAAACTTCCTTATCTACTTTCTCAAGACATTGAACCCAAGAAATAATAAATTAGAAGTAAACAGTATCTGACAAGAAATCGTCATACCTTCTTTATAGCAGGCTAAGTGACAACAAAATACATGAAGGCAGACTTAAAACCTATGCATAAAGACTCAAATCATAGGACAATTTAGGATGGGCACAAGCAGCATTTTGTGCCTCAATAGACCCTCATTATATTACTTATTATATTATAATAGATTATAATAACTGGTATTTATTTTGAGGATACATAATCACTTTAAGAAAATATTAAATTATGTTCACCATTCTCTGTTTGGAATACATACGACACAAGATTTCCATAAATCACAAGAACTGTAGCACCTAAATGGATGACCCTCATTAGATTATGTCTTCATTTATCTGATGCCTTATCCCCAGGATTATATTTGGATAAATAAGAGATTTCTGTACATAGATCCAAGAAGGCAAACTTACAATGGTACTAACATCAACTGGAAACAGAATAAATTATATTATACAAATAGACTTGTTAGTTTATATATTAGATTATTAGTTATTGCAATTATATGTGTGTAATGAATAATTTATTAGTTTTATTTTATTTTTAAGATTCTATTGATGCATTTGTTTTTTTTACACAAACCATTCAATAAGCATTTTTTAATCAATTAGTATTTATTAAACATCCAATAACTGCTAGGTTCTGGGAAAACAATAATAATGAAACAATTCCTACTCTCTTTACCTTCTAATTGGAGAAAAAAGAAGTACATATGTAAATATATACAGAATAAATGCTAATATGTACAAAGTAGTTAAATACAAGATATTTTGAGAAGTAGGATATTAGCAGTCAAGGGGATCAGAAGAGTCTTCATGTAAAAGGGATATGAACTTTTTAAGAGATTTGATAGGGACAGCTAGGTTGTGCTATAGATACAATGCTAGTCCTGTGGTCAAGAGGACCTGAGTTCAAATCTGATCCCAGACACTTGACATTTACTAATTGTGAGACCTTGGGCAAATCATTTAACTTTGATTGTCTTAAATCCTCTCCCCCCCCAAAAAAAAATTAAAGAAATTTGATAAGGTGGAAGTAAGAATTCTAGGCTAGTGAGATGACCAGTGTGAAAGGTATGTAGATGGGAGATGAAGTATCACAAGAAAAGAACAGAGAGAAGTGCAGTTTGACTAATCAGACTAAAAGTCAGTAGTAAACTTAGCTTGGGGTCATAATGTGAAGAGCCCTAAAACATAGTACAAGGAATTTATATTTTTCCTACATGACCATATTTCCTGGTATATATTCCCTTCACTACCACTATGAACTCTCCTTTGTTACCACAGTTAACCAAAGTCAAGTGAAATAACAGCAGTAGCATCTGATAGCTTGTGCAATATTCTGCACAGGTAATCTCCACAGAAGTGGGAAGTGTATCTTACTTCGGTTCTCTTGGATCAAGATTGCTCCTTTCAATTACTCAGAATCTGATTGCTTTTCAGTTTCCTCTTAATGTATCATAATTATCATGTTCCTTATGGTCACAATTCTACTGGTTCCATTTTCTTCTGTTTTAGAGATCTGAATTTTTTATTTCTTAGGGAACAATTATATTCTATCACAGTCATATCCCATAATTTGTGAAGCAATCTCAAAACAATAGGAACCCATTTTTCCAGTTTTTATTGTAGTGTTTTATTTTACAAAGCACCTGCATCAATGGGGAAATATTTTGTGTAGTAGGGAATGTAGATTAAGATGTGTGAGAAATGGAGGATATTTAGTTTGTTACAAAATTAGTCTCTCTTCCCTAGTGATGATTCCCCCAAGTAAGAGTAATGCTGTTATTGTTGTTGATTCTTGGTTCCTGAAGAAGACCAATGATATCATTAGTGACTTGCACAGGAATTGAATGTAAGTGAAGCAAGCAAATGAAACTATAGCAGGATGGTATAAATTGAATGTCTCTGTGCCATCAGTTTTGCTGACTTTTTCACAATTGATAATTATTGAATACCTATTATGTAGAGAATGCTGTGCTAAACATTAGGGAGATACAAATATTAAATGAATGAAAACTAATTTTTTAAAAAAGTATTTATTTTGTTCTTATTATGTGTCAAATACTATTTTAGCCCTGAGGATACAAATAGAAAAAATGAGACAATTCCTCCTTGAAGAGTTAACATTTTAAGTTGGAGAGATAATATATCAAAGAAAATTGAGTTGCAGGGTGAATAGAAAGCAGGAAAGTCCTTAGGGTTCAGTCAGTGACTGGGTGGATGGCAAACTTCATTGGAACTTGTGTTACTTTAGTAAGTGCTAGAGACAATGCTAGGAAAATGTGGTGGGTGTATGGTAAAGTCTATTCCTCTAAGAAGCAAAAGAATTGGTGATTCTCATTTTATCCTAGCCAGATAAGCAATCAATCATCCTTCATATGTTTTGGGAAGGCTAGGCCTTCGGTTGAGGGGTGTGGTATGGTGATGAGGGAAGAAGGGTGCCCCCCATAGAGTTCATAATGCAATATGATATATTCATAAGTTAGAGAATGATCCATGAAAAATGCATAATAGAAAAATAATTTGAATCTTTGTGGCATCTAAGGGATGAAGGATCATTTGATCAGGGAAAAATCTACTGAGCATTAAAGCTGAGTAGATATAAGACTTCAGGAAAGACAGAGACACATGCAATGAGAGAGATTCAGAGAGAGAGATTCAGAGAGAGAGAGAGAGATTCAGAGAGAGAGAGAGAGAGAGAGAGAGAGAGAGAGTATTTTGTGATTTGACTCCTAAGATTATGGGCAGCTAATATAGTAGATAGCTATGTAGTGTAGTAGATAAAGCACCAGACTTGAGTCACTAAGACATGAATTTAAATCTTGTCTAAGACAGTTATAAAATGGTCAAATTACTTAATCCACCTGATCCTCAATTTCCTAATCTTTTAAATCAGGTTAATAGCTCCTAACTTATGGAGTTGTGAGATTCAAAGGAGATATTATATGTAATGTGCCATATAAATGCTACCTATTGTTCTCTTCATTCTCTTCTTCTCCACTTACTTCTGGTTTTTCAGGACCTTTGGACCATTGATTTGAAGCTAGAAGGGTCTAGAGAAATCATCTCATCCAATCCTTCATTTTACAGATGAAAATGAAGTTTGGGTTGACTTGTTTGGTCACACACAAGTCTCTAGAAGTACATTTTCTTATTCCTTGTTATGTACATTTGAATTTTGCTGTGCTGATAACTTCAAAAGCAGTTCAAACTACTAATGCAATATAAGTCCACCTTTGAACTTCTTGGATTTCTCATCTATTGTTACACATTCTCAAATTTGGGTTTGTTCTCTATTTCATAGAAAAAAGGAATGAACAGCCTTGGAATATACTGATAAATGTTCAACAACTGGCTCTCCAAAGAACTTTTTAGCAAAGCAATTCTAATCTGCATTATTAACATTGTTTTACTATCATTTTCTAAGTCTGATTAAAGAGCAAAACAATCAAGCCCGTGATTTACAGCATTTGTGGATTTCTGGCAGGGTGAAAATGCTTACACTGTCAATTTAACAACCAGCTCTTGTGAGCTAGTTAGAACTGACTCCTGAAAATCTTTGAACTGTATGGAGTTATACTGATGGCTTACAGGGCCTCTCTTTGGCCTGCCTATAAACTTAAGAAGGTAACTAGGTGGTATAGTGGATTGAATACCTGGTCAGGAGTTTATGAGTTCAAATCTGGCCTTAGACATTTACTAGTTAAGTGACCTTAGGCAAGTCACTTAGCCTTGTTTGCCTCAGTTTACTCATTTACAAAATGAGCTGGAGAAGGAAATGACAAAAGCCTTCCAGTATTTGCCAAGAAAATCCCAAATGAGACCACAAAAGCAACAAAAACAACATCAACAAAAATAACACATGGGAATTATTTTAATCAAATATATTCAAGCAACTTCTTTGAGTATTTCTGAAGGTTCCTTCAAGAGTCTTTTGCAGATCCCTGGTGATTCTAATTTGGGTTTTGACCTGAGATTAGGAATCAACACCTCATAGCAACAAACTGCCTTTTTTCCTTTCCTTGAACTTTGAATATTTAATCCGGCTCTTAAAATTTTGAGCTATATCCTCCATCCAAAGCAAAAACAAAGATGTTTTAATTATCTAGTCAATATGGTAACTATATGTAATCACTTATAAAATCACATAACAAATTTGATTATGAAATTTCATGTTGGAAAAACAGAATTGAAGCCATAGAGACCTAGAAATTATAGACCAATAGGAAAGAACAATTTTAAAAATCCAAACACATTTGGCCACTAATGAAGAGAATTGTTGAATAAAAAACATATTCAGTAGAATGAAAATAATACTTTTTTGACTGAAGAATTCTTAAACATTTAAATCCAGGAAAGTTGTAATTTATAGAAAGTTAATTTTCCATTCTCTTTCCACTTTCTACTTGCTTCTACACTTCATTTCATCCCCCTCCAAAACACTGCAGAAAATGTTGTTCTTGACAAATTCTGGAGTATCTTTAGATAGAAAGCATTTTTAAAAATGTATTGAAATTTTCAGTAGAAAAATAATTAGTGACCAAAAGATAAAACCTAATTAAGAAAGTGTTTGAGTCTTTTTTCCTGTAATGTTTTCTTTTATAATAAAACTAAATATGTCTTTGCTCTTTTTGTTTTATAGGAAGTAGTTCTTTAAAAGGTGGTTTAGATGTGCATACAATAGGCTGTTTGCACTCAAATTAAGCTTTATTTTTAATTGGAAGGATTTTTTAAATTTTCCAAAGACTCATATTCACCTTACTAGTATCTTGTTAGTCTGTTCTGGGGGCTGGAAAAACAAATCCTTGACTCATTCAGTTCTGAGATTGTCATTGGTTAAAATAATTTGGCTTTATGTAGGGAAAATTATCTTTGGATTGACTTTGTTTTTCTTTTTCCAACCAGCTGCTTTGGCCTCATGTAAATGTGGCCACTGTTTCATGGCAAATATTGACTCCTTTTTAAAAATTCCATGAACCAAAATTTCCTTAAAATTCTACCATATTGGGGGTCTGACACCAGTAATGAAAATCAAACCACTATTTAGCAATTTCCCTTAGACTGGTTTTGAGAAAGGACTGTTCATAGTAATTTTAACTCATAAAATGGAATGTGTAGGAAATACAGCAATATCTTCATTAGAAAAAACGTTAGAAAATGTTCTAGTTAAAGAATGAGTGGATCAAATAGCAAATAATAAAAAGGATTAATAATTTCAATAAGACAACATACAAAACTTATGGTATAAAGTCAAAGTAATTATTAGGGGATATATTATAATCTAAATGCTTAGATGAATAAAATAGAGAAAGAAGATATTTATTTAAGCATGCAACTAAAAAAGAGAAAGAACAAATTAAAAATCCCCAGTTAAATACCAAATTAGAAATTCTGAAAATTAAAAATGAAATTAGTAAAATTGAAAGCAAGAAAACTATTGAACTAATAAATAAAAAAACCTAAGAGATGGTTTATGAAAAAATGAAATAGATAAACCTTTGGTTAATTTGATTAAAAAAAGAAAGAAGATAATCTTCTGGGAATGACATTCCTTTAGATGGAATTTGGTCTTGATCTATTTCACTGGTTTAGTTTACAGGTAAAGAAAATCCCAACCAATCCACACTATCTCCTTTTCAATTTATAGTCTTAAAGAATTGTCTGGGATACTGGGGAAGGGAGGGGCTTGTCCAAAGTCACATAGTCCAGCATATAGCAGAAATCTGTCTTGGACTGTGTTCTTGATTTGAAGACCAGGTCTCTATACACTATGCTAGGTTGTTGCCTAGATGACATTAGTTTTGATAAAATTTAATACAATAAAAAGGGCACTTAGGTGGTGGGGTGGGTGGAGTGCCTGGTCAGGAAACATCTTTCTGAGCTCAGATCTGATCTCAGATACTGTCTAACTGTGAGTCCCTGGACAAGTCATTTAACCCTGTTTGCCTTAATTTCCTGTAAAATAGGCTGGAGAAAGCAAAGCATATAGGTATCTGTGTCAAGAAAACACTCAATGGGGTCATGAAAGGTTGGCCATGATTGAAACAACTAATCAGCAACAATGCAATAAGAAACAGAATATTATACAAAAACAAATGCTTATTCCTATTAGATATAAGGTACTGTGCTACTTGCTCACTGTATGAGGAATATTGAGAATACAAATGTGCATTTGCAGCTGTTGGACAAAAATATCTCTGTGCACAGCTTCTGTTTGTCCCTGTGCAGTCAACATAAAAAATGATGTAGTTTTCATGTCTGTCTCCTTCTCTATCTGTATTTTTTCCCATTCCTTTCTTCTTCTCCTCCCCCTTCCCCTACCTTACACTCTCAAATTCCACTTCAGGTAAATAATACCTTCCTGTGTTGAGGTTTATTTATACTTACAGGGTCATAGAATGCAGAATAAGAGTCTAATCCACTATTAGATTTTTTTTAAAAAAATAATTTCCTTAATGCCATGCAAAGAGTATGACTTAATAAATGTTTATTGAATTGACTGAATTGAATTACTATCACAATAAGTTCCCTAAATGTTCTCTTAATCAGGTACTGAATTTTTACATGGTCCTAGGACTTAGACCTCAGTTCATCTACCCTATTGTTCTTTTTCTTGAAAAGAACTAAAGACTAATGAAGGAAAACTACTTGTTTAGGGTCCCAGAGGTCTGGAGCTAGGATTCATACATACTACATCACATAGGTCATACATGATGATGCGACATAGGAAATCATTTTAGTTTCCCAACTAAAAAGACTTGAACATTCCTTTCTCAAAATCATGGAATGAAAAGGAAGGCATTTTAGGCTTTAGCAGGTGGGTGGAAAGATTTTATAGGGAGTGAGTATAGTTGTTAAAATAATAGTTTTCCAAATGCACAGAAATACTTTTAGCAGCTGTTTTGTGGTAGCAAAGAATTGGAAAAACAGGGAATACCCATCAACTGGGGAATGGCTAAAAAAGTTATTTATGGGAATGCAATGGAATTATACTGTAAGAAATGAAGAAAGGAATAGTTTCAGAAAAACCTGGGAAGACTTGTATGAACAGATAGAAAATGGAGTGAGCAGAATTAGAACAATTTATACAATAACAACAACAACCAATTACATTTACAAAGGGTTCATAATAAAACAGGCTATGCAGCTTCAGAAAGAGAGCTGATGGATTCAATGTGAACATTGAAAAATATATTTCTTTTTCTTTTTTTCTATTTTTTATTTTGATATGACTAATATGAGGAATTTTTTTCATGCTATGGATATTTTCAATGGGTTTAATTTTTCTTGCTTTCTTAATGGGTAGGGGAAGGGGAAAGAGGATGGAGAAAATTTAAAACTAAAACTAAAATAAAATTGAATTGAAAATAAAGTAATAATCCTGTCTGGTTTGGAAGGTAGACAAATCCTTTTAGGATGTAGCAATTGAGGTTAGAAGGGAAATAGACTCCTGTCCATAACTTTGTGAAGACCAAGTCAGATGGTATCTGATAAGCATACTGGAATCCTAATTGTGGAAATTTACCTTTTACTCTCTTTGCAACCTACAGGACATTCTGCTTAATATTTCTATTTGTGGGACACTTCCCTTCAGATCTCTCCTTACTTTCTACCTAGAGCATCATGAGTCATAGATTGGGCCCTCTCTACCACCTTGTCCAACTTTTAATTCAAATCTAACTCTTTGTTCCCAAATGCTTAGGTATAATAGAAATAGTTTATATAATATATTATGATCTATACATAATGTTTTATGGCATATTTGATGTTTTTAATCAATATAGAATAGGATTTATTTGTAAATGAAAACTTCACCTTGTAGCCCATTTTCCTCTCTACTCTGAAGTTCTTACATATTATTGAGTTCCACATGGTAAATTCTGGAATTAAAAGTATACCTCAGTTGGTTTGAGTCCAAGGTTGTAACAACCAGGCAAATTTCAAACACTTTTATTTACACTTGGATGAAACAAGTAGACCAAAACCAGGTTGTGCTTTTAGAAACTATAAACCATGATCTCTTAAACTTTGGAATAAGGGAAGAATGTGTCTAATTTGGGGTGCTATCCTTGGCCTCTGCTGCTTCCACCAAGAATTTGATCTCAGGGAGATCTGAATGTAGTTCATATTTGCATTTCTGTGGAAGTGGGTAACCACTTCCCAAAATTCCCATACACGTTTTTAAGTTAGCAGTGGTGTCTGGTACAAGGCAATCTTTATTTCACTCCACAGAAAATGTAGAAAAATAAAAATGATACATAAAAAACCTATAAATACATAAAACTTGTGAAGAGACAAAATAGTTCCCAATCAAGAGTCACAATTCTCTTTTTTTCTCTGATGAGTTCCATCTCCATAGGGTCTTGCCTAATTTTCCCCTTCTTCCTTTGTTTTTTTAGCTTCCTTCAGGAAGGAATCTCTCTTTTTATTAATTTTTTAACATTCATATATATGCATATGTATATTTTTAAGTGCAAAATTTCCTTCCCATTCCACTTTCCTTAGCAGCAAACAGTCAGGTTAATATTGTACATACACATTTGTATTAAACATGTTTATAGATTAGTCACTTTTGGTATGAGGAATTAGGATTAAGGGAAATAAATACATAAGAGAAATTTTTTAAAAAGTGAATTTAGGGGCAGCTAGGTGGGACAGTGGATAGAGCACTGCCCCTGTAGTCAGAAGGATCTGAGTTCAAATCTGACCTCAGATACTTAATAATTGCCTGGCTATGTGACCTTGGTCAAGTCACTTAACCCCATTGCCTTAAATAAGTAAATTTTAAAAAAGTGAATGTAGTGTTCATCATATTCTGCAAGTTCTTTGTTTTGTTTTGTTTTGTTTTCCTTCCTCTGGATAGGGATAGCATTGTCCAAAAGCACTCTAATAGGGTTATCCCAGCTCTCTGAACTGTATCCATCAAGGTTGATCAATTAACTATGTTGTTATTGTGTAGAATGTTCTCTTGATTCTGCTCACTTTGCTCAGTATCAGTCAGGAAGGAATCTCTAAAAAGATTGCTAAGTCTCCTTCCTATTATACCTACATTGTGTGAATTTGTCTGTTCAGTTGTTTCAGTTGATTCTGAGTCTTTGTGACCCCATTTGGAGTTTTCTTGTCAAAAATAGTGGACTAATTTGCCATTTTCTTTTCCAGTCCATTTTACAGATGAAGAAACTGAGGCAACCAGGGTTTAGTGATTCAGCCAGGGTCACAAGCTAGTAAGGTCTGAGGTTAGATTTGAACTAGATAGATGAGCTGTCCTGATTCCAGACCCAGAATTCTATGCATTATGCTGCCACTTATCTCTCTTGTTTGAGGAGTCACCGCCACCTACTTCAGCAGTCTTAGAGAAGACAGTCACTGACAAAAGGCATGGCCTCAGTCTGGCTGTTTTACCATAGACGTGTTCCAGAAGATGTTTAGATGGTACAAAGTCATGGTATAATGTAAAATAGCTCATCTGCAATCTCACAAACTTCTTTTATTTTCTGTTGCAATTTTAACTATCAGTTTCCTGGCATACTGTTAACAATAGTTATTAGTTGTTTACTGAATCATATTTTAAATTATTCTATAAATACATATGATGGCTACCTTATGTTTAGGAAGAGAATATGTATCTGTGTAGGAATAAAATACCTGTCCTATTCCTAATTCATATTATATGTTGAGTATCTTTCTACTACTTCCAATTGGAGAGAAACCCTAGATGTGAACCATAATCTATGCCATCCATAATTTGTACTTTGAATTCCAGGTAAGATGTTTAATTAACCAAAGAATATGAGAAAAAGGAACCTAATTCTTCTCATTAGAGGCAGGTTCAACAGGAATACATCTCAATCAAATCATATATCTGGGTAGAAGAGTTGAAAATGGTGTAACATGCTAGTGTCTTGTAGGTCCAGCAGTAGTTTTCTTACAATGTTATAGCAATACTTTAATTTACAAATCCAATGCTTCAAGGCCCTGAATTAATATTAGTGTATTCCAGAATAAATCAGTAGTTTGAAGGTAAGTTATCAATGAAAGTAAGATAATTTCTTGAAATCTGATATAAACTCACTTCTGTTAATGAGAAGAAATTTCCCACTTCTTTGTTATCAACTTCATAACCAGAGGTATTTCAGGTTTATGGAACTTTTTGACCTTTGAAGTCTTTGGAGGGTACATTTTTGCTGGAGAGTATGGTCAATACAACAAAGGATATGACCACATTAGTAGCTTTCTAAGCATAATTCAAATTTCTTTCCAAAATAATTTGACCAGTTGCGGTATGTCTGTTTCTCTACAGATCTTGCAATATTAAGTGTCCATATCTTTTGTCATTTTTACCAATTGATGAGGATGAAGTAAAACTTCATTAGAAGTTTCATTAGAACCAATTCTTACTTGTGACTTCAAGAAACTATAGCATGTGCAGTAGTCATACCCAAGTAAAACTGTCTAGGCAGATGAGTTAAATCAGGTTGAGGGTGATTGTCGGTGGGTTAGGGAATGTCTATCTCAGTTTGTGAAGATTTTCCTTGGAAAAATAGGTGGATGAGAATAATTTGTTTCAGTGGGGCCATGAAAATGGCTGAAGCAGGTGCTATGGAATGATTAGAACTTGTTCAGACATTAAAGATGCCAAGGTCATCCACTTCATCTTGGGTCATCCCCAGTCATCTTGACTTTTATCCTGCCATTGGATTTTGATGATTTAGGAAAAGAGAGTGAAATTGATGACTTTGAACAATTCTGCATCACTTAAATCCAATTCATGCATAAGTCCAATGCATCACTTGCAATATAATTGGTCCTTTTTGGAAATGAAGGACGAACAACAAGAAGGAAGTAGAAACAATATAGGAGTTTAATAGAGACATGACCATCCATCTAAATGCATTCTCTGTAATGAGTGTTTGAACACAAGCACTAATTGTTCATTGGGAGAAGCTCCCAGAACTACTGCCTTTTTTTTTCCTTTTTAGAAGTTTCCTTCTGAGTACAAATAAATTGCATCAGGAGATTTGGATGCTAAGTGGGAGGAAACTCTTCTAGGGAGAAAGAGAGATATGTGGAGAAAGTGTTTATATTGGGCCTGGAATGGGAGGTGGAAGCATAGTGCCTGCACTTTTGGAGCTTACATTAGAAGGGTAAGAGAATGCAACAGATAAATATAATAGAATTTGAGTAGGGGAAAAACGCAAACAACTAGAGACATCAGAAAGGGTGTCCTGAAGGAAAATTATATTTACTTGAGCTTTAAATAACATGTGTCCTATCTCTCCATTTCTTTCCACTCACAGTACAACCACTTTAATTCAGGACTTCATCACTGCTTGACTGAACCACTGCAGTAGCAGCACTTACTTGGTCTTCCTGTTTCTAATTTCTCTCCTTTCCCATCAATCTACTGAATAGCTGCCAATTCATATTACTAAGGCAGGGGTCTGAATATGTCACTCCCTAAGAAGTTTCAGTATCTCACTAGGATAAAATATAAACTCTGTTTGGCAATTCCAGTGAGTCACAGTGTGACTCCAATCTCACTTTCCAGGCTGATTACATATAATTACTCGTTATGCAACACTATAGTCCAGTCAAAATGACCTACTTACTGTTTCCCATACAAGACATTATGCCTCTTGCTTCCATGCCTTTGCATTGAATATCCCTGGAATTCTCTCCCTCCTCATGTTCAACTTTAGGAGACTCTAGATCCCTTCCAGGCTCAGTTCAAGGAACATCACCTACAGGAGAGATTTACTGATTCCCCCAATTGTTGGTGCTCTGCCCTCCAACAAATTACTTTTTAATTTGTGCAGCATATTCTGGGTCACTTCCCCAATTTGATCTTACATCTCTGAGATGGATCCTCAAATGCTATCTCAGATTCCAAGGACAGCTCTATGGGTCAGTATCCCTATTCTTTTCCTTCATGGGCTATTAGCACTTAGAAAATGAATTTACTAAAATGGCATAATAAGACCAGTAGAAACTAAACATTTTCCCCATAAACCTGGGGTGTACTTTCCCCATAAACACACACTACCTTAGAATACTAAGGTAGTGAGGTACATATATAATGGAATACAAGGGCCATGGCAACTTAAGACTCTAGAATGACAGACCTTGAAATTCTTTCTCTCTTTATGAAATTCTTGATATAATTCAACTTTTGGTTCCTAGAGCTTGCTATTTTTTGAGTCCATAGAAAGCTTTCTTCTCTCTTCTGCCATGGTTCACACTCCTTAAAATTGACTCCTCCCTCACGTGAGTGTCTCTTGGTATCTGTGTCTGCTTGGAGCATGGACTTGCTTTCTCAATCTCTCAAGCTATAAATGAGATATCATCTCATTTGCTTCTAGAATCTATGGCTAGGAAGAGAAATATCTTCCTTCCTACAAGTGATTCCTTTAGAAAATACTCTTGAAGGGGAGTTCCAGGGCAGAGTCAAGATGGCAGCATGAAGCTATCATACTCCCGGAACTTTTCACTACACAATGTTAAAATGAAGCCTCTACTCAGACATTAGAGCTACAGATCCCACCAGAAAGAAGAAAGATCAAAAGAAGTTTTCAGTTGTAGACATCATGTATGATCTTCAGTGAAGGTCTGTCTCTTTGGAGGAAAAGGGAAAGTAAAGCCCAGCTAAGCAGGAGAGCAGGAAATCCAGTGGGAGGTTTTTTGGCTACAATGCAGTCCAGGTCCCAGCAGCTAGACTGCAAGGCAAAAGGGAGGGCCTCAACCCCAGACAAAGTCTAAACCTGGGAATACAGGGGCAATAGACAGGACTGGATTGGGAACAAACTACTGTATAGGCAATGCCTGGGCTACATAGGCAACATCTTGGGCAGTGATAAGTCAGGGATTAGACCCCAGCACCAGCACCAAAAATTTAGGACTATACTCCCAAGCCTCTGGAGCAGAGTTCAACAATCAAAATGAGCAAAAAAAAAAAAAACCTGGAAGAGTGGTAACCATAGAAAACTATCATGCAATTGGAGATGATAAAAATGTCATCTCAGAAGAAGAAAGCATGGACATATTACCTACATTGGTAGTCTCAAAAGAGTCTATGAATTGGACTCAAATCCAAAATCAAATAGAAGAGTTTAAAAAAGAATTTTAAAAACCAAAGATGAAGAGAAGAAGAAAAATGGAAAAAGAAATGAGAGCCATGTAGGAAAATTATGAAATTTGGCCAAAGAAATCAATTTCTATTTAAAGGTAAAAATAATTAAATGGAAAAAGAATGTAACTCTTGAAACAATAAAATTGACCAACCAACTGGGAAGGGAATACTACTCAGCAAAAAAGTAAAATAAATCAATTGGAAAAGGAAAAACAAAAGTTAATTGAAGAAAATAAAGTCCTAAAAATTACAATTGGACAAATAAAATTTAATGAATTTATGAGACACCGAGATTCCATCAAAAAAATCAAAAGCTGAAAAAAGGAGAAACTGTAAACTACCTTTTAGGAAATACAAACAACTTGGAAATAGATCCAGGAAAGATAACCAGAAAGCCTATATCAAAAAAAAGAGCCTGTAAAATATCTTTCAGGAAATTATTAGGAAAAACTGTCCCAATGTACTAGTTCAAGAAGACAAAACAGTCCTTGAAAGAATACACAGAATACCTCCAGAAAGAGATGCCAGGATAAAAATTCTAAGAACTATCTTAATGAAATTCAGAATTCTCATATAAAGGAGAAATTGCATCAGTCAAAAAGAAGCAATTTAAATACAAAGGAGGCACAATCAGAATTACACAAGACTTATCAGCTTCAACATTAAAGAATCAGAGGGCCTGGAATATATATTCCAGAGGGCAAAGAACTTTGAATTACAAACAAGAATTTACTATCCTCCAAAATTCAACATTTTCTGTCAGGGGGAAAAGACAGATGTCTAGTGAAAAAGAGGATTTCAGGGGTGGCTAGGAGGCATAGTGGATGGTGCACTGGCCCTGGAGTTGGGAGGATCTGGGTTCAGATCCAACCTCAGACACTTAATAATTGCCTAGCTGTGTGACCTTGGGCAAGTCACTAAACCCCACTGCTTTGCAAAAAAAATAGAGGATTTCTAAAATTTCATGATAAAAAGATCAGAACTGAGGATTTGATCTTCAAGAGATACACAAAAAGGTAAACAAAAAGGAGGAAAAGCAAATGTTTATCAAGAACATTAAATTGTATACCATCCTCCAAGGGAAGATAACTTGTAATTCTTGAAAATTGTATTTCTCTCAGTATTATTAAAAGTTGAATATAATTGAAGTGATTGTACTTAGAGGATAAGAATATAGTTGGTTCTTGTTCTTCATTATTGAAGAAATCACAAACCACAGTGTGGCTGATTAGATCTCTGAATGTTCCACTACAAGTCAGGCACCAAAAGTCTGGTGAACACCTTGGGTGTTTACTCCAAGCTTATGTATCTCATGTTTCCTTTGAACTGTTTTAATTTTTTCTTGCTCAAAGATCTCAATACTTTTTCTGATAAAGGCACCCTATGCTGGGCAGTCCTGTACCAGTATCTCCCCTTACAATCAATTCTAAAGTTGTTAAGAGAGACTGTCCAAGTACTTAGAGGATCTATATATAACTAAATCAGAAGTGACTTTACTTTACTAGACACCTAGAGATTTGTCATACAATGGAGCAGAAGGTGGGAGCCTATTTAGAAGGGTTGGACATAAAGAGATTAGGAAGTGCTCTTGCTCTAATCCATTCTTTAGTTTATGGTTAGGGTGCTAAAGGGACAGTGGGAGAGAGTTAGAGAGTACTGTAGGGCTGTAATTTAAGTATTATAGAAATAAAGAGGGGGAGAATATACTTAGAGGGACTAGACATGAAAACAGATTTTCCTTTGCTTGACACTTTGACTACAATTGGAGGGAGTTTGCTTGGGGGAAATAAATGGTTCATGAAATGATTTTACTTTGCATGACGCTTTGACTCATGAGGTTTGCATGTACATGGAGGGTACTTGTAAAGGGGCTAATGTATAAAGTGATTATAACTTAGTGTGATTCATGACTCTTGAGAAGTATATTTCTTAGTGATAATAATGTGAGAATAATATTAGTGAGAATAATATTTCTATCAGGTCAGTTAAGAGGAGTATATTTAGACAAAGGGGATGTAAGTCCAAGACAAGGTTGAAACAATGGATTATATTAGGAGAAGGTTAAGAATTAGTGTACAAATAATACCAGGTGAAGAGGTACAAATACTTATTTTAGTAAAGGGAAAGAAGGGAGGGTATGAACACTGAGTAAATCCTCCTCAATAGATTTGGCCCACGGAATAGCATACATTCCCAACTGGGTTTTAAAATCTATCCTTTCCTACAAGGAAGTAGGGATAGAAAGGGAAAGAAAAGGGAAGAAGGTATTGCTAAAAGTGAAAGGGGAAGAGTATAAGTGAAAGTGATCTTAGAGTTAAAATTTAAAAGAAAAGTTAAGGGGAAAGGTCACAAATAAGAGGAAAGGAAAGAGAAAAGTACCAATGGGGAAAGATAGCATGTAGGGAAATATAAAATTAGTAATCTTAACTATAACCGTGAATGGAATGAACTCTCCCATAAAATGGAAGTGGATAGTATAAGGAATTAAAAAACAGAATTCTGTAATATGTGGTTTATTGAAACACATTTGAAGCAGAGAGAAACACATGGGGTAAGGGTAAAAGACTGGAGCAGAATATATTATGCTTCAGAGGAAGTAAATAAAATCAGGGGTAGCAATCCTGATCTTAGACAAAGAAAAAGCAAAAATAGATATCATTCAAAGGAATAAGGAAGGAAATTACATCTTCTTCAAAGGCACCATAGACAATGAAGTTATATCATTTTTAAACATATATGCACCTAATGGTATAGTGCCCAAATTCTTAAAGGAGATGCAGAATGAATCGCAAGGAAAAATAAACAGCAAAACAATAATAGTGGGGAACTCTCTCTCTCTCTCTCTCTCTCTCTCTCTCTCTCTCTCTCTCTCTCAACTAGATAAATCTAACCAGAAAATAAACAAGAAAGAAGTTAAAAAGGTGAATAAAATTTTAGAAAACTTTGCTATGATAAATCTTTGGAGAAAATTGAATGGGAATAGAAAAGAATATACCTTTTTTCTTTGTAGCATATAGCACCCATACCATATACTAGGGCATAAAAACTTTACAATCAAATGCATAAATGCATAAATAAGAAATGAATACTTTTCAGATCATAATGCAATAAAAATTATATGTGATAAAGGGCCATGGAAAGATAAACCAAAAATTAATTGGAAGCTAAATAACAATTTTAAAGAAAGAGTGGATCAAACAACAAATTATAGAAATTATCAATCATTTAATTCACGAAAATGATAATGACACATCATACAAAATTTATGAGTAACTAAAGCAGTTTTTAGGGGAAATTTTATATCTCTAAATACTTATATGAATAAAATTGAGAAAGAGGATATCAATGAATCAGATATGTAACCCAAAAGACTAAAAAAATTAACAAATTAAATCCCACAATTGAATACCAAATTAGAAATTCTGAAAATTAAAGGGGAGATTAATAAAATTGAAAGCAAGAAAACCAGTGATTTAATAAATAACTCTAAGAGTTGATTTTATGGAAAAAAACAATAAAATAGATGAATCTTTGATTAATCTGATTAAAAAAAAAAAGAACGATGAATGCCATATTACCAGTATCAAAAATGAAAAAGGTGAACTTACCAATGAGAAGGAAATTAAAGAGGATAACTGAGTGAAATGGATGAATATTTACAAAAATATAAACTACTCAGATTAACAGAAGAGGAAATAAAATACTTTAATAGCTTCATTTCAGAAAAAGAAATTGCCTTATGAAAAAGTGTCCAGGTCCAGATGGCTTTACAAGTGAATGCTACCATTTAAAGAACAATGAATTTGAATTCTACATTAACTATCTTAAAAAATAGGAGGAACTTTGCCAAATTTCTTTTTTGATATCAATTTGATACTGATACTTAAACCAAGAAGAGTCAAATCAGACAAAGAGAGTATAGACCAATCTCCATAATGAACATTGATGCAAAAATATTTAATAAAATTTTTGGCAAAGATTATTACAGGATAATACACCATGAACAGGCAGGATTTATACCAGTTAGGCAGGGATGGTTCAATATTAGGAAAGCACTTGTCACAATTGCTCATATCGATAACAAAACCAATAGAAATCATATGATTATTTCAAAAGATGCTGAAAAAGTCTTTGACAAATACATCCATTGCTAGTATAAACATTAGAGAATATAAAAAAATTGTTTTCCTTAAAATAATAAGCAGTATCACCAGAAACTTAATAATTACCTCGCTGTGTGGCCTTAAGCAAGTCACTTAACTGCATTACCTTGCAAAAACATAATAATAATAACAATAACAACAACAATAATAATAATCAGTATCTATATAAGACCATCAACAATATTATATGTAATGGGGATAAACTACAAGCATTTCCAATAAGATCAGGTGTGAACAAGGATGCCCACAATCATCATTATTATTAAATATAGTAATAGAAATGTTAGTTTTAGCAATAAGAGAAGAAAAAGAAATTCAAGAAATTAGAAATGGCAATGAAGAAGCAAATCTTTCACTCTTTGCAGATATGATGGCATGCTTAGAGAATCCTAGAAAATCTTCTAAAAAACAAATAACTTCAGCAAAGTAGCAGAATATAAAATATACCCACATAAACTATTAGTAATAATAATAATACATACATACATACATACATACACACACATACACACACACAAAGCTGGACTTTCAAAGGCAAGAGACAGAAAGAGAAATTCCATTTAAAGTAAATACAGACAACATTAAATACTTGGGAAACTATCTCCCAAGACAAATCCAGAAACTGTATGAACACAATTATAAAACACTTTTCATACAAGTAGAGTCATATCTAAACAGTCAGAAAAATGTCAATTGTTCATGGTTAGATTGAGCTAATATAATAAAAATGATAATTTTATCCAAATTAAATGAGTTATTTAGTGCCATTCCAATCAAACTACCAAATAATTCTTTTACTGAGCAAGAAAAAATAGTAACAAAATTCATCTGGAGCAATAAAAGGTCAAAGATATCAAGGGACCTGATGAAAAAAATGTAAAGGAAAGTGGTCTTGCTCTACCAGATCTAAAACTATACTGTAAAGTGGCAGTCATCAAAACTGCCTCATACTGGTTAAGAAAAAGCAATGGACTAGTGAATTAGGAAAGGTACAAAGAAACAGTAGTAAATGACTATAATAATCTATTGTTTGACAAACTCAAAGAAACTAGCCTCTGGGATAAGAACTCACTATTCAACAAAAATTATTGGGAAAACTGGGAAATAGGGTAAAAACTAGGCAGGGACCCATATATCATACCCTATATTAGAAAGGGTCAGAATGAGTACAGGATTTAGGCATAAAAGCGTGATACCTTAGACCAATTAACAGATCGGGAAATACTCTTATCTGTCAGATATATGTAGAGGGGAGAAATTTATGACCATACAAGAAATAGAGTTTGAAAAATGGATGTTTTTGACTAAATTAATAAGTTTTTGCACTAATAAAACCAGTGCTGCCAAGATTTGAAGGAAAACAGAAAGCTGGAAAAAAATTTTCACAGCTAGGGGTCCTGCTAAAGGTCTCATTTCTAAAATATATAGAGAATTGATTTGTAAGGTTACAAATCATTTTCGACTGAGAAATGGTCAAAGGATATGAACAGGCAATTTTCAAATGAAGAAATTAATGCTATATATAATCATATTAAAAATGCTCTAAATCATTATTGATTAGAGAAATGCAAATTAAAACAGCTATCAGGCATCACCTCACACCTGTCAGACTGACTAAGATGACAAAAAAGGAAAATGATCAATGTTGGAGAGGTTGTGGGAGGATTTGGGACATTAATGCATTGCTCGTGGAGTTGTGAACTAATCCAACCATTCTGAAGAGCAATATGGAACTATGCCCAAAGAGCAATAAAACTAATCATATCCTTTGACCCAGCAATTCCAATATGAGGCCTATTTACAAAAGAAATCATAAAATATGGGAAAAGTTCCATATGTTCCAAAACATTCATAAGTAGTTCTTTTTGTGGAAGTAAATAATTAGAAATTGAAGGGATGCCCATCAATTGGGGAATGGCTGAACAAGTTATGGTATATGAATGTTATGAAGCATTATTATTCTATAAGAAATCATGAATGTTCAGATTCTAGAGAAGCATGGAAAGAACTACAGGATCTGATGCTGAGAGAAGGGAGCAGAACCAAGAGAACATTGTACACATTAAGAATAACATTATGAGTTGACCAATTATTTTTTTTTTTGCAAGGCAATGGGGTTAAGCAGCTTGCTCAAGGCCACATAGGTAGGTAATTATTAAGTATCTGAGGCCAAATTTGAACTCAGGTACTCCTGATTCCAGGGCTGGTGGTCTATCCACTGCGCCACCTAGCGGCCCCAAGTTGATCAGTTTTGATGGATATAGCTTCTTTCAGCTAGGACTGCTCTAGGAGACCTATTATGGACAATGCCATCCACATCCAGAAAAAGAAAAAAACAAAACAAAACAAAACAAAAACCTAGAGAATCTGAATGAACACTATGTTCACTTTTCAAATGTTTGTTTCCAATGTTTTTCCTTCCTATTGCATGATGTTCTTTCTTTTCCCTTAGGCCCAATTCCACATATATAAATAACTAATATGTAAACATATTAAACACAAATATACATGTACAATGGTCACTAGGCTGTTCCCCATTGAGGGGAGGGGGTTGAGAAGGAAGGGAGGAAGAATATTATGTAACTTATAAATATGCATGTGGAAGAATGCTGAAAAACTTTCATGACATGCAATTGGAAAAATAAAATAACAATAATAATAAATTAAAATGCTCCTAAGGCCACAACCCCTGAACTATAGAAAGCTTAACTATTTAAAGCCCCTCCCCCACCAGGTCCATGACTACTTTTTTTTGCTTATCAAATGAGGCTGCTCTTTTTAATTGTCAGAGATAGGAGTTCATACTTTGTGAAAGCATTATCAGTTGTCAACACCTTGTTAGCACATTAAAATTTCATCTTTGCCTACATTCTGTGCCTACATCAATTTAGAGAGGTAATCTACTACCTTACATACCTTGTATGTATTTTGGATTTAATTAATTGTAGACATTTTGCTCCCTCTCAGCCATTCCTACTCCAATATAATGTCAGTTTCTTGAACACAAAGGACTGTTGTCATTTTTATTTTGCATTCCCAAAAAAATCATAGGTGCTTTAAATGCTTTTTGAATTGAATCGAATTGAGTTGAATTGAATTATACGGAAAGAACTTAAAAGGCAAGGTTAAGAAGCAGCAATTTCTAGGTATGGAGAATTCCAAGAAAATGGAATCACAAGAAATCTAGTTTGTCTGGAACAGATTGTGGGTAAAAGAAAGAAATATAAATTAAGTCTTGAAAAGGTAGACTAGAGCCAGGTTGTGAAGAGCTTTGAAAACTAAGCTAAGAGGTTTATATTTTATACCATTAAAAAAATTCATGCCTTAGAGAATTGTGTGTATCAATTTCCTAGAACCAGGACTTGGTATTTGTAAACACTCTATATGACTTTGACACTGACTTAAATGACCAACCCCTTTTGTAAGTTGGCCAGCGAACATCTACCAGAACAATTAGAATAACTAGTTTTGGAGATATAATGACAAGGGCTATATAGACCAATGCTCACATTTTATAATTATGAAAAGTTGCATTGAGAGAAGGCAAGTCCAAGGTCATCTAATAGTTAAATAACAGTATTGAGCATCCAAAACAATGTTTTCTCTATCAGCTAAAATCTCCTGTAGAAAAAGTAATCATTTTATTCCAGTCTTTAAATGGATATTTAGTGTCTTAAATAATCAACAGTATGTTCATGCAATAGGAAAAATGCTATTCACAAAGGCTTTAGAAGAAATAGAATAATTGGGGCTCAACAGGGACTATGGGAGATTAAAATTGTTTAGACTATTAGATTATATGAATTTGTAGTCAAGCCAGTCATATGTAGTTCTGCTTTTCACATTTAAAATTCTATATTTCTAAAAACAAAAGAAACTCTACCAGGAGAGGTTCTAGACATTTATATTTGATTTCCTCTACCTTGGACCTTTAAATGAATCAATATGGCAACTAGACAGGCTTAAATGTGGTAACTATTCAGTTAAAAAGTGAGAATGATGTTCAAACGCATAAGGCTTCAAAAGACTTAAGATAGGCTAAATTGCCCTTTAGGGAACATCTCATGGAACATTTTCAGAGTTACTCTTCCTGGTTCTAGTCAACCATATGGGACCTTTCAGGCCTATTTCCAGTCATTTGAAGAGCTAATGCTAAAAGCTTCTGAGTTCTAACATGATGTGGTCCTTCCCTATTATTTTCTGTCAAAGAGAGGCATCTGTTAAAAGAAAGACAATTTTTAACTTGATTCCTCAGGTGGCATTATTTGACTCAGACTTCCAGTGATGGCTGAGGAACGGTTGCACTCTACCTAAGCATGATAGTGACCATGTCCACTTGGCAGCTAAGGGAGAAGAGTTCAACTAGAAGAATTTGCTCCTGAGTCCATGGTTGCCTTGTTCTTTCCTTATCTGAACAAATATCTCTCCCAAAGGATTAGAAGTGACTTTGTGAGTTTGAGAGGTCTAAAGTCCTGAATCCCAAGGTGAATTGATAATTTATGAAATTAATGAAATGGGGTAGGCACACCTGGCCTTTTAGGTACTCACTGGGAAAAACCATGATGGACAATAAGAAAAGGGTGGTAATCATACTTAAATTAAACAGAGACAACTGATGAAACTGAGGGATACAGAGGCAGAAAGTGCAGCTTAGGAAAGAAGATAGGGAGGGGGAGAGGAAGACAATATTACATAAATCATGGATGAGAACTGGAAGCACTAGGAAGCATGAATGTATATAGGTGGATGACTGCTAGAAGAAGAGGAAAGGATTTGAGTTCTCATTTTACAGCTATTCCTATCGGTACCACCTTGGCGTTAGTTCATTGACAAATTCAAATCATCCAAAAGTTAATGGTATGAAATCAAAGTCCTCATCTGAGAGTAAATAGCATCTTTAAGATATTCTGCTTATCTGAACCTTTGGAGGTCTGGATTTTATCTGAAATTTACATATGATAAGATCTGACTCTTCATAAATAGTTTCTTCTAGATGGTTTCTCCTCATAAGGCACATATTTACTAAGTGAATTTTAGTAAATATATGATACACTTTGTAAACTATTCTCCTTTGAGCTTTGGTATGATTTATATGTGACTTCCAGGCTCTCACTTGCAATTTTATTTCTTGCTATTGCTCTTTTATACTGGCTTTTTAAACTTACTTACTCTACTGACTATAAGGGGAAGATGATCAAGGAAACCAGAACTAGATATAACTTTAACAGACAAGTGATGTAACTAAATGGTAGCTGGTCAGGAGTCTCAGGCTACATCTCCAGTGCTCTTAGAGAGGAAGCCACCAACAATAGAATTATTCCAATGTTGAACATTTCTTTTGTATATGAGAATAAATACCTGTCCCATACCTGATTCATATTCATGTTGAATACTTATCTGACTCCTTTCTGAGGAACCTAAGATCTATAACCTCAACTATAAGTAAAATCCACACTGGGACACTGGGAAAGGGGTTTAATTAACCAAAGACCATGAATCTAGGGAGCCTAGTCTCAGCTCATTGGGGTGGGGTGGGGGATCTTGGTTCCAAACCCATGCAAACTGTATGCTGTTCAAGACAAGAGTGAGTGGATATAGTACTTAAAACCCTAGGGTCAAGGAAAGTTTGAAATAAGACTTTCACTAAACAACATTATTATCACTCAATAGATTAATTATTCAAAGAATGCAGAAGTTCTTTTTTCTTATATATTGCATTAGATTCTTTTCCAATATTGAATTTCACAAGTTACTGCGGATTTGAGTAATGCTATAGTTGAAGGAGAGAAGAGCAGCAGATGCAGCTCAGAGGTTTTTATGGAAGAAAATATTTAGGATCTTTCAAGTGACAATGCTTAACACCGGACCTGCTTTATAATAAATGCTTAATTAATGATTGTTGACTGACATGGAAAAATTATGAGAAACAAACCAGAGCAAACCATTAGAGAATGTTACTTTATTCCTCAGTTATATTTTCAGCTATTGAATATCCTTGATGAATGCAATGAATATCGAAGAAATTAATTCTAACAGGGCCAGTCTACCTCTGCCTTGCTAAATTTAAAATACGTGTAAATAAACTTTTTCACAAGAAATTCATTTTCACATGCAATCCTCCATTTTTTTTGCATATAGATATTTTTTCCTGATTATTAGTTTCATAATATAAAAATAAAAAGCTCCAAATACTTGAAACCATGACAATAACCATAAACAATAACCAGGAGAACAATATAAAGCATGACCTCAGTTGAATGTGTGTATGTGCATATATGGATTATATAGAGATTTTTGACTCATGGCAGGGAAACAGATCTTAGGATACAAAGCAAAGTATCTAGAGGAAACGACAAGGTAGGGCAAGCCTTCATCCCTGCCTGACATCTAGTAGTGTCTTATATACTCTAATTATTTTCACTATCTAGGAGTTCAGTTCTATTGTTTCTACATTACTAGAACTAAACTCAATTGTTTCTCACTGTAGAAGGAATGAAAACCCAGGCATTGCCCTCCAGATACTTAGCATCCATTAAATCTAGTAGCCTGGGTGCCCAAGATCGCCAAGCCCACCCTCAAATTCTGCTATTCCTTGTTCTTTTGTTAATGAAAAACTGTTGCTAGGGGTATGTATTCACAGATTCTGCAGGGCTATTTTGAAGGACTTGCTTTAAAGGAGAATCTTTTATAGTTTCATCTGTTAAAGAGGAGAGGGAAAAAAAGATGTTTGTCCTTAATGAACAAATTGAAATTTGTAGATCTTTTGCTCCTGTAAGCTTTCTTTTCCACAGTGAGAAAATGGCATAATGTTTTAATCTCTCTGATGAAGAAACAAAGATTTGAGTGTGTCTCATTCAATGGGATGGGTATTCTTAATCCTTTACTTTTTTTATGAGTCCCACTCCTTATGCAGCCAAAAAAAAATCTGAACAGCTAGATTTACCAGGTGGTTGTGTTGAGGTATGAATCTGGCAAAAATGCTGTGAATTGCCAAGATTAATGAGAAAAGAAATATTAAAATTTCCTAAGACAAGCATAAGAGAAAATAAACTCACTTTATGTTTTCATTTGAATAAAGGGAAAATACAGAAGTTGTAACCCCTTTTATGTTTGTATTTCACTCAGGAATGCTAATCAAATAAAATTTGCATGATTTAAATTGAAAACTAACAGAGAAATGTAGCTCTTGGTTTATCACTCTGAATTTAGAATTGGGACTTGAATATCTAGTGGATATGCTATTGGATAGAAGGTGTGAGGGACCAAATAAATATAAGTAAGGGGAGATTTTAGAAAATCTCACATCTGCTATCTTTTGGGGTATTGGGAGAGTTAGACTTTGAGGAGATGTGATATGGATGGGATTTGTTGAAGACAGTGATGAGAAATTCAATTCAATTCAACTAATACTTATTAAATATCCACTATATGTAAGGAACTATGTTGTCCCAGGAGACTGAGAGACAAAACAACAAATAAGTTCTTTTCTCAAATAGTTTATATTTTGTTGAAAAGTACAACATAAATGAATGAATGCTTAATTGAATGAAAAGAATTTATTAAACACTTGTTATGAATTAAATCATATGCTAAGATCTGAGAATACCAAAAAAACCCAAATAAAATAACAACCCCTGCTTTCAAGGATCTTAGATTCTACTTGGGTAAGCCAACACAAGGTCAGTTTGTTGATGTTCAGTTCTTTCTGTCATGTCCAATTCTTTGTGATTCCATTTTTTTTGACAAAATTATTGGAGTAGTTTGTCATTTTACAGATAAGGAAACTGAGAAAAACAGGGTTAAATGACAAGATAAATAAATGCATATCTGAGATTAGAGAGAGCAAATTTCTAGAGATACACATAAAAAAGCAAGACAATCTATACTTTGGAGAAGTTAATAGGGGAGGCTGCACATAAGGAGGTATGAGCTGCCAGTTGGATAGAAAGGTGTTCTGATTCTAGTGTTGCAGAGGCAAAACAAATGGCAATGCATCTTTTAAAATGCTATTTGCAGGGCCAATTAAGTAGTACATTGGTAAAGCACAAGCTCTGGAGGACTTGAATTCAAATCCAGCCTCAGATATATATACTAGATGTGTAAATCTGGGCAAGTCACTTAACCCTGATTGTCTCCCCCCAAAACTGCTTTTTAGATTCATCAAACCATATCTATTTTGTTGAAACTAGTAAGGAGAAAGGGGCCATATCACCTACAGAAGCAGTTGCCAGGTCGTATGAAAGGTAGGTGGCTGGAGAAAGCTGAGCCAGTAGTCTGTATATATTGCTATTGCCAAGGCACTTAGGCTCGAGGTCCACTAGGACAATTGGTGGTGATGATCTTTTGATTTGCTTGTAACAAACAATCTCTAAGTTCTTCCTCGGGATTCTTTGCTATTTCATCTAGATTGGCTGGCCTGTGCTGCCCTTGATAACCGATAGGGATGGTTGGCCCTTTCTCTCCAGAGGTTGAATTTAAAGCAAGAATAATCTTAGGGTGGAGGGTGTCACTTCTCTTGGGTTTACTTACTGGACAATGACACTTTGATCAGCAATTGGTGATAGTGGAGGTAGGGTGGCTGCTTCCTGTCTTTTTTGTCTTTTCCCTAAAATGCTTACCTATTCAAAGTGGGGGACTTTCCTGTCCTGTTAAGAAACATGCCCAGAGGTATGTTTGAGTCTTTGTGTCAATCCCAAATTAGTGTCTCATCATCTTTCCTTTTTTTAAAGAATTTATTTATTTATATTTATCCATATACACATGCACTTTTTAAGTTACAAAATTTCCTTCCACCCTCCCTTCCCACCCCCACTTTCCCTCAGTGGTGAACAGTCAGGTTAGCATTGTACATACATATTTTTGATAAACATGTTCACAAATTAGTTATTTTTGGTATGAGGAATTAGGATTAAGGAAAACATATTTAAGAGATAATGGTATTAAGTGTTCATCAGATTCTTAAGGTTTGTTTGGTCTAATAAAGCAGAGCTAACTCTCTGAACTGTTGGGGAGGAGCTGCTTCCATCAAGGTTGATTATCTCATAATGTTGTTGTTAATGTGTACATTGTTCTCTTGGTTCTACTACCTTCACTCAGTATCAAATCCCATAGATCATTCCATGCTTCTCTAGAGTCTGATCATTTATGGTTTCTTATAGAACAATAATATTCCATAATATTCCTGTACCATAACTTGCTTAGCCATTCTCCAATTGATGGACAACCCCTCAATGTCCAATTCTTTGCCACTACAAAAAGAACTACTATGAATATTTTGGAACATGTAGGACTTTTACTGTTTTTTATTTCTTTTGGATATAGACCTAGAATTGAAATTGATGGGTCAAAGGGTATGAACAGTTTTATTGCTCTTTGGTCATCATCTTTCTTTTGATCTAGGTCTTATTTGTTAGCATTTATCTTTGATCCTTTAATCTGATCAAGAACTCTGGGCTCCAATTACTTGGAGATTCCTACTTCTACTCCTACTCTCACTTAGAAATAATTTTAGGGGACTAGAAGTGCTAGCAATTATGCGGCCAAGGGTGAAAGGTGGTTCCAAGAGATAGAGGAGGGAGACATGTGAGACATCTGTACAAAACATGGAGGTAAGAGATGGAATGTTATAGATGGGGAAGAGTAAGTAGATGGTTTTGTTTGGAAGTATCAAATATCTGAAGAACTCTAAATACACAGTTAAAGAAAAATATTTCCAAAGTGGATTTTGTCATTCATGTATAAAAATTGTTCTACTTCAGCATATGGTTTCAAAAGTAATGGAAATCTATCTTGAATTCAACTGATTTCTAGTTCTTTAATTCTAGAGGAGATCAAATTGAGATTTTTCTACCCATTTATCCATATTTCCAGAAGCTACTTTCTATGTATCATAGACCCTATTTTTTTATTCCTTCCAAGTTCAGTACTAACTCTTCTGAGACCCTGGAAAAAACAATCTAACCTATCAACTGAGATAATATGTGAAAACTCTTTAAAATATTAAATTGATGCTAGCTACTACTAAAGTCGTTGTGATGAAGGAATGGATTAATACATGTTTGTCCTTCCTTCTGGAGGAGAATCAATAACATCAAGAGGGTGATATCTTGATTTGTAAGTGAATTGGATTTGAGTGAGGCAGCACTGCACAAAATCATCAGCTTCTCTCTCTTCTCTAGAGTTATCATAGTCCAACGATAAGACATGGGTCAGGAAGACTGATGATGGCCCCAGATTCAGGATTTGTCTTCTTTTCTAATAAGTATTAGAAATCCCTTAAGTATTAGAAAATTAGTACAGTGCCTGGCAATTGGTATGATATGAATGTTATCATCTACTACTACTACTACTACTACTACTGCTACTACTACTACTGCTACTACTGCTGCTACTGCTGCTGCTGCTGCTGCTACTGCTATTACTACTACAACAGCTACTACTACTACTATTACCATTACCACTACCACTACCATCAGCACCCCATCACTATTACCACTATGACTACTACAACCATACAATTACTAGTTTAAATTCATAGGATAGTAAACTGCCAAATATATATTTGTGACCACCCAGAAATTATTGAGGTTAAAAACCTATGTTTTAATCTCAAGCTTAAGGATAAATTCAGGGCTTAAAGAAAAGTTGGACAATCATGAAGATTCTGACAAGGCTTCTTTTAGAAAAAAATTATGTCAGTGACAGAGAAATAATTCATTACATATTGCAATCTTGTATATTTCTTTTAGGTCATAAAAGTTAAATCCATAATCCTATACTTCCTTCAATGTCATAAAAATTGAACAAGCTTAGCTAAACAGAGTTATATTCTCATACATCCCTTAAGGAAACAAACCTCAACCTACAAATGCTATAGGTAAACTAAGTCAGGTTACAGATTAAACTACAAAGAGGCTAATTGAGGAGAAGGATTTATATGTCACCAAGGAGTCTGGGACAGCTGAGATTCTTCCTCTGGCTTCTTATCTAAAGAATGTTTAAGTATATAAGTAAATTTTCACATCCTCAGGGACAGGTTAATATTAACATAGATGGTTAGTTAACCAGAATTTGTAGGAATTTGCAAAAATTTGCAGAATTTGAGTCTCAGATAATAAAAGGAAATTTTAAAATCCTCCTAACACTCCTTGTTTTCCTCCTCTTTCTCCTATTCTTTCTCTTTTTCTCCTCCTCTTCTTCCTCCTCCTCTTCCCTGCACTATTACTACTTTAACTACTCAAAATTGGAATATGTCCTGTGCCAAAGTTGGTTGAGGAATACAATACAGCTTGCAGTCTGCTGATCTTTGCTTTGACTATCAGGCAGAATGACCAAGAATATGTGATAGGCTTGGCCACCAGGTAGGTTTTGCCTCCCTCTACCTACTCTTCTATCTCTTCATTAGGGGCCATCATCAACTTAATATTGCTATTGCTACTGTGGAAAATGCATGATAATGATTGTCCTATGGTTCTAATGAATGAATGAAAAAGTATTTATTTAGTTCTTACTTTATACAAAGTTCTTTGGATACAAATAGAGAATATTGCTCTCAAGGAACTCTTAGGAATTGGGGGGGGGGCAAAAAAAAACTTCTAGAAGAAAGTTTATTTGCATGGCAGATGTTCCAGGAAGTCCTTAGGGGTACTGGTCCAGGAATCAAAGTTATAGTTTCCTAGGCTGAAGTTTTCTGTCCTGGTTATTATTTCCTGATCCCTCCTACCCATTCATGTTAGCAGCATTCCTTCTCTGCCCCCATCCCACACTACACTCCCCGTCCCTTGCATTTTCTGGAAGATCTTGTTCTATTGTTAATTAGATATGTACACATATTTTATATTTAATTTAATTTTTATTATAATATTGTTATAATAGTTTAATTTAATTTTTAAAGTACAAGCTATTTCATTGCCATAAAATTTAAGCTCTTTGAGCCCAAGTACTATTTTATTTTTGTCTTTTTTAATCCTTAGTTTCCTAGTCTAGTGTATGGTAGATAGTAGAAGCTTAATAAATACTTAGAGAATAGAATTTGAATAGATATGAGAGAGCCTGCTTTCTAACCATGCTTCCTTCATCCTAACTTGGAAGAATTCATTTTTTGAGTCTAAGTGCAATACTTTACATTAAAATTCTTATTGAAATTCATTGTATTAGATTTAATCCTATCCTTCAGCCCAAAGGTGTCAAACTCTTCTAGCAGTTATAAAATCTTAAACTAGATTAAAATGTAATTGGGAGCTGTCTAGGAAGACAAATGAAAATATAACACAATACACATGATGTTCATTTGTGTCAAAATATAAGAAGGACCCTGATAAACTGGAAGGCATCTAGAAAAAGGCAATCAGTATGGTGAAGAGTCTTCAGTTCATGTCTTATGATAGTTTGTTGAATTTGAATGGGAGATATTTAATCTGAAGAATAAAAGATTCAGGATAGATATGTGCATGGCCAACTAGGTGATACAGTGGATAGAATGCCAGGTTTGAAATTAAGAAGATTCATCTTCCTGAGTTCAAATCTGGTCTCAGACATTCAATAGCTGATTGCTCCTGGGCAAGGATCCTGTTTACCTTGTTTTTTCTCATCTGTAAAATGAGCTGGAGAAGGAAATAGCAAACTACTCCAGTGTCTTTGCCAAGAAAACCCTAAATGAGGTCTTGAAAAGTTGGACCCGACTAAAATAATTAAAAAACATCAGACATATTCAAGTATTTAAAGAGCTGGCATGTGAAAAAACAAAGGATTAGATTTGGACTATTTGGCTTCAAAAGGCAGAAATGGGAGAGCCTTCTGGGTAGAAGGAACAAAGACATTGATTTAAGTTTTCTGTCCAGAAAAGTTGCCTGATAATTTAGAGTTATATAGAGTAGAATGGCTACCTTGGAAAACTATGGGTTCTCCCTCACTGGAAGTCTTTAGATGGTAGATCATTGGTTAGGTATATTATAAATGGGGGTTCCTTTAAAGTTATGGTTTATGCTAGGTGTTCTGAGATCTCTTTTAACTAAAATTTTGTGATTCTACCTTGGATAACCTTCCTTTTCCAATCTCAAGGTATAAAGGACATTATTGATACATATATTCTCATCAAGATGTAGTTGATAGTTCCTAATGAATTCTTACTTACCCCCTTTTTATTTTAGGTTACAAGACAGACTAGAAAATTTTCAGTTTTGCTGGAATTTTAGCCACTTTGAGATATTTTGAAAATTGATCACTGAATGCACTGAATGCAGCTTCAGTATAGATTTGTTCTTTGTCTTTGATTTCATTTAATCTCTCTTTTCAATTTCCAAAGCAGTGCTGATTTGAATTTGAACTGTTATCAATGTCAAAAAACTTGTCATAGAAATGATGAGAAATCTTTCATTTTTAAACTATTTGTTGCTCTCCTTACAGTTTCATCTAAAGTTTTTGCTAAAAACTTAGTTGTGTTATATGCTAAGTTTTCTGCTGACTTGTTTAGTCCTCTAATTTCTGTTTTGTGGGATGATACTGTTTGTAAGAGCTTGTCTTCTTCTTCTGTAAACATTGTAATCTACAGTTATTTCCTGAATTTCTAATAGTGTAATTTTTTCCATTCCATCCTAACCCTGTCTCTATTCTCCTCCTTCCAATTCCCATCATCTGCTCAGAAAGGACTTACTCTATCTTTAAAATCTGTCTTCCTTGAAACTTCATCTAGTTGCCAGCATTTATATAGAACTTTTAGATTTGAAAAGAATTTTACAAATATCATCTCATTTTTATCCTTACAAAACCCTTGAGAGCTGATCCTATTATTACTCTCATTTTATGAAGAACCTGAGGCAGGCAGAGGTTAGAAACGTCATTTATGGTCATACTTGTGTTTGAGGTAAGATTTGAACCTAAGTGTCTACTTGTTAAAACTCCTTTGTCTTCTGCTGTACCATTTTCCTCTCCTTTACTAGTCAGTAAAAGAGATAGGCCTACTTCATAGGGTGTTGAATTCAAATTCTAATTCAGACACTAGTTCTGTCACCATTGGGAAGTCATTTATTCAACTAGGATTTGCTTAATGTTTCAGATCTTGTTGGTGAAAAGAATTTCTGTACTAATGAAATTACAGAATAAAATCATGAATCCATCAGAGTTCCTTGATATCTTCCAGTGAGAGCTCCAGTATGATAGGAGTTATGATTTATTTTTCCTTTGTCTTCCTAGCTCAGAGAACTATGATTTGGACTTAGTAGGTACATAGCAAATATTTATTGAATTAATGAACCAGTGAAAATGGTGGTGGTCCAAGAAACTGGGATGGCATTGGAGGTAAAGATTCAATGTAATTGACTTCCTTAATACAGATCTTAGAATCACACAGTATTAGGGAGCAATAACTCATCTAGTCTTCTTCCCCTATTTTGTAGATGAGAAAACTGAAGTGAGTAGGGTAACATAGTTAATCTGGGACAGAGTTGGAATTAAAACCCAGTTCTCTTGGGTGCCGGTCTATCCTTTGAATCAAAACATTAGGCAAACCTTTGAGTTCTATGAGTCCTGTGCTAGAAAACAAATCCAAGCAGTATAGCTAATGATCAAGTCAGACTATGTAAATACAAGAAGAGGCTTACCTCTTAGTGTAACCCCAAGTACCAAAAATATGGAACTCTGTCCTTATTGGTAGAGATCAATGCTGTATTTGAGTGTTGGGATGGAGTTAAACAGAGAAGGAGAGAGGGGAGCTCCGTAATTTTTCTTAGGACCCTGAGTGGATTTCTGGAACTTCTGACTTTGAGCAAGAAGATGGACAAGGTCAATTTTGTGTTGCTGAAGGAAAACATTCTGGGAAGACAGGAGAGGAGGCAATAGTTCCATCTTGCCATTTCCCTATCCGTAGTTTGTTACACCAGAGACTTAGGGAAGTTTTCCCCTCAGGTGATATCTGGAACTCTCTCCCTTGGTTATGAGTTGCCTTGCTCCCAGGAGGAGAGCTCCTTCATTCTGTATTTTTTGTATATATTCTCCTGGGTATACTTCCTCTGATTTCTGTTTTGCTAGTTTGAATAAATGGGTTTCTTTGTTCATTTCGAGGTGTATTCTTTGTAGAACTGGTATTTGATGGGAGGGATCCCAAGTTTTGTTGTTTTTTTTGTTTGTTTTTGTTTTTGCAAGGCAAGGTTAAGTGATTTGTCCAAGGTCACACAGCTGGGCAATTATTAAGTGTCTGACATCGTATTTGAACTCAGGTCCTCCTGACTCCAGGGCCAGTGCTCTATCTACTGCTCCACCTAGCTGCCCCAAATCTCAAATTTTGAATATAAAGCTTGTGGCCTTGTTTCTCCCAAAATGAACAGAGATCAGATAGAGTGAGTGAAAAACACATATCCTAAACAATTAATATTTAAGGGATGCCATGTCTGACTTTTTTGTGACCTTGGAGACCAGACCTTTTCCACCTGAGGGGCTCACCTTTTAGCATTTTAATTAGCATTTTAATACTGTTCATGGGGTTTTCTTGGCAAAGCTATTGGAGTAATTTGCCATTTCATTTTCCCACTTTATGCAGACAGAGGATATGTGGACTTGCCCAGGGTCACAGAGTTAGTAAATATCTGAGGTCATATATGAACTTTGGTCTTTTTTACTCTGGGCCCACTGTCTGTCCTTTGTGCCATCTAGCTGTCCCATTTAAGGTTGAGGATTAATAAGCCTTGGACAAGGGATATGGGATGCTATTATCACAGAATATTGGAATTGTAAAGGAACTTGGAGGTCAATTAGTGCATTTCTTTCATTTTAGAGGGGAAGTAATTGAGGTCCAGAATGATGGAATGATTGGCTCAAAAATCACAAAGCTGTTAAGTAACAGATTCAGGATTTGAACCTTGAAACAAAATTCAGGGCTCTTTGCAGTTTACCAAGCTTCCTCTCAATGGGACAAGGAAGAAAGTTCACTTTATAAAATGTTAACTGTGGAAAACCACTGACTCCAAAACACTCAATAGTTTGCCAGCTTAAAAAAATCATTAGGGATATTTTTCTCTTCCTGTTTACATATTTATGTCTCTATAAATGTATCTGCATCTGCATTTGCTTGCATGTGGTTGTCTGCTGTATTTGATTCAGTGGTATCTGCACCTGGCTACAAATATATACAACAGGAAAGAACTGGGGGTGGGGATGGGGGAGCCTTGGGCCCTCTATCAACTAGATAGTTGTATGAACATGTGCTTGTGTAGTATAAGCATGTCTTTCCCACACAAAATATCTTTAATTCAATCCTAAGGCAGAAGAATTCTTTCTGTTTGCCAGCAAATAGATCAGGAAGGCTTTGGGGGTGATGGAACTCTCCTGGATGCAAATGAAGCTCTTTGATGTGTATTTTCAATTAACTAGTGAATTATAGGTAGAATAAAAGATGGCAGTCTTAATTCAGTAGTTAGAATGGCCTTTCATTTTTTTTCTGATGTTGCTCCCAGTTTTCAACACTGTCTTATTTTTTTTAAACCAATGACCTATGCAGTTCAGTTGTAGCTAAATGAATTTGAAGCATTGCTTTAAATGAAAAAAAAAAAACATAACTGGGAAGTCAAGAATCTCCATAATTTTTCAGACTTTGTATTTAACCATTTACTAAGCATGAACTAAGAAGAGCAGATGCCCTAGGCAGAAATTAATGATCCTCCTGACCCCATTTTGAGAATAATAGAATTGTTTGGATTCTGATTTCATTTTTCCTTAGTTCTCTGTCTGTCTATCTATCTGTCTGTCTGTAGTCTGCCTCTGTCTTTCTTTGTAGCTTAGGGCTCATTCATTTTGGGGTTTGCTGTGCAGACACACGCTCACATTCCCAGAGTGTATCCCCTGCCAGAGGGTGCTTTGGGTTTTAACTGCTAAGCTCTGTCGACTTTGCCAGGGAAGGAGAAATACAGCTCAGAGACCAGCTTCAGAGAACAAATGACAAGAGAGGTCTGGGTGGAGATAACTTAGTGCTCTAGTCATCTTTAATGGAAAGTAGATACTCTGGCCAAGCCTAATATAGAATGCATTATAAAGCATGTGTCTGTCAGTCTGAAAGACATGATAAACAGGAGAAATTCGGCTCTCCAGAGGGAGGGAGGCTTCAACAGAACTAGCTGAGGGGTTAGAATTACAGTGGTTTGTTGCAGTGGGTTGAACTGTGCAAAAGGAATGAGGTAATGTATATTTTTAGTATTTCTAAGAAGTAGCAGCTTACGTTTCTCTTCAGATGGGGAGGGAAGGGGGAAGTTTACGGGGAGGATATAGATTTATAGATCAGCATAAGATAATGCCTCTTCCCCCCTCCCCAGATGTTCGGCTTGTTTCCTTTTGTTTGATGCTGTATTAGAAAGATGGAGAGGATTTGTTATGATGTCAAGCCTGAGCAATAAACGTATGACATAGCAGCCCAAAAGAAAAAAAATATTAGTTTTCACCAAGTCAGGTAGGGAAGAAAAAGGGAAAGCTTTTATTAAGTTCCTACTAAATTCCAGGAGCTGTGCATCTTACCAATTTTACCTCATTTGATCCTCAAAACAGCCTGTGAGGTAGGTGCTCTTATATAGCATTTGAAGAAATTGAGGCAGACAGAAATTAAGGGACTTTTCCCAGGATTTCAAAGCTAGTAAGAGTCTGAGGCTGAATTTGAACTCAGGTCATCATGACCTTAGACCCTCTCCCTTAGCCACCTCTATAGCTCCATTATATACTACAGAACATGTGGGGCAGCTAAGTAGTGCAGATAAGCTAGCCTTGGAGTCAGGAGGCCCAGAGTTTGAATCTAGCCTCAGACACTTGACTCTTGCTAGTTGTGTGACCTTGGGCAAGTTACTTAACCCTGATTGCCTCGCATCCAGGGTCATCTCCAGTTGTCCTGATTCATATCTGGCCACAAGACTTAGGTGGCTCTAGAGGAGAAAGTGAGACTGGCACACAGCATCCACTCACTTAAATCCAATTCACATGCTTGTCGTGGCATCATCTCCCTGATGTCATGTCTCAAACATCATCAAAGAACATGTTAACATGTTCAGATATGGCTGTCACATTTTAGGGAAGTCATTAACAAACTGGAATAGGACCTGAGGAAGGACAATGACCTGCTGAATGGAATGGAGACTATGGAATAAAAGGATCTGATGAAGAGATGGCCCAGGAAAAGAAAAGTTTTAGTGCTTAGGCAGAAAAGTACCCTACTTTTTAGTGCTTTATCTGAGCGCGTATATTAGGAACCATGGATGAGAGATGGAGAAAGCCAATATATGCCTCAATATAAGGAAAAATTCTTCCTAACAAAGATGACTGTCCAAAGTCAGATTGAGTTGCCTTTGAATAAGTTTTCTATAATTAGAGATCTTCAAATATAGGCTATTAGGGATTGTTATAAGGGAGATTTCTCTTCTTTTATGGACTATACTAAACTGGCATTCTCTTTCTTTGCTTTGTCTCTCTTTCTGTCTCTGTCTCTCTCATAAGCACTTTACCATTAAATTTCAATTATTCCTCACAACAATTCGTTGATTAGTAGCATTATTGTCCCCATTTTACAGATGAGGAAACTGAAGCAGAGGTTAAAAAGTCACCTTTAGCTGGTAATATAATTAAATAGCATTCTAGAAGGCTCTTTTTTCTCTCCTTATTAGCTAGCTCATTGCACTTGGAATTGCATTTGGAAACTGAAAAATCCTACCAGCATATGCTTTGAACACATGATTGAGGATGTGACTGTCAGGATATACCTGTGACAAGTCATTGTTCCCACACTGCAGTCCACAAATATTTAACCTAATTTTCAAGAGGAATATACTTACAGTGCAGACTTCCTGAAAAGAGCATCTGTGGGTGATGACATTATAAGAAGGCTTAAGTTAATTATTATAGGGATTTCCCACTGCAGGATTTTAAATAAAGTAAATTTCCTTTGCTAGGACTTACAGCTAGGTGACTGGGTCTCTCTGACTCACCCAAGAGCATCAGCGTTATGTAGGGCAGAATGATTACTTAGAATTAGAAGATGAATTTGAGTTTAAGACTCTCTATTTACTATCTGTGTAACCTTGGGCAAGGGCAGCTAGATGGCACAGTGAATAGAGTACTAACCTTGGAACCAGAAAAACTCATCTTAATTAATTCAAGTCCAGCCTCAAATACTTACTAGCTAATGTCACCCCAAGCAAAACACAAATTATTTGCCTCAATTTCCTCATCTGTAAAATTAACTGGAGAAGGAAATGGGGTAAATGGATTAAATTCATCCAGAAAATCCCAAATGGGGTCATGAAGAGTTAGACCTGACTGAACAACAATCATGGACAAATCTATTCACTTTTCTGGGCTTTGGTTTCTTCATTAATGAAGTATGGGTGTTCAATCCCTTCTAATACTAACACTTTCAAATTCTGTGATGGTTAGTGACCATGCCTTTACTCTTAATTTCTACTGCTTTTGTGTTATATGACCTTTGATTTACAAATATCTCATTTGATCATATTGTCATGTTTTTGTCTTGTATGTTTCTCCCTCCTCTTCCATAGGATCTCATACCACATTGGACATTTCACCTGGCTTGGATCTCAACCAGTAAGGTATACCCATCTATGTAAATAATAGGGGTTTGAGACCTGACTGGCATTCTGAGATTAGTAGTTCAGAAAACATTATTCTTTTAAAGTTTTGAGAGAGACTGAAAAAATAATCTTTGTGTAAAGAATGGGCATTATTTGCATCTGGGAGTTTTGAAAAAGGGAAAAGCAGTCTACAATAGGAAAGATAGAAAAGAGATAACAGAGGGAACAGAAGGCTAGTCTACCCATTCATCTATTCTCTTGAGAGAATATGGCAAAGCAGTGGCATAGATAGGGAATAACCAACAAGTAGCCTTCCTTTGAGAGAGGATGGGAAGACAGTCACATAGATTCTATGAAGTGGAACAAAGAACACACAGGTTACTAGTTGTACTCATCACTTTAAGGGGTGAGGAAAGCTCTGAAAGGTTTACTCTTTCCCCAGACTTTTTTCTTCTCACCTGGTTGTAACAGGCACAGTTATACAATAATTGCTAGGTTTAAAATAAAAAATCTAGCTGTTTCTAAATGTTGGTTTTTGCTTTCTATAAAAAATCATGGTTAAAAAGATCAGTGGTTGAACATGAAGGCATTTACTGAATGTCTACTTATTTCTACTTATTCAATGTCTCTGTTGAGCAAATGAGAATAGAGGAAGCCAGGGAATGCCAGGAAATGCCAGGAAATACATAGACTATAACTAGGGCAGAGATGTAGACCACTGTTTAAATATTAAGAATTTTCCTAACTAGAAATACCAAGCTGCTATGATTTATTAATAACTTTTTCTTATATAAACTCCCTAATCTAGGAGAAAAAGTTATCCATATCAACTTCCAGATCATTTTGTGCTTAGTCTTAAATGCCATAGCCACCCAAAGAGGAGTAGAAGTGGTGATCAAGGGAAAGATTATTCACCCCATTTGTTTCAGAGGGAGAAGAAAGGTGTGATCTGGGATGATGAAACCCTACTTCTTTTTTTTTTGTGGAGGAGGAAGAATAAAAGAGAGTGTTCATTCAGCTTTAGTACACATTGATCCCTGCTGGTTGCATCTAGAAGTCAATAACATGAAGAATGGAAGGACCCCTGGCCTTCTTCCTTCCAAATTAAACTATCTGCCAAATTTTTTCGGTCATATAATTAAGAGGGTGAAAAAGATAAGTAGGACTAGTTTTTTCTCAGCTCTGTGTGCTGAGTTAAAGAGTTAAAGTACTTCCTTGGGGGACACTATTGGTCTTGGTGGAGGGTCATCTTGTCTTAGAAGAGAGGTGTTGGTGAAATTTGAACCTGCTACAAAGTAATTCTCAAATGATACAGTGTTGGTTAAATTGGTACAGTGTGGGTTAAGTTGGTATGTACCTGGAAATGGTTCAAGTTTTCATATTGTATTTTTCATAATTAATGTAAAATTATTTTTAATATTTAAAAAAATTTTGAGTTCCAAATTTTTTCCCCACCCTCAGAAGGCAAGTAATTTGGTTTAGTCTTCACTGTGCAGTTATGCAGAACATTTCTATGTTTTTACAGTCAATGTGGACTGTATTGAGGATCCTGATCCTTCAAGAAGGTTTCATAAGTCAGATGTGGCCTTCATTGCAACTAACTTCTCCTTCAATTTTAGGTAGTTTATTTCTACAAAAATGTACAAAGGGACAAGATGTGAAAGAGATAGCATGATCTGTGAGAAGATTGATCTCAAAGTGCACATACATTTATGTATGTATGTATAAACACACATATATGTGCAACTATATTTCAATACAATTGGTTTCTTTGTAATTCTACAAATTTTATACATTTAAAATTATTATTCTGAGAAAGGTTCTAAAGGTTTCACCAGACTGCTTATGGGGGTCACAAAAATGGTTAAGAATAAAATATTTATGTGAGTTTGAGTAGATAAAGCTGGAGACTGAGATAGTTGTTTGGGATTGCTGAATGATATTTTCTGGTATCCACTTTGAGTATATTTTAGCATCATAGTTAGAGTTTTATGTAACTGTCAAACCTAGATTAGTTACTCTTCATATCTTGCACAACAGAGAAATTGCTGCACTTTCAAAGTGAGGGTCCTTCTCTGCAGGATGGTCTCTATGTGAATCTACTTACCTATTATGTACTCCATATATTCCATCTCTTCTTCTTTGAACTGGAATATTTCTAACTTAGTGAATCAGGGAAGATAACATTTGCTCAAATTGATGAGATCTCCCTACCCTAATGAGTTGATGAAATTACTGGGAATAGCCCTCTGCCAGATGGGGTCATTTCTCATGGAGTAAGGTATACTCATTAGATCCTTGCTAGGAAGACTCAGGAAGTTTCTGATTGATCCAAGTGACTGAGGTGACCTAAAGGATGCTTAGTTATAGAGATTCAGGGATAAGTGTCTCTTGTTGAAGAATCCTTCCCATTCTGTGCTGTATAAGAGTGACCCCTAAAATGGCTCTACCTACTTGAGACTCTTTTCAAATTATTTCTCTTCCTTGGATTTCCAAACTTGAAAACACAAGAGGAAAACTATATTTCACTTCCTCCATCCCCAACTTCCCAACAATAATTTCAGCAGAAGTATATGGCAGTGGGAGATATGTATTTGCCCTGGTGAACCTGGGACTGAAGTCTCCACAACCAAGGGCCTGGTTCCCTTCAGTTATTATGTTTCTTTTTTTGATTTGTTGTAAATAAGTATCTATCCTAAAAAATGGATATTTCAATCCCTTAATGGTTACCTTATGAATGACTTTGAGTCTGAGTCAATTGCTAGGTTTTTGGAGGGAAAAGGTTGTTGTAATAGCAAGCATCTCAGAGAGAAATAGGATTACCAAAGGGGGAATACCAAATGTGGAAAAACAAAAGCCATGCTATGACTGGACAGGGGATCTATATCTTGCCAGTCCTCCATATGAGTTGCTCAGACAATATAGGTCTAAAGTGAAGGAAAAATACCTGTTTGACCATCAATCTCATAGAAGATTTGCACTATCCATGGAGAATGTAATTGAATGTTCCATGTTTCGGTATTTGTTTATGCATACCTCAGAGTCCTTTGTAGCATCTGTGTTGGTAGGAAAAAAAAAGGAGTTCCAAACTTGACACCTATATATTATAATGCATTTCTTTGGGGTAAGGATCCAGTTACCCACATTTGGTAAGATCTAGATTTGAGTTACACAAACTATGTTTCAGACTTTTTTCCTGGAGAAATCTAGGTTGGGACATTAATAGCCAAAGAGAATTTGACTTCTCTGATAGTCCCACTGGATGGATTAGGTTTATGTAAGTGTAGAGCTCCTCCAAACAAGGGCCTTCCTAGACTTGTTTATTGTTGTAAGCAGTGTAGAGCAATCTGGACCTATATGCGTATGCTGAATGGGATCCTATGAGTACATGAGAAATATCACTGGAGATAAACTCCCATCTTGAAGGTCAGCAAGTTTGGGAAATATTGAGCTCATTAACCTCTGAAAAATGATGGGGAAAATGCACAAGCCAAAAGATAAAGCCCAGTAATCATATGTGCTTCAGTATTTCCTGCAGATCATGTTCTATTCATTAATTTCCTGTATTTGGATTAGATATAATTTAGTGAATAGCACAATTCCTGGCCAACTGTTATTGTAAGTTGAGTTTCAGCAGTAGGAGGTAATAGTTCCATCTGGTGGTAGTGTTCAGAGTCCTCTAGTTTTGTAAGAATCTCCCCCTCTCCTGATGTTACTTGATATTTATTTATCTAAGTGTAGAGTTTCATAAGACTATTGATCTAAAGCAGGAAGGATCTGAGAAGTCCAAACCTATCATTTTACGAATAGCCTTAGAGAAGTTAATGACTTCTCTGTCACACAAAAAGTTAGTGTCAGAGGTAAGATTTGAACTAAGATTTTTTTGACTCTGGAACTAGTGTTTTTTCCACTGTACCATGATGTCTTTCGTGTTACTCCTTGAAGATAGGAATTGTTTCATTTTTCTAAACCAGTGACTTGCACATATGTCCTTAATAAATGATTTTTGAGTTGAATTACATTGAAATGAATAAATATCATAAAGATTTCAGTAAAAAGGAAAGTTGGATGAGGCCCCCTTTTCACCCTTAAACTTGCTCAGAATTATGGTCAGAAACTTCTCCATTTTGCAAATGAATAGAACCTGTTGTCTGGAATTGGTACAATTAGGACAGAATTAATTGCACAATCTTCTGGCTTATGTCAGGGTAACCTCTTTGCCTCAAATGTATTAAAAAACAATTCTACCTAAAAAACCCAATACTGAAGTCCTAGTTCTTGGAAGGGAATGCTATAATTGTGTCTTTGAGACTTATGATAAAGGATACTATCCATCCCAAAGACCAAACTGATGGTCTGAATATAAGTTGAAACATACTTTTTTTTAAACTTTATTTTTCTGAGGCATTTCTTTTTTTTTTTTTTTGGAGGGGAGTGTTTATGCTTACTTTTACAACATGACTATTGTGGTAATGTTTTTCATCACTACACATTTTTAGCCTGTATCAAGTAACTTGCTTTCTCAATGAGGGGTAGTGGGGTGGAAGGAAGGGAGAGAATTTGGAACTCAAGGTTTTGGAAATGAATGTTGAAGTTTGTTTTTTGCATGTAACCAAGGGAAAAATAAAAATAGAATAATTTATTAAAAAAATAAAAATGGAATAGTTTATACATGTATCCTTGATCAAATTCTACTTGATGGGTGGTGTATATAATGTCAACAATAGGTCTCCAGTACCCCCAGAAGACAGAATAACGTATAGTTAGATACTTTGTAAAATTCATGACTTTACAAAGACTTCCAGGGTCATAGGTTCAGATCAGAATGGTCATCCATATTTTGTTCCAATCATAACTCAGGAATCAAAAGATTATTGAGGACTGATTTTCTTATGCATGAGGAATGAATCCATGAAGTCTGCAAGCCCTTCCTCCCCAAGGCTGGTTGAATTCAGTTATGAGGATCCAAAATAGGTGGACAGTGAGAAGATTAGGAGAATCTGATAGACCTAGTAGATCTAATAGACAGATACTTGGAAAAGGATGTTTTGTAATAGCTTAACCTATGGAAACAGAGAGACTCATATGTGAATGGCACTGAATCTGGAACAAAGGACATGGATAAATCCAATACCAATCTTACTCTCTCTCTGTCCTCCAAACTGCTCTGCTATGTAGTACTGTCACATAGACCGGAAGAGAACACCACAGCTTCTTTAGAGGATGTTTTGGAATAGCTTCACCTATAGAAACAGAGAAGCTCATATGTAAATAGTGCTAAATCTCAAATAAAGGACAAATTCAATACCAAATCTATCTTCTCTCTGTTCCCCAAATTGCTCTCCTTCATATTACTGGTGTTTAGAATGGGTGAGACTGCCACAACTTCATCTGCAAATGCAGATAGATACATTGACTAATGAGTTCAAGTAAATGGATGACTCCCTTCACTTGGACAAAATTATCTTCAACAAGTATGGTTTAATCTTCTAAAAATTGATTAATCAAGGTAGGGGTTTATAATAATAATAATTTAAATAAAGGAATAAATAAAAAATAATAGTATATATCTATGTACAGATACATATATAGATATACATAGATATAGAAAAATTATAAATGTATATATAATATGTATAAATGTATATATGAGACTTGGTCTATCTATCTATATATACAAATATATATGATTTAAGATTTATAAAACATTTTACATTTATATACATTATCTCACTTGGTCCTGATATCAACCCTGTAAGATAGATGCTATTAATATTCTTATTTTCAGATGAGAAAATTTAGGTTGAGAGATGTTAAGCGACTTACCCAAGTTTAGCCATATTGTAATCTCAGAGAGGTTGAATTTGGACTCAAATTTTCCTAATTCCAAATAAAGAAGACCTTTGGTTCCAAAAAGGACTGACATTTTTTTTCTTTTTTGTAAGGCAATGGGATTAAGTGACTTGCTTAAGGTCACAGCTAGTAATCACCAAGTGTCTGAGGCCAGATTTGAGCTCAGATCCTCCTGACTCTAGGGTCAGTGCTCTATTCACTGCACCCCTTAACTGCCCCCAGAACTAACGTATTTCACAACAGTTCCCTGAACCTGTCAAAGCTTCTTTGAAATCCAAGAGAAAACCCTTCTACCTTATCCCCTGAGCATTGTTTTCTGTGAATAGAAGGTGGCTCAGTTTGCAATTGTCAGATATGACAAAAGACTCTGGCCAATGGGGAATTCCTGGGTTGGGGTCCATAACAACTCTGGACCCCAAATCCTGGAAGGGTTTCTACCTCCTTAGTGAATGACTCAGTACCCTTGCTATTGGGAGGTGGTGTAGTGGACATTTGCTTTCTGTGAGGTGGTTACTCGGAATGCTGCCATTTCTACAGAACTCTGTTCTAGCTATTGCTAGGTTTGGGGTCTAAAATCCCCAGCTAAAAGACCTTCCAAATAGCATGAAATTCCATCACTGCCCGAGTTTTGGATGGGAGATTTGTTTTAGTTTGTGTTGTTTTATGGTGTCAGTGAGGACTGGTATTAGGGAAGGGAATCTTCTGGGGAGAAAAAGGTGTATTTTAAGTCAACATCTGGGCACTCAGATTTCAAAAGGTGAATGACAAGTCAGATTTCAGTAAGTTAATAAATCCTGAGGGTGAGGCAGTAACAAAGAAGAAATTTGAAACAATAGTCTAAAAAAATAGGTGAGGGGGAAGTCAGCACCATATCTACAAAGGATAGTTTGCCTATATCTCCACCCAAGGCAGGTCTTTTATGGTAGGCAGAAGCATATAAGTACCCTTCACTATTTCTGCTTTGCAAGGAGCCCTAACAAAAATGACCAGCAGGGTTTAATGAGTAACCTTTCCCAAAGGTCAGTGCATTTCTCTCCTCACCCATTTGCTGAATTTTGATTAAACGTCTCTCTCACACACACACACACACACACACACACACACACACACACACACGATTATATACATACACATATATGTGCGTGTGTGTGTGTGTGTAAAATGCTATATTCTGAACAGAAGATACAAACCTTATTTTAATGATTATTTTTCTTTTTTTTAACTTTCATTCATATGCTTTAAAAGTTATTTCCAGTGATGCCTCTTTATTTCACATCACCTACATTTCATTTTTCTATTCCAGAAAACATTTGTTATAATAAAGAATAAAAAAGAGGGAAAAATAGTTTAGCAAAACTAATCAATGAATCATTATTTCATCTGACATATCCAGTGCTTCACATCCCTAGTCAAATGTCTTTGCAATACTTTATCAAATCACACACACAAATACACAAATGTGTTTGTGCAAGTATATGTGTATAAGTATATGTATATCTGTATTATTAATTTAAGGTTTAAAAAGCATTTTGCATATATTAACTTGTTTGATCATCTATAATTTCACAGCATTCAGTTTAGAATGTTTTGTTGTTGTTATTCTTGGCATTTAAATTATTCATACACAAATTTCTAGGTTCTGTTTACTTCTTTTTGAAACAGTTCACTTAAATTTCTTAAGCTTTTCTGGATTTGTCATAGAGAAAGTCAGTTGTAATGCCATCATTCCAGGCATTGATGTGTAGCTATGGGTGATTTGGGGCTTTGGGGTGTGAATGGGTAACTTCTTCTGTGAGATAACTCATAGGTGGCTTTCCTCATTCATCTATTCATAAGGCTGGTTTTATTCCCTGTTAATGCATAATTTTTAAAAAATTATTTTTACTGTTGGAAAGTTCTTATCTGTAGCTAACCTAAATCACTCATACAGCAACCTAAAATCATTTTTCCTTGTTCTGTCCTAAGTGGAAGGAGAAAAGTCAGCTATCGTCTTCTTTCCTTGTATATTAATCTTACCATTAGTTTCTTCAGGGAAAGATTTCTCTATTTTTAAAAGCCTTGGATTTCTGTCCTGCAGTTAATTAACCCCCAAGCAAAAGTCTTTTTGCTTCACTTCCTATGACTGACTAATGGGCTTTTAAGTCTGAGACGTGATGGCACCTTTCATGCAAGTCTGCTGTTGCTTTTCCTTTCAAGTAAGGGAATAGCAACCCCCTTTGCCTTCCATTGCTACAGTACCACATGCAGAGGTTTGTTTTTGTTGTTTTGTTGTTTTGGGGACCCATGGCTCACACAGCAGACAACTCAGCAAAAAAATCTGCCCCATGTGACTTTGTACTTAATTGTTCTCTTTCCTCTTAGAAGTTTCAAGAACTTTGTACAATGGCTCATTAAGCTCATAATACAACCATAAAGGAGATAAAAACTACTAGAGAATTTTAGAGCTATATAGCTATGTTTAGATCATCAAGTCTAATCTCCTTGTTTTACAGAGGAGAAAAATGAAATCCAGATAGGTCAAGTGATTTATAAAGGGCACATTTTCAGTGTGTGATAGATATGGGACCAGAACTGAAGCGTTTTTTAAAAAAAAATTTAAATTTTTGGATATGATTCCTGGACCAGTCCTCTCTCCATAACATTATGGTAGTTCCACAGATGGAGATTTTAAGCCACAGAGAAGTGAAATCATATGTTTAAAGAAATACAGTATTATGGGGGTAAAGCAAAACACAAACTATAGAAACATCCATGAGTCTTTTCCTTATGTACCATTGGTAGAGAGATGGACTTTCTTCTTCCCCTCCCTTTTTAAAACTGGAATAACGTTAGATAAGTGTTGAAAACCTAATGCTCCCTGATTCCAATTCAGTGTTTCCTCTAATGTGACACTGCATCTGGGTCCCCTAAATATGGCTCTCTATTAGCTAATATTAGATCAATGGTACTTAAAGGAGAATTATCTAGAGACCACAGATAATGACTTCCCATTTTCAAAGAATTGTTCCTATTCAAGTTATAATAAATCACATAAGATCATAATAAAGCAAAGGACATCTACTCTGAACCAAATTCAAGGCAAATAACGAGTTAAATTGAGCAGTAAGGATTTTCACCATCTCTTTTGCAAAGCTACCACCTCCCTGTGTGTGACTCCCTTGAGGACAAAGATTTCATCTCCTATTCAGTCACTCGGAGCTTATCCTGCTGCCTCAAGGACACAGGGGAGGAACAGACTCCAAACCACCGAATGATGTTAGGTTAGTGACCATGACAGCAGGATTGAGTGCAGGCGGACTCTGAAGTCTAAAGGTTTTCACAACAGGGTGTCAGCCTAGGAATTGGGCTGTTCTGTAGTCTGTTCTAAGAGTGCTGTAATTAGATGAACAATATGTCAGGGTCACGTCCTGAGCACCATATTTTAACCATCTCTTTCTTTTCCCTTTCTACCTAGAAACACTAGCTATTCTAAGAAATTCTTCCTTTCCCTCCTCCTACCCCACATGGGATACCCCTTCCAGCTTTTGTTCCCCAGATCTTCTGCAGCATTTCTTTACCTTTCAGATTTTGAATGCAGCTAAGGCTACACACACCAGAGTGAGACAGGCAGCCAAGAGATTCTCTTGATTATTAAGAGAAGCTCTCTGAGCCCCAAAGCTTTATGGAAACCTGGTGATCTTGTAGTCTTGGCTCCAAGAGAGAAAATAGTACTATCAGTAATACTCAGTGGGATGCCCAGCCTGTTTATTGACTCCTTCCTGGTGAGGGTGATGGTAATGGTGGTGCTGCTGCTGATGGTGATGATTGTTGCAATGATGATGGTGGTGGTGTGGTGGTGGTGGTGGTGGTGGTAGTGATGATGATGATGTTGATAGTGGTGATAATGGAAGTGAGAGTGATGATGGTGATGGTAGTGGTGGTGATGTTAGTGGTGATAATGATGGTGATGGTGATAGTGATGGTGGTATTGATGGTGATGGTGACGATTATTGCCATGGTGATGATGGTGATGGTGGTGATAATGGTAGTGATGGTGATGGTAGTGCTGATTGTGAGGGTGGTGGTGGTGGTGATGGCAGTGATGATAATGATGGTGAAGGTGGTAGTGATGATAATATTAGTAATCGTGATAGTGGCAGTGATGATAACGATGGTAGTCATGATGATGGTGGTGGTGGTGATAATGGTAGTGATGGTGATGGCAGTGCTGATTGTGATGGTGGTGGTGGTGGTGATGGCAGTGATGATAATGATGATGAGGGTGGCAGTGATGATAATGATGGCAGTGATACTGTCAATCAACTTCAAAAACTCCAGGATGAAACTCATAGAGACATGAGAATACAGCTGAGTAAAAGTGAAATACTTACCCAGATCTCTAACCAATATGTAATAGATTGTTGGAAACTCAATACAAGGAGCCCATGGAAATATTTACATACTAAAGCATAGATAGCATGTTGAAATTGAAAGAACACTGGAATGGAAGCCTAAAAACCTGAGTTGCCACCTGGAAACTAGCTATGTACATCATTTTACTGGCTTGGGCATCAGTTTCTTCATCTGTAAACCGAGGGCTTGCAATAGATGAAGACTGCTCAATTCTTTATGAGGAGCCATTTTAAATTTCTTTAAAGGTTTGAGGCTGTCAGCATATGTGTGCATGTATGCATGTGGTGTGTGACTGATGGTACTGACAGCAAAGTCTCTAAGTGAAATGGCACTACTCTTTGTCACTGTCACCTCACCCTTTCTTCCTTAAGATCTAACAAACAAGACTTTTAATTGAGGCAGCTAGATGCTACAATGGGCAAAATTCTGGTCTTGGAATCAGGAAGACCAGTGTTCAAATCCAGCCTCATATACTTACCAGTTTGTAACCCTGGCAAGTCGTTCAACTTCTGCTTGTCTCAATTCCCACATCTGTGAAATAGAGATAATAATAGCACCTACTTCTCAGGGTTGTTTTAGGATAAAATTTGTAGCTATATAGATGCTATTGTAATTATTAACTATAAGTCTAGGGACACAGATGATGTTTGGGGTCTCTTCTAGCTCTGAAATACTATGATTGTATGATTCTTTAACTCTTCTCTCAACTAATTCTATCAAATATTTAAATGAAATTTACTGTGTATTCATGTTTAGCAGTGATCTTTCCTTGCACAACATGGGACAGCTGATTTCCCAGCTTATTCAGTAGTGCTTTCAATGTACGCAGCACTGTGGGAGAAGTGTAGAAGTGTAAATATTTCAAATGACCTTTGTTATGTGGGTTATTTCATAATATTCCAAGAACATAGTTTTTCTCTGTGTGAAGTCAATGGCCCATAGGGAGAATGAAATCTGTAGAGGTCAGTTTGTTCTGCTGAGAAAAATGCTATTCTACAACCAGAAACATTGCCTCTAACCCTGGGAACCTGCATCACAGATTTACGCTACGCTATGTGATATCAGAGATACCAATCTTATTGAATCTCAGTTTATTTAAAATGAAGGTTGAATGAGATGATCTCTGAGGTTCCTTCCAGCTTTAAAAATCAATTATTTTAGGAGCAGCTAGGTGTCACCTTGCACAGAGTACTGGCCTTGGAATCAGGAGGATTCCTGAATTCAAATCTGACCTCAGACACTTGACAATTACTAACTAGTGACCCCTTAAGCAAGTCACTTTACCCCATTGCCTCTCCCTCCCCCCCTAAAAAATCAATGACTCTTTTTAGTAAGCCAGAGGCATCAAATATAGATATATTGTCTAGTGTCCAAAGCAGCCTCCCACATACCCTCTGTTGTCAAATACACTGTCACCAGGCTTCAACACCTCAACCAGATTAAAATGTAATTAGAAAATATTGAACAAAATAAATAAAAATACAATAGAATAGAAATGATGTAGATTGTAGGGATCTTTACATTAGAGATTTAGTGGTCCTGGTTTATATTTGAGTTTGACATGCTCTGTAAGTATTCTGAAAGTAGATACCATGCCATATGGTCTTTTAATCCACCGTAAAGCTTGGCTAAGAGAATAAGGGAGCGTAATGAAAATCTGTCATTTAGAAAAGCAAATGAAATATAGGCATACCTCATTTTATTGTGCTTTGTAGATACTCCATTTTTTTAATAAATTGAATATTCATGACAACCCTATCAGTGCCATTTTTCTCATAGATCACTTTGTGACTTTGTGTCACATTTTGGTAATTCTCACAATATTTCAAACTTTTTCATCATCATTATTATTTTATCTGTTATGGTGATTTGTGATCAGTGATCTTTGTTTTTACTGTTGTAATTATTTTGACACCACAAATCACCATATACCATAATTGGTTGGGTATCAGTAGTGAATAGTTTACTTGATATAGGGTAAGTGATTCTCAAACTTTTCCACAGTGGTAGAAAAACAAAACAAATCTGTGGCAGAATCCATGTAGTAAAAATCCTGTTAATGTCCATTATTACCACATAAGGTGGTGAACTTAATTGATAAATTATGTGTGTTCTGATTGCTCCATTGATTGACTGTTCCACATTTTTCTCCCTTTCTTTGGGCCTCCCTATCTCCTGGGACATAACCACATTGAAATTAGGCCAGTTGATAACTCTTCAAATGACCTCTAAGTGTTAAAGTGAAAGGAAGAGTCTATTGATATGGCAAATTTATTGTCTTCATAATTTAAGAAATTGCCTCTGCAGGGGGCAGGCTAGGTGGAGAAAGAGGACTCTAGATTTAGGACCTAAGTTCAAATCTGAATCAGACACTTAATATTTACTTAGTTGTGTGACCTTGGGCAAGTCATTGAACCCCATGTCTTGCAAAAAGCAAAAAAAAAAAAATAAACAAATAAAGAAAAGCAATTGCCTCTGCCATCCTGATCTTCAGCAACCACCACTTTGATCAGTCAGCAGTCATCATCATTGAAGGCTCAGATCTAAATTGGCCTTATTTTTTTTAGTAATAAAGTATTTTTAAAATTAAGATATATACATTGCTCTTTTTTCGGCATTATACTATTGAATACTTAATAACCTATAGTATAGTGTAAACAAAACTTTTAAATTCACTGGGAAACCAAAAAAAATATTTTGACTCTATTTATTGCTATATTCACTTTATTGTGGTAGTTTGACACCAAACCTACAATATCTTTGAAGTATGTCTGTATGTTACTTTATTGGTGGGGTATTGGTAATGAGCAGTTCACTTGATATAGGGTAAGTGATTCTCAAACTTTTCCACAATGGCAGAAACCAAGACAAACTGTGGCAGAACTCATGGAGTAACAATTCTCTAGAGTGATTATTTTTAATGTCCATTATCAAACAATATAAAGCTCATTAAAAAAGGAGGACATTTCAGGACTCCTTGTACCATAATTTCTCAAATTACCATAATGAAATGAACCCTGAATTTTGTAGTCAGAAAGTCCTATTTCTCTTAACCTCAGTTTTCTCATCTGAAAAAATGTACAGCTGAGTTCACAAGATATTGGTGAGAAAAGCATCTTGCAAAAAAAAAAGAAAGAAGGAAAAAGAAAAGAAAAATACTATGAGGTTGGAGGAAAGAGAATAAGCATTTATATATACATTTATAAAGCGCCTACTATAGATTAAGTACTGTGTTAAGTACTATTTATTTATTTATTTACAAATATAATTTAATTTAAATCTCTCAAGAACCCTGAGAGGCAGATGCTATTAATATTCCCATTTTATAGTTGAGAAAACTGAGGCAAACAGAGGGTTGAGTGATTTGAACAAGGTCACACAACTGGTGTCTGAGGTCATATTTGAACTCAAATCTTCCTAACTTTAGTCCCTGTTTTCTATCCACTGAGACTTGAAATATAGAAATGTGAATTATTATTATTATTATTATTAATAATCATTCATTCATTTATTAGATGAACATTTAGTGTTAGACATGAGAAGATCTTTTGCTAGGCACTTAATGGGATAAAAAGAAATATAAAACTTATTTCTCCAATGTCATTATTATTATTATTACTAATTTTTGTATTTTCTTTCAGTGCTGGTTAAGCTCTTAGTTTTGACTATATATGTATAAGTTGACAATTATTTACATCTTTTCCCAAGTTGACAATTATTTATATCTTTACATCCCAAGTAAAACATGGAAGTATATTTTAATTTAAATGAAACTCATAGACAAAGCAGGATAAAATTAAAGAACTTGCTTTGGTATTTCTATGAGGCAGTGATCCATCTATGTGCATGATCCCTCCAGTAATGTACATTGCAGACTATCCACATCTTTCACTATCTATATCCCATTATAAATCCATTGTTAAGAATCTATTCATTATAGATTTTCTTTGGCTAGCATTTCTATAGTACTTTAAGATTGCAAAGCACTTTAGAAATATTATCTCTTTTGATCCCCCAACAGCTCTGGGAAGTAGGTGCTGTTAGTATCTCCATTTTATAGATGGAAAGGTTAAATAACTTTTCTTCCTCAAGGTCACACAGCTAAGAAAGGCTTTGAATCTGGATCCTAATTAAGGTCTTCCTAAGTCTAGGTTCTATCCATAGTATTACCTGTCTGCCTCTTAAAATCTACCAGTGATGAGTTGCTTGCAAGAAATGACTAAAGGTTCTAAGAATCAATCAGTTGGTCTTAAATTAGAATTAAGAGTCTTCACTATGTTGGAAGTGTGCTAGACTTTGGGGATAATACATAAAAAAATAAATCAACTTGTATTTTCAAGTAGTTTATATTCTCAATGGAAAAGGAAGATAAAGAGGTACAGAAAAGCTGGAAAAGGAAGTGAACCAGTCATGGAGAGAAAACACAGAAACATCCCAAAGTCTGCAATGCTACCCATAAAATGTGAAAAAAAATAATCCTAAGGGGAGACTCTGGAATGTTGAGTCAATCTTTAATTAAATTTTGATTGTTGTTCAGTTGTTTCAGTTGTGACCCCGTTTGGGGTTTTCTTGGCAAAAATACTGAAGTGATTTGCCATTTCTTTCTCCAGTTCATTTTACAGATAAGGAAACTGAGGCAAACAAGGTTAAGTGACTTGTCCAGGGTGATACAGCTAGTAGATGTCTGAGGCTAAATTTGAACTCAGGTTTTCCTGACTCTAAGCCTGGCATTCTATCCACTGTGCTACCAAGTAGAGAAGCTTTTGAAAGAAACCGCAAGTTCATGGGGTGGCTAGGTGGCACAGTGGATAGAGCACTGGCCCTGGAGTCAGGAGTACCTGGGTTCAAATCTGACCTCAGACAGTTAATAATTACCTAGCTGTGTGGCCTTGGGCAAGCCACTTAACCCCATTGCCTTAAAAAATCTAAAAAAAATAAAAACCCCACAAGTTCAACAATGTGAAGAGCGAGACATAGGACCAGTTTTAGAGAAATAGATAAGAGGGTATTATTATATAATGGACACCTGTCTAGCAAAGAAAATTGTCATTAAAGACTTGACAGATGGAAGGGATCTGTGAATGTCAATAAGAGATCAGTTTAGGGAGATCCTAAGGACCAGAGCAAAAGCATCTGATGATAGTGGCAGGTGAGATCAGAGAATGAAAGTGGCTACAGGCACTCAAACACAAAGGACCTTATATTCTTTAGGTGAATGTTACCATATCTCAGTGTACTGGAGCCAGCTTGTAAAGACTCCTGAATGTTGAATGTTGAATTTTTAGAGTGAGCATTTCCACTTTGGAAACTGGCAAAAGCTACAAATCAGGACTTGGTTTATTGTTCTGTCCATTCTTTAGATTTAAGAAAGTGATGGTGAAGATATTAATAATTCAAATTAAACTTAAAAGGTTATTATATATACTTTTTTCATTCAGGGAATTGATTGCTAAATATTTACCAGCATAACCCTGTACCATCCCCAGCTCTGTTTTCTAACCCCAAACTGCCCCAGACTTTCTTCCTTAGTTACCTAGAGTGAGGCAACATAGTAGAGAGATGATCTGAAGGGTTGAAAAGTCCTACCTCTCATACTTCCTAACCAGAAAAGTCATTTAACTTTTCTGAACCTTGGTCATCATCAACCAACTTCTTTTTGGTATAGGGGTATAATAATAAAAAAATCATAAATCTATTTCACAAGATTTGTGAAGGAACTGTTTTGTAACCAATTAATTGACAAGCATTTATTAAATGCCTCCTTTATGCCAGACACTGTTAGGCACTAAAGATACAAAGACAAAAAAGAAATGATTCCGGCTTTTAACTTACTTTTGTCTACTTTCGAAATGCTATAGAAATGGGAGTTATCCTTAGTACCCTGGTTTCCACACTAATAGCTGGAACATCAGAGCTGGCCTCTATATATTTAGCCACATCAATGCTATAAAAGTTTGTATATTCTTTCTAGATTTGTGTGGAAAGTCTTGTCAATCAGTCAATAAGAATCCATTAAATGTTTACTTTTTGCTAGCTATGGTGCTAGGCACTAGGAATATAAACAAAAACAGAAAGCAAAACAGATTCTGTCCTCAAGGGGCTTGCATTCTATAGAGAACAACACATAAAAGGAAGCTGAATGGATAATGGGATAATGCCATGCATGCACTTTGGGGTTGAAGGGGTATAGTAGAGAAAGACCAGGAGTATAGCAGCCAGAGCCCACCTGGATGTTCTCTTTAAATGGAGGTTCTGAGAGGAATTATCTAATCAGAGCTAGAAGTCTCAGGGGTGCGGGGGACTTGCAAATGTGAATTCCTGGGTTGGAAAGAGCTTTCAGGATGGAAAGTTTTCTGGAGTATGGTGAGAGAAATGCCAATGGTGGTGTCAGTGGTATAGACTCTTAAGTAATTGGTAAGGATTACATGAATGAGGTGTCTAAAGAACCTCATGGCTGATGGTAAAGGAGCAGTGTCCCCGGGGTCCCTCTTGACTTGCTGGGGGCACTGCTCCTTTGAGAGTTTATGTTGATTAGCCCTCCTGGGAATAACGGGTAAGAAACCAATCTGTGGAAAACTGGCTGTGGAGGAAGCCTATGGTGTATCAGATGATCACAAGAGAGGGTTGCTAGGAATCCTGAGGCAGCTGCAAGTAAAAGAAGTTTTTTTTTCTTTGTTTTGTTTTGTTGGGGTTTTTTGCACTCCAAGCTTTGGAACCCTTCAGACCTTCTAGCCATGAGAACTGCGGACTACCTAACAGAGGTTTTTAACACCTTGCAAGATTATAAAGGAAGTTCATCTTAGGTCTGGATTTCCCTTATGTAAGAATTTCTTTTTTTTCCCCCTTCAGATTTCTGTTTACCTGGTGTTTGTCTAAGATAGCTTAGTGATAACAACAACCACACACATTTATAGAACTCATTTCCTCTCAATGGCCCCAGAGATTGATAGTGCTGCTTGGTCCACAGGGAGTGGACATTGTGACCATTCTCTGTTCTTATACCCGGGTGTGCAGTTTAGACTGTGTTCAGAACTGGGAAACCTAGCCTCTAATGAAAGCTTAACTTCCCTCCTGTTCTCAGACTCTTTAGCTAGTTAAATCCTAAACTGCCTTCCTACCCCCCTTAAAGTGTGTGTGTGTGTGTATATATATACATTATATATGATTATAATTTGTGTCTTCAAAAACAGGGAATTAGAAAGATTCTTTTACCTACAATATGGATCAAGTATAGGACAGTTATTTTATTTCTATTCCAAAATACTAAACACAAAAGATTCACAAATTGTTTTTGACAAAAACAAACAAAATAGAATTTATTAACAAATAACAATTGCTACAAAATGTTGGGAGATTGCTACTTAAATCTCATTAGGACATAAAACAATTTGCAGAACTGTTCATTTGACTTTTTACATTTCAGTTCTACTCTGCCCTATCCAAAAGAATTTCCTATAGCAATGAGGCTTAGACCAATCCTCTTGTTCATGGCTGTCTCTTCCTCTGCCATCATTCATTTCCGACCCAATAAGACCCAGGACATCTGAATTTCTTGAATTCATGTGGTCCCCTGAAACATGTTTATTTTGGGTTAGAGGCTAATTCCTCTAAGTTCAAGAAAGAACAAAGAAAAGAAGAAGCCTCCAAAACCCAGGCTTCAGCTTGTTTAGTCAGGGCAAGTGCTCATAGACTCATGGAGGTCTGGGATAGGGTGGAAGAATAATTGGACAATGTCCCTTCCCATTTTGTAGCAATTCAAAATAGGCCTAGCCTGATTTGTAACCAGAAAAAAGAAAGAAGTTAAGAGAGTGGACACTCCCCTTGAATCATCAGGTCTCCTAGAGCCCCAATCAATAAGAAGATGCTTCATCTTTCAAAGGGAAAATCTTTTAGCCCTAAGTCACAGATTTCCAGAAGCAGAGTCCAAAGTTTTCACATGGTTTTGGCTGACCCCCCCTTACACAAATATTACTATACCTATTTTACAGATGAAGACATGGCAACACAGAGTGGAATTGCTGAGCCACATAGCAAATGTTAAAATGGCTTTAAAGCAGTATTCCTAGTTTCTGGTCCAGGGGTCTTTTCATTAAATCACCCTACTTCTGTATTGTAGCTTAGGAATATTTCTCACAGACCATCTATGTGTGAGACACAAAATACAGGACTTGTGTGCCTATCTCCTAAGAGAATTCTTGGCAATTGAGCTAGAACAACCAGAGGTTAATCGAAGTTATATTTGAATGATGTCTTAAATAAACAGACTCAAGCATCACGTTTTTTGGGGACACCTCCTGAGTGCCCCTGCAAGCATGTAATATATGGACAAATTCTACTGCTGAGCATCTGTTTCCCATTAAAAAGGCATGGGTAAACTCATAAGACAAGCTGCCAAAGGTAGCACCTACAGGGCTGGGGTTAATGATTGTCAATTAAGTAGTTAATGAAGCATCATGGGATAGAGGTTAAGGACATTAGACTTAGTATCAGGAAGGCTTGGGTTCAAATTTGACCTCATATACTTACTTGCTGTGCCCTGAGCAAGCCGTTTCGATGTTTCTCTACTCTGGTTACCATATTTGGATAATTTTGGATAATTTGGATAATTAAATTTTGGATAATAGGAGTACTAATCTAACAATGCTGTTGTGAAGAAGAAAAATGTAAACTATTATTAACTATAGAAATGTCCCATCTAATAACTATGGCAAGTTCTGTGAAAATATTTATTAAGGTAAAGTTTTGGGGGTAGTTAGGAGTATAGCAATATTTTAAAAATGAAGCAGACTTTCCTGGATAACTAAAATTAGATGTATGAGAGATTCTGAGAGGGTCTTACGTTCTGAACATACCCCCCATTTTTAAGTCTGGGGAGTAACTCAGAAGAGATAGTGTCCCCAAGGAAGTATAATGTTTTCTCCTTGATCAAATCTTGTACTGACTCTTTCTCTATTTCCTTGCCCTGCTCCTGGGAAATTCAAGATAACATCACCAGGAGGATATTCATATGTTACTGGGTGATGGACACTGAGTTTTGTCTCCATGGCAACGGTGAGCTACACTTGCCTCTGAACCGGGTTGTCCATCAGGGCATTCTTGCTTCTGTTACTAACCCTCTTCTTCCTGACTCGTACCATTCTTGTACAATTTCTCTATAAGTTGCTCATCAAATGGCACTATTCTTCATTCTTGAAAAGGACCAATGGCCTCACTATGTTGCAGTCACATTACAATGTTTCTACCTTTGGCTGATCAGACCAATATGAGCTCGGAATACTCCACCACAAGTTGGGCACAAATAGATCATGTGAACATTTGGGATGGATTCTATAAATCTTTGCATTTCTTATTTCTTTTGAGCTATTCCAATTCTTCTTTGCTCATAGAGCACAGCACCTTCTTTGATGAGGGCACACCATGTTGAACAGTCCCTTTGCCAGTGTCTCTCATGTCATGCTATTAATTCCAAAGTTTTTCAAAGAGATCTTGAGAATATCCTGTGTCACTTCTTCTGATCTCCATGTGATTCTTTGCTTTGTGTGAGTTCTCTACAGAAGAGTTTGAATGCTCGGCAGTTCATTTCGAGAAAAGATCCCTTTGTCTGATTGTCCTCCCAGGTGATCTTCAGAATCTTCCTAAGACAATTCAAATGGAGGAGAGTGATCAAAAAACTCACACTAAGTTCTTTATACAACCAGAGATGGCTAGGCTTCTGAACTTAGGAAGCACTCTACTTTGATCTTGTTCTTTATAGCTTCTTTTGATGACTTGTGATTTTGGCACCTTGACCAGAATTTGATTTAAGCCTCTATGCTGACTTTGAACTTTATTTAGCCTAGTGGATAAGGCTTTCTCCTTTAAGGTATTATTTGTGTGTAGCGCAGAGTATGGGGGGTGGTGCAGCTTGGTGGGTGAATTGGATAGAGCATGGGCTCTGGAGTTAGGAAGACTCAACCTATCTGTGAGTTCAACTCTGGCCTTAGAAACATATCAAGAGACAGGTTAGTTTTACTGTCCTGACAAAAGTATATTGCCATAAAATTACCGTACTAATGATTAAACTATTGGGAGATGGATTAGCTTCACTCTACCATCAAAAATTTGTCATCATTATGGACCTGTTATAGAGTTTTGGTGAAATGGGAAAGACCTGATTCTAAAAGGTCAAGGTCCCCCATTGATCACCAAACATCCTGATCTTACTCTATCAGGCCACTGGACTCACATGGGCTAGTGAGAATGGCATCTTTGCACATTACCTACTCATTTTCATCAATCTTAAATGTAAGTCATGACATCACTTTCTGATATCAAGGTCTTCAATACCGAAGGACAACTCTACTACTAGCTGTGTGACCCTGGACAAGTCGCTTAATGTTTTCTGCCTCAGTTCTGACCTATAAAATGAGTTAGAAAAGTAAATGACAAACCACTCCAGTATGTTTGCCAAGAAAACTCAAATGAGTTCACAAAGAAATAAGGTTATAGTCTGGCATAACTCAACAACAAACAACAACAATGTAAAGTATTCTGGATCTCCAATCTGGTGACATAGCTTTGAATTCTGATTTTTATACTTCTCTGAGACCCAGTTTCCTCATCCCTAAAGTGGATGGAATAATTCTTGACCTCAAAGTGTCCTTGTGGGGTAGGTGCATTGCAAATCTTAAAGCACTTCATAGGTGAACAAATCATACTAGGTCAATCTCATTTCCTTTTTTAACATAACTACTAAAATAGTAGATGAAGGGAATGCTTTGTTCAAAGCTATTGGAAATATGAGATAAGCTCATAGTTTAATCACAGGGCAATGATTCTCATGTTCATATGCCATCTTTTCCCTCGCTGTTTTTAGCAACTTATTAATGCATATTATCAATACAGTAAAAAAAAGAAAGATTTAGAATTACCAGACTAGTAAAAGATAAGAATTTCATCCAGGATAAATCTGCTTTCAAATAGTCTTTGCCATCCTCCCTTTTATATTCTCTCTGTATTTAAATAAAGACAAAATCATGAAAAATGGTTCTTCATGGGAAGATCATATCTATCTTGGAAAAACCATAGCTAAAATACCAATGAAAAATTATTAAATCATTTGACCAAAGGAAATAGAGATTTAGTATTTAAACCTAGATGGAAAAAAGGAAGGAGAAAGTAGAAAGTTTACCAGTTGATTGAGTTTTCCCAATTTTAAGCTCAACTTCTCTCTAGACCTTAGTTACCATGTTGGTAAAATGAAGGAAATGGATAAGATGGACCTTGGACAGACTTTTGAAAACCTTTCTAGTTCTAAAATTCTGATTCCTCAGAATCGGTGGGAAAGGTAGGGGGATGGGGCAACAGGACACTTGGGCAATTCTGGAAGAGTATAATTTTTGATGTTGATAATATATGTCATGATCAATAGAGCTAAGGATTAAATCCCAAATGCTTCATAATTTTTAAGTTGGACACCTTAGTCCTCTAAGTACTTCTAGGGGTGAGTAAGAATGACATTCTATCATTTTATGGATGAAGTTCTTACAACAGAGACATGGATTTCTGAGCAAAGCCTGAATTGAGCCTTCAGTTCTACAATTCTAAGCTGTTTTTAAGTCCATGGACCCTCTTCTTGACCTTTCACTGTAGCAGAAATCAAGGATAAGACTGGTAATATCATTTACCAAGCTAGTGGAAAATCATGTTGAATAGCCTGTCATTTGCTGACTGGGCTCTCTGTTTTTTTCATCAATTTAAACTACTTTTTATTCTTTCTGGGCTCTTTCCTACTCTTTTAGTCTCTTCTTATTTTCTCCTCTTTCCATTTCTTCATATTTTGTTTAAACAACCCTCATAAAATGCCCTTTATTCATTTTTCTTCTACTTATGTGTCATAGTCTCTCCCTAAATAAATATCATCTCCTACAAATCAGTAAGGTAAAGCCAGAAATATTCTGGATTCAGCTGGAGCTGAGCTGTTTTTTTTTATATGTTCAAGTATGAACATGTACACATTGAAAATCAGCAAAAAACTACATATCAGGGCTTGATTTGTTTTCTTGATTGTCTAGACTTAATAAAGTGATGAGAAAAAATGTTAATATTGCAGATAGAATATAAAAATGTATTATACATAGCTCTTCACCCCAAAGCTGACTGTTAAACAATTTACCAGCTTACCTCTGATCAAGTATTTGGAAAAGGAAAGTTTTCTTTAATGTTGTCCGTGGTGTTCAGCTATTATCATGGTCAGCTCACAAAAAAAGCACTTATTTTTTATGTGACAGAAACATTGTATTTCACTAAAGCAACTAGGTGGTGCAGGGAATAGATCATCAGCTCTGTAGTCAGGAGGACCTGAGTTCAAATTTGTTCTCAGATACATGACACCTAAGAGCTAGGTGACTTTGGGCAGGTCATTTAACTGTTTACCTCACATCCAACTCCAGTTGTCCAGGTTCATAGCTGGCCATTGGACCCAGATGACTCCAGAGGAGAAAATGAGACTGGTGGCTTAGCACAGCACCCCCCACTCAAATTCAATTCATGCTCTTATCAAGGCATCACATCCTTGATATTATGATCTTTTTTTATCATATATATCTAAAATTTGTTTTCAATTACATACAATGGTAGTTTCTACCAATCATAGTTTTGCAAGGTTTTGAGTTTTACAATTTTTTTCTTCCTCCCTCCCTCCCTTCCCTTCCCCCCTTCTCCCCAACAGAAGGCAATCTGATATAGGCTTTACATTTGCATCCAAGTTATGCATAGAACAAGAGTGAATGTGTTGTGAAAGAAGAAATAACTCCAAAAGGAAGAAAGAAAACAATAGAGATAAAAAATTACATAATACATAAGACAACTTTAAAAATTGAAGATAATAAGCTTTGGTCTTTGTTTAAATTCTACAGTTCCTTCTAGATGGTATTTCCCATCATGGATCCCCTATAATTGTCCCTAATCATTGCACTGATGGGGTGAGCAGGTTCATCAAAGTAGGTCATCATTCCATGTTGTCATTAGTGTCTACAATGTTCTTCTGGTTCTGTTCATTTTACTCAGCATCAATTCATGCACATCTTTTCAGGTTTTTCTGAAATTCTGTTCCTCATGATTTCTTATAGAACAATAGTGTTCCATCACATACATATATGCTATGATCTTCTATGAGGAATGTAGGACAACCATTGTACACAACATCATCATTTTTAGAATTTCAGTATGGCAGGCTAGTCATCACTAAATCCTGCAGTGAGAGTAGAAACATAACTCCCTCACTGACCATCTTGCCTTAGCAGTAAATAGGACTGGGAATTCCCTTAATTCCAAACAATGGGTATTGATGATCACTTGGGGCAGAGACTTCAATAGAAAAGGAAAAGAAAGGAGGATGTGTGAGGAGGACAAAGGAACTTATATGTAGAGACAGGAACTTGGGATAGTATCAGAAAGGAGTTGAATTGTTTCAATAGGGAGATTGGGATACAAGCAGTTTTAGGATCAAAACTTTCTTTGCTAAAGCAAAATTGTAAAGATATGACCAGCTGGATTCCCAGTATCCCTTTTTATTTTGTTTTCTTGTCTCCAGAGATTGCTTTGCCCATTTTCCTTCTTATAATCATAGCTTGCTAGCTTTATTTCTTATTTTCCATTGTTTTGTTCTTTTTACACTTATATCCCATAGAGAAAGTTTCCACAGGATGTTGAGTTTCTTACAAAAATAAAATCGCAATAAAATAAATAAAAAATAGTACTCTTTTTGGGGATGACAAAACTTCAAAATTGAGAAGATATTCATTAATTGGGGAATATCTGAACTCTTGTGTGCTATAAGAATTGATGAGCAGGATGCTTTCAGAAAAAACCTGGAAAGCTTTTCATGAACTGATGCAAAATGAAGTGAATGGAACCAGGAGAACATTGTACACAGTAACAGCAAACTTGTGAGTGATCAACTGTGAATGATAAAACTAGTCTCAGCAATACAATGATACAAGACTTTTCCCAAGAATTCTTGGTGAAAAATGCTATCCACCTCCAAAGAAAGAACTAGTGTAATCTGAATGCAAATTGAAGCATATTTTTTAATTTTCTCTATTTTTCTTGTTTTTTGCTAATATGGAAATGTGTTATATTTTACTATACATGTATAACCTATTTCAAATTGTTTGCTTATTCAGGGTAAGGAGTGAGCAGAGAAAGGGAGAGAGAATATGGAAGTCCAAAAATTTTAAAAACAAATGTTAAAAATTTTATGTGTAAGTGGAAAATAGATAAATGTGAGTATATAGATATATAGAATGTTGAGTTTTTGTGTGTGTATGTAAGTAAAATATAAGGTTGAATTTTTTTGGAGGCAGAGGTCAGCTAGAAATAGGATATATGGTCAGCAACTACCTAAGGAGTTCAGCACTGAAATTGAGGAAGTGGCAAAGATTGAGGGAAAAAAATTAAGGGTCTATTCTTTTCTCCTTACTCCCCACAAGTGGTTCTATCATCTCAGGCAATGGGAAATTGGTGTGGGCAATGTTCTGAAAGGAAATTGAGTTATGGGGTCTCATGAACCTTCTGATGTATAGTCCCAACTAAAAGAATAAAGGAAGGCTTGGAATCTGTTGTTAAGTGTGCAAATATTATTAATTTTTCACCCTTCTGGCATAGTCCTTTATCTAAGACTTTAGGAAATTCAAAGAATAGTCCAAAGTACCACTTTTTCCAGAGGTTCACAGAGAATTCATATACAAATATATAGATATAGACATATATCTATTTATCTCTATCTCTATCTCTATCTCTATATCTAATCTATATGTACTTCAATAGATAGATTTTAACTTTTTCTTTTGTTCTTTTCAATATAATCATACCACTATGGAGACATGAGCTTTCCCTATTTTTAGATGAAGTTTGTATAATGGAGGTTACTTAGGATATGTCCAGATCATCAAAAATTGAACCTCTCACATGGGAGATGCTGGGAGACAAGAGGACTATTGCATGCAGAGAAATTCTTCATTGGCTTACCTTATAGTTGGGAGCAGTTTTTTCCCCTTGGTTGTGTTGTCAGCACTGTCTACATCTTTAAAAAACTACCTGACTGAGCACTGCCTGCCCTTTTTCCTTCATTTTGTTCAAGGGTGAAAGAGTTCTTTGCTTAAAACAGGTTTTATATATACTATATAGCAAGAGAGGAGGACCTGAGGGCCATGTCCTTTCTTTCTTAGTCAGAGGTATGCTGATAAATATTTAATAACTATTTGGGAGAAGGAGCATTTTAATCTGCATTATTAATATTTTCTACAACAAAATAACAAATCAAGCTCTGATTTGTTGCTTTTACTGATTTCTGAGGTATAAATACTCACAACTCAAATTTAACAATGGACCCTCATGATTTGGTTTGGGCTGATGCCAGCATACCCCTGCTAGGTCATGTAGCCCGATACTAGACCTCGGGTTTTGGTCTTATTTTCATTTGCCCTTTTCAGTTCTAGGTGACTATAGTGGAGTCTCTGAGCCCAGGAACTTGGGCCCCAGGGATCTGGAAATTTAGGAATATGGGATAAGTATTACAAACAGCCTGGCAAGGATTCAAGAGGCTACTTTGTAATTGAACATAGTGAGTTAAACTGGGAGCCTAATCCTTTTCCTCTCTCTAGAAAGAGATGGTACAGGGGAGCTTTGCAAATGATAAATGCTTAAATGGAACTGGGATCCAAGAGAACCCTGGGGAAATGGGGTGGGGTGTGTAAAATATAATAGCTCTGATACTCTGACAATGAAACCAATGTAAAATCATGATACACTCAGAAGCAGAGGCAGTTTGCTGGTACAGTGAATAGAACACTTGGAGCAGGAAGTCTCACAGTCTTACTCACTCTTAGCTATGAGATCCTGTATAAGTCACCTGTTTGACTCAGTTTCCTCATATGTAAAATGAGCTGGAGAAGGAAATGGCAAACCACTGCAAAAACTTTGCCAAGAAAATCCCTATTGAGGTTCTGAAGAGTTGGACATGACTGAAATGACTGAACACTTGTAAGCAACCTCAAAGTGGGAGAGGTATAGGCAAAGCTCAGTACCTTCCTGTCTTTAGATAAAATACTTTGCCTTTATGATTTATCTACTAGGGAAGAGTGAATGAAGAAATGAATAGCTTTAAGTGGGTCTAAGTGACTGTTTGGGATGACCAACTGATCCTGTGTATAAGGAGCAAGTAAATTAAGGGACTGTCAGTCTCAGCTACTCTTGAACAACTAACTTCCCAAATCACAGTTGCCAAGTTTTCCTTCTATAAAATTTTCTAAAGATCTTTTTCAGGAAGCCAGTCACTAAACTCCCTTGCTCCACTCAGCCTGGGTTCTTAGACTACAAACCAAGACTGAGCTTGGTCTTAACCCCCTTCTAATTGGTTTGATTACTCTTTTTATAGAAGAGAAAACTGAATCCTAGCATGAAGAAAGGACTTGTCCAAGGTAACTTGGCTAGATCTTGGAAGTCAGATTGAGATTCCAGGTCTCCTTCTTCCTAGTCTGGTGGATCTTTGTACAGTCATTATGATAAACCAAAAGAGTAGGGGTTGTTTAAATATCAATAAGGTCATCCATTAGACTGTAAGCTCCTAGAAGGCAGAGACTAATGCTTCTTTTTCTTTGTATCCCTAGCACAGTGTCTGACATGGGAGTGTATGTGTGTCGGGTTTTGGCAGGAAGAGACCAGAGTTTCTAGTTAGAACAGAAAACAAAATGCTGTTTGTAGTCACTCTGAGTCTACAAAACCCAAACAATGTAATTCACTTAAAAAAAAGGGAGGGGGGGGGGTTAAGTGGCACAGTGACCCTGGAGTCAGGAATACCTGAGTTCAAATGTGACCTCAGATACTTAGTCATTGCCTAGCTGTGTGGCCTTGGGCAAGCCACTTAGCCCCACTGCCTTGCAAAAACCTTAAAAAAAAGGGACTTATGAGCTATAGTGGTGAAATTCCCCTTAAAACCCAAGAAAGTAGCTAATGGATATTTTAATCAGGAACACTTGAAGATTTCTCTGTAATTCAAAGCAATCAACCTCTAATTGTGGCATTTCTTGAGAGGGGAATACATATTTGAGTAAGGGAGTGGGAGTAGGCTTCCTTCACATGGGTTGCCTACCTCTGCTGGACTTGCATAACAATTAATGTCCTACTGGTCTCTGGAATGCTTACAGATAACTTGTTGCGATTCTTAAAAACTCGAATGAAGATGAGTTTAATTAAGAAATACTTGACTAATTTTTTCAATGCTTCAAAAGAGATTCATTTGATTGGGCAGTCCCTCAACTCCATACCTGACTGGTAGAGTTATAAGAAGCCAGAAGAGCAAGTAAAATGTTTTTTCAGTTGGGAGAAGAGACACACCTTCATTTCTTTAGTTGGTGAGGGTGTGGCTGAGGAGATGCTTACCTCCTGGGAATCTACTAATAGGTGCAATCTGGTACTTCTGATTTTAAATCTGAATATGTCTTTACATATATAACATATAACACAACCCTTTACACCTACCCACAACCCTAATGTAACAAAGAAAAAGATAGCAAAGATAGTCAGTGGTAACTGTTCTGACAAATATATATCCTTTGGTGCTACCCTTTTCCCCAAGTCTTCTGCTTCTCTGCTGGGGAGGAAGACATTTCATTGTTTTGCTCTTGGGATCAAGATTGATCATTACAAGTCCTCTATTAGTGTTCTATGCTACTAAGTTACTACATATGCTGTTTTTCTGGTTCTGCTTAAGTTTAACTGAAACATTCTGTATAAATTTACTTGTTTTCCAGTTTTTCCTTTGTATTTCTGATATTTGTCATTTTTTGCTACACAATAATTCCATTCCTTTCATCTAGTCTTTCTCTAACCAGAGTTCCTGTTTTGTTTCCAATTATTACCACAAAAAGTACTAATATGAATATTTTGATATTTCTCTTAATATTGCTGATTTGTTTCCTTTTAAATTAATTATTCTTGTTAGCTAGGTGCTAATTTGAGTTGTGTCTGAGCTTTTAAAGAACTGAAAGTGCTATTAGTATCCCATAAATTTCAGTGCCCTGGCATAAAGTCTTAGTTATTCTGCCTTAGTTTGGCTCTTGAAGGGGTTAGGTATTAGGGTACCACATAATGGGTCTAATTGCTGCTAAAGAAAACAATTTGTAGTTTCTTAAATAAGCTAGGTGGTACAGTGGATAGAGAACCAGCCCTGGAGTCAGGAGTCAGGAGTACCTGGGTTCAAATCTGGCCTCAGACACTTAATAATTACCTAGCTGTGTGGCCTTGGGCAAGCCACTTAACCCCATTTGCCTTGCAAACCCCCACCAAAACATAAGCTCTTTAAGGGTTGAGTTTGGGGAGGTGGAATCTGAGAGAGGGGTGCCTTTACAACAGGATCTTAGGGGGTATCAGCAAGGGGTAGTTGCCACAAGGCTTCTCTGGATATTGATTATTCTATTGGGAAGAGGTGAACACCTGAGGTGGAAAGCACCTCCCTTGCCCTAGTTTTCTTGCACAAACTATTTTTTATCCCATTATTATTTGGCACAGTGGAAAGTGGTCCAGGTATGATGTCAGAAAGACTTATCTTCCTGGATTCAAATCTGGCCTTAAACATTGATGAGCTGTGTGACCTGGGGTAAGTCACTGAAACCTATTTATTTCAGTTCTTCATCCCCAGATGTTCTCCAGGTGACAAGTCATAAAGATAGTGATCAGGACTAGTGTTTAAGGCTTTCCAACTTGATAGGTCCTGTTGTAATTTATGTTTTACTGGCATGGTCTTTGAGGTAGGTCCCAGGGTTTTATCCTAAAGCATAAGAGGGAATCTGAGTAGGACTTCAAAAGATGGAAGAAAACATGTGACAAACATCGAACAGTTGTTCATGGTCCTGCCTGGAGGTTTCTACCTTTAGAGATGCATGGTTTTTAAAAATTTTGCCCTTTCACCTTATATATGTGGCTTTAAATTTTCAAAAGAATCCTCCAGTCCAGATGTGATCTTTTTCTCTCATTCATTTCTTCTCATATGACACTCAGGCTTTCTAACAATGCAGTATGACTCACCTGGCACATACCTCTTGGCGTACCCTATCACTTCACTACCTCTTCTGAACTATAGACACTGCAGTTGGCAAAACCAGAGGCCAAGAGGCAGATTGGGATGATTGCAACAAGCAGCAGGTCACCAAAAAAGGAGCAAATACAAAGGAGGAATATAATGAGGGGAGAAAAACAGAGTTTTGAAAACTATGTTACAGAACCTACCAGTTAGACAAAGAATCTTAGCTCACCTGGTGATCTCACAGTAGGAATCTTTCTCTAGCCTTTCTGGTTTCTCCCTAGAGACTGTTTTCACAACTAACTTTGATGAAGAGCAAGATTTCCCCCAGGAGGTTTTTCTGAATGTGGTTGAATTTTCACACCCTTTATTTCCCAACTAGGCTAATGGGAGGGGGAAGGGAAAGGGGGAATATAACTTCACAGGAAGGCTGTCTGACTAGTTCTGTCTGGCTTTTGTGGATTCCCATTCTTTGAAAGTAAAGTAGGTAAAATGAGGCCTTCTCTCAGCATTTGAATACCTGATAGTCTAGACTTCCTGTGATCACTCTGTAGAGAAAGGCTAGTTATTATTAGAAGCAGTGTTTTTAAGTGGATGGGTCATTTCATTAAATCTCTAGTCAAGAAAAGTAGTGCAATAGAGCAACAGGCCTGGAGTCAGGAAGATCTGAGTTCAAATTCTGAACTTAGACACTTACAAATTGTGTGACTCTAGTCAAGTCACTTAACTTTTGTCTGCCTCAGTTTCCTCGTCTGTAAAGGATAAAATATAGTACCTATTTCTCAGGATAGTTGATTGGACTTATTGACTTTCAAAGTAGTCTCTACATCTATGAGCTTTTGAGAGCAGAATTGATTTAATCTTGAAAATAGACCTCCCTTTAAAGAATTATCTGAGAAGTCTGCTTTATCTATTTCTTCATATAATTCTTGTCCCCTTCCACAAGTTCAGTTTCTAGTGGATTCCCTAGAAAGGCAGAATTCAATTGCATCCTTACAAACACACACACACACACACACACACACACACACACACACACACACACAGCATCAATGTCCCTGGGCAGTGTAATACTTCCACTTCAAATAATTATAGCATTTTCCTAAGTTGTTCTTGGCAGCCAGCCCTTTTATAGACTATAAATAATCAGTTATTTGTAACTGGCTTGGAATCATTCTCATCAAAAGCACAACCAATTCATGCCTTTTGCTCATTGATGGTATATTTTTCTGTGATTGAAATGTGATGAGCATATAAAATCCAAGAATCTTGTAGGAGCAGAGACTATAAACAGAGCCTGAGAGGAGTATTATTAGACCACCAGAGTTAAAAGAAAATAGCAATGGGAATTGACCTCAAGTTTGGTAAGGATATTTCCAAGGGTGCTTTCCTAGGAAAGAAAATCCCCTAGAAAGGATTTCTATTCATGTCAGTCATGAAAGGAGACATTATTAGATATAATCTAGTCCAAGGATTTATTTTACAGATGAAGAAACTGAGATCTAGTGAGGTTAGCTAGACATAGTTGGTGGTGTGTCAGCCCTGGAGTGAGGAAGAACTCAGTTCAAATCCAGCATCAGACACACTAACTATGTGACCCTGGGCAAGTCACCTTACCCTGTTTGCCTTGGTTTCTTAATTTATGAAATAGGGTTAAGAACAGCACCTATCTCACAGAATTAATTGAGAGGATCAAATGAGATGATCCTACTAAAGTGTTTAACACAGTGCCTAGCATTGAATGCCATATAAATGTCAGCAATGACTATGATGCTAATGTTAGATGACTACCCAAGACCACTGAAGCAGTAAAGGGAAGAGCCACTTTTTGAACACAAGCTCTCCAGTGTCAAAAACCAATGTGTTACATCAAACTGACTATGATCTAGACTGCCTTACTCATCCTGAGGCTAGTTTGGTTCCTCCTCCCCAACCCAGATCCTTATGGAATCAGCAAAGTGATGCCATATTTAGTTTGGACATCAGATTGGCTTCAATCCTCCCGTAGTGTAAAAGTCCTGAGCACAAACAGTCCACTGGCTTCAGTCTGCCCCATTACCACGTATTATAGGGCATGTGTCACCATATCTAGCTGATGGAAGATTCTATAACTGTCAGTCCCCCTCATCATTAAAATAGGAACTAACAAATAGCAACAATATTTTTGAAAAGTAAAACAAGACACATACAAAAAGTCCCTCCAAGAGGAAGCAGGGCAATTGTCCTAAATGCTGCCTAGAGTACATGGTACAGGTTCCTACCTGCATTGCAAAAGCAAAGAGTGAATCATTTTGTTCAGACCTTTGAATGTGAGAGTGGGTGGTATAGAAAAGGAAGTCTGGAGACAAGATGACCTAATAGATTTTTTTCGTCTCTAGTTTGGCAAGTCTTTGTTCTGTGAAAAATTCACTTCTCCTTTGACTTTACTGAATTTCTATCTTTAAAAAATGACAAAAAAAAGTTAAGTTGCACAGTTTCATATGAGATTTCCAGGACCTAAAAGGGACTTCAGGAGTAGATTGTTTTTATAAGATGTAATGCTGTATTGAATTGAAGGTCAAGTTAATGATCTATTTTCTTTGAAGTTAAGGTTACAGTGATCTCGAACTATTCAATGAGTCTGAAAGACAGCAAATTCCTTTTAGTGATTTACTTGGTAACTGAACAATTCCCCCTGCAGTCTATTTCATCTCCTGTCCCTAGTTCCTTTAACAACATAACTGTACTGTCTGCATCTGATTTTGATGTTGGCTTGCTTTGATTGTGTTTGTGTGTGTGTGTGTGTGTGTGTGTGTGATGTATGAATGTATGTATATAAAAGAACTCAAATTTTATAGGCTAGAGAAGAGTGATTTCAATATTGAAAGACATTCTAGATGTTTCTCCATTAAGAGAATATTTCTTAGGCTCTCAGGATGCCCAAAAGTGGGAGCTAGAACAAAAACTGGGCAACTAGGTGAGTGTCTTTGTGCATATAAGTACCAGGTCTGAAGTCAGGAAGACTCATCTGGCCTCAGATACTAGAGGTGTGTAACCCTGGGGAAAAAAATCACTTCACCTATTTGCCTCAGTTTTCTCATCTGTAAAGTGAACTGGAGAAGGAAATGGCAAACCACTCCAATATCTTTGCCAAAAAAGAAAATTTAGCAACACTATATTGATAATTATGTATATCATAAAATTTACAAAGAAATAGAAATGAAAAGGATGAGTTAAAAATGATATAATATTCCATTCTAGATTCAATAGGAAGTTACTGAAGTTTACTAAGTAGGAGAGTGACATGGATAGACTAGTCCTTTGGGAAAATACATTTAGCCAGAAGTATAAATGCTAGATTGGAGAGAGAAGAAACTTAGTATGGGAGAACTGGTAGCATGTGAACCAAGAAAAAAGTGTCATGAAACCTAGAGGGGAGAGTGCAATTATTTGGGGGGGGGTAATAATCTACAGTGACTAATTGTAGTGAGGTCAGGAAGGGATGAGGAAAGGTCACCAGATTAGATCATTAAGAGATCACTGGTAATTTGGGATGAATTTGTAACACTGAGTGACAGAAGAACAGGGGAAATTTTAATTTAATTTCACTTTAAGAAGTCCTAAAATGAAGCACGTTAAAAGAAGGAAAATATTATTACTAATTCATGCACAAAATGTCTTAAAAGACAATATTGTTGATGTCTACTTTTTTGAAGAGGACTAATGACATCATGGAGTGATGTCTTGACTTGCATGTGAATTGGATTTAAATGAAGCAGAGTTGTGCAAAGTCCTCAGCCTAACTCTCTCTTCCCAGAGGCATGACAAGATTTAGAATGATTTGAGAGATGTAGTGGAGACCTTGGAGTCTTCGATATCTGAGCAAACTGCCTTTTGGCCATTGGAACAAATTGTTCTCCATCTGCCCAGTCTCCCAGGGGAAGTCTCCACATGTTTGGGGTAGAATCCCATTAACTCACCAGAGTTTGAAGCCTGTCAATTACCTTTAAACTGGTTTAACCAGTTTCCCAATCCAGTTTTACAGGGATGAAGCAGCTGCATATACTATAGCTTCTTAGAGCCACAAATGAGAGTTGAGTGCCAGGTGAATACCACAGGTGGATGAATAGTCTTAAAAAAAGCTTGGCAAACCCTCCTACCAGAGGTGCTAGTCCTCCCTGAACCTCCCTCCTCATAATTCATACAGACAATTTTATATTATTAGAGAAGTATAAAACAAAGTACAATGTAAAATCTTTGGAGGAAGGGTGAGGGAATCAGGGAAGCTTCTCTCCTTGAAGTAGTTATAAACTAATTTGATTTAAGAACCCGTTGCTACAAAGGCAATATCTCACTCCCCATCCCCTTCCCCTGGATCACCTTATGGCTGCTTCAGGATCCCCCTCAGTGGACAGACCCTTTGCCCTGGGGAAACAATTGGTGAATATATTCCCCCATATTCACTTTTCATTTGTTACAAGGAAAGAGTGAATAGTACAGGGTAAGGAGGGATTACAATTGCAATGACATCTTCTTTGCAAAACCAATCCCTATTCCAAGCTTTTTTTCTTTCTGTTTTTCAATTTGTCTCCATTTTCTTATGTATAAAATGAAGAGTTTGTAGTAGATCAGTGATTTAGAATCTTTTTCAAGTAGAGTTCCCTTTCTAATGTCAAAATGTTTCACAGGCCCTTAATATATCAGTTAACTGTTATCATCTATTTGTTGAAAAATTATATGATGATCAAAAACCACCATGATTTCATTAATGATTTAATTGAATTTAAATTTTATTTAATCACAAAAGACCTACATAGATTTGAAAAATTATATGTACAAGACAGATTGTATATTCAGTCCCAAGAAGGTGTATTGGTTTATTTAGTATACAGAATAGCTGCAAAAAGAATAAATGAAAATATGATAAGCATCCATATATGTTTTCTCTATATATGTTTATTTGTATCTATATAAGTGTTTATATGTATCGATATATATATAGATATATACAAATATATATGTATATATATTTGTCAAGTAGATTAGTATATATGGCAACTTGAAGAGGAGGGCATTTGCAGTTGAAGGAATTGAGAAATGTTTCCATGTAGAAAATGCTTCCTGTGCTGCATCTGGAGGGAAGAGAGGTATTAATTTAACATCATTACATTAGTAAGGAAATGAGAGACTCTGAGGTAGGCAAAGAAATCATTCAACCGAAGCGCTAATCTGTATTACACATTGTTATCAAAAGTCAGTGTCATTACTTAACTGGGGGATTGGGTCGTAACTCACTTTCTAGCCTGGCTACAGTGAAGGCCTTTGTATTGTTTCTGCAAACCTGTGAGGATTCGTGTGGGGCAGTGCATTTGTTCTGAACCACAGGGCCATCATCTACTCCATCATGTTCAGAATAGCCAGACCCATTAATATTACATGAAGCTTCTCATTAGACTGCTTTGTCTGCATATAATTTAGGTAAAATATAATTTACACCCACATAAAATGACCTTTTAGCAGCTAGTCTGTTTCTCTACTTGCCTACCAGGTTTAAGGTAACAAATATTTTCATTTCTATGAGACCAATTAAAAGCATAATCTTCACCATAGACATTTTATTCATTATCTAGCTGCATACTGGTGCTACACACTGGGGTGGAGATGGGGAAAGGAGTGTGAGGAAGGTAGAACATATTGGCAACTGGCCTCATGGAGGCATGTGTAGTATAAGGGAAAGGGAAGAAGATGTGTGAGTTATTTTTCTTCAAAAAAGTTGGGTCACAGATAGATATAATAGAGAAGAGCTGCTTTGTAATATTTAAGGATAAAAATCTCAAAGTCTTTTGATCATATTTCTCAGAATATACTATATTTCTTCATATATATGTGTATACACACACACACACACACACACACACACACACACACACATATATATATATATATATATATATATATATATATATATATATATATATATATATATGATTTTGAATTTGTCAAGTTTCCTAATTTCACCAGACACCTAGAGGAAGGTGTGGAGATGATCATCTAATCTCAGCAAAAATGGGTATCTTTCAGGGACTGCCATCTTGGTTCTTGATCATCCTGAAAAGCAGTCTGCTTGGAGAGGAAAGAATGCATACCTAACACAGGGTGATTAAAAAACCAACTAACAGATATTTTAAACCATCTATTATGTACCAGGAATTGTTCCAGGACCTGGGAATAAAAATACAATAAATGAAACAATCCCTCTCTAAAAGGAGCTTTCATTCTCAAGGAGACAAGAAGATGCACTTGGATGCAGAATCAGAAGCTCTGAGTTCCAATCCTAGCTTCTAGCTATAGCTTTGGACAAGCTTTGGCTTTCTCATCTCACCTGTGATTCTGAGTTTAGCATTGATTCTACAAAGAAGAACAATAGTCAATCCCTGCCCTTGAGGAGCTCTCAATCTAATTCCTATATCCTAGAGTTGTGGTAAAGATAAAAACCTCCTCTCTGAGACTACCTTCCATTTGCAATGTATATATCTTGTATGCACACAGTTATTTACATGCTCTCTTCCCTATTAGATGGGAGCTCTTTGAAGGAAGGGGCCGTGTTGTCCACTAAACACTTGTATACTAAACACTTAGCCTAGTGAGAATTAGGTTAATGATTAGCATAGCATAAAAAAGCATGCAGTTAAGATTGTGAAAGTCCTTTGAAATTGTGATTTGATATTTTATTATCCATGAGATAGAAGGTTATTGTGGTAGAATTCATTCTAATCTGCCATAACCTTTTTGCAATAGTCATCACATGACCAGAAGCAATTCCAAAGCTCCCTCAAGATTTACTGGAACCATACAGAAAATATGGACCCATGACCTGTACATCCCACATTAGTTATATCTCATAGTCATGGTCTTCATGTAGGCTTTTTAATATTCTTTAATAGTCTTGTCCTCTCTCCCAAAGAAGGTGACTAAGGGGTTTGAGAGGTTTTACCTCTATATCAATTGATTGAAGCCTTGATTGATTATGTTCCCTCTCCCACTGTCAGGTACCAATGACTGGTTTCTCACTTAATGTCAGTATTCAAACAAGAACATTTCCTTTGAAGATAGGGTAATAACAAAATTACCAAGTCCCCCCCTCCCAGCACACTGGGGACATTGTTTACTTTAGTTTCTATGGAGAGTGGACTCACCCTTAGTTTAGTTTCTACATAACCTTGGTTCCACCAAGTTTGTGATCATATGTGACTAGAGAAATCCTTATCTCCTCATCTGAATCTGAAGGTCACTGCCGAGGGTCACTACTTTATTCTTAGAGCATTGATATTGCCAAACCCTAAGTATTGAGATGCTGCTATTGTTTTACCTAAAACAAAAATAATTAATGCAGATTAGGCAAAGAACTCAGGTCTGTTTTCATAGGGATATGCTATGGTCTTGATGGGACGGACTGAATGCCTCTCCCCTAATAGCACATGTTTCTCATGAGAATGCTATTGGTGAAGGTGAAGCATGATGGAAGAAGACCTGTAAAGAGACTATGTCAAGGCTGAATTAGATCTTTTTGGAGACTTGCTCAGTTCTGGTTATTTAACTGATCAAAAAAAAAAAAAGGCTTTTCCTAACCATATTGTTAATAGATTAGAATTATATAAGTTATATAATTATATAAGTTTATATATTCTCTGCAATTTATCCAAGCACTTACATTTCATAAGATCAAGAACTTCCCCAAAGCAAGTTCCCTACCTTCATGTAGGCAGGGTGCATCAGCCAAACATGCCAATATACTATCTCTTTATAAGTTCTGGTCCCTTTTACATTCTGCGCTTGTTATCACTTATCCTTACTACACATTTCCTGGCAGATATCTCTGTCACCACTTTGATATTATGGCAACTGGTGGAACAGTGAAGAGAATGTGCTAGGTTTGGAATCAAGAAGATCCAAGTTTGGGGCAGCTAGGTGGTGCAGTGGATAGAGCACCAGCCCTGGAGCCAGGAGTACCTGAGTTCAAATCCAGCCTCCTCCGACACTCAATAATTATCTAGCTGTGTGGCCTTGGGCTAGCCACTTAACCCCATTTGCCTTGCAAAAAAAAAACAAGCTAAAAAAAGCTCCAAGTTCAAATTCTTCTTCAGATATTAGCTGCATAACACTGGGTGAGCCACTTAGTTTCTCTGTGGCTCAGTTTCTTCATTTATTTAATGAGGAGCATATTACCTACTTCAGAAGTTTGTGAGGATCAAATGAGATTACATGTAAAGCCCTTTGCAAACTTTATTGCTATAAAAATGCTATGATTATTCTTATTACTAATATACTACATATCATATCATCATATGCTAAAATATATTATTAAAATTAATAATAAGAATATAAATTATTAATTATGAACATGTAGCAACCTACTGAAAGGAATATAAATCAATATGCTATTTCTCTATTGTTCTTTATTTTAGTTACCATGATTCACAAAATTTATTCTTTAGAGATTATATTTCAAAGGTAGGCTTTAGTTTCAGGGAGAAGCTTAGTGTTTTGATAGCCCTGAGCAATCTCTCAAAGGCAATTCTGTCTGCTTTCTGTTTCCAAATCCATTCTGGGCTCAGTAATGTGTATCCAAGCTCCTGTTGAGCTAACTCATAGACTACCTACCTAACTGTGTTCCATAGTCTGGACAATGGAGCATTCTTTACCATTTTTTCCTCCTATATAGATTGTTAGACTGATCTCCCTTGAGTGGTCATGGATCTTAATGAGTAGACTCTAAAGAATTTAATTAATGTGAACAGATCTATCCATGTTACCTGAAAATGAACAGTCTGGGAGAACTTCATCATCTATATAAAAGAATCCCTTCTTATTTGTATATTACTTAGGACATTATGAAAAGAGAGGCCTTCTTTGGCAAGCATATCTCTCCCTACTAAATATTTTACTAGATAATAAAAACCAGCAAAATTGCATAGAGTTATCTCTGTAGATTCAGCTATCAAGGAGTCTTATGTAATCTTAATCTATTTATAGAAGACACTGTTAGAAGTGAATCCTGAAGGCTGTTTTCTGCTCTATCCAGTCAGGTGCTATTTGGAATCATCAAACAATAGGCACAGTGGCATCTTCTATTTTCTACACTTTTCAGTTCATTGTATGACAGTAATATTATGCCATGATTTCCTATAGAAAATAATTTATAGAAGTTTGTCCATTTTCTTCTCATGTTTTCATCAAGAATACCTTTGATATGAGTAAGCCATTCTCACAAAAAGATTTTATGAAGAAGAGATAGTAAATATATATTAGGTTAGTAGGCTTTGAAATCTTTGGATTATTCTTTTTGGGTAATGATGCCATATGATTTTTTCTAATAATTTATTATCTTATGAATTTTGAACATGAATTCCTTGATACTTTTTAGTGTGTCATTTTTCTTTAAATGTTCAATTTTATCCTTGTAACAAAAAAATAAAAAGGAAAGTGGAAAAAAGGAATTCAGAAAAGCTAGCCAACAACTTATCTATGTCTCACAGAATAAGCAATAGGTCCCACCCAATCTTCCTGCCCTGTGCAGTAAGGAGAGGAAAGTGATTTTTCTCAATTCTTCTCCAGAGTCAAATGTGATCATTCTAATTATATAGCAATTTTGTTACTTTTGTTGTTTTTAATTCAGTTATGTTTCAGTCAAGTCTAACTCTTTGTGATCCTGTTTGGGGTTTTCTTGGCAAAGATTTTGAAGAAGTTTGTCATTTCCTTCTCCAGTTCATATTACAGACAAGGAAATGGAGGCAAACAGGTTTAATTGACTTGCTGAGGGTTATACAGCTAGTGTCTGAGGTCAGTTGAAGATGAATCTTCCTGACTCTAGGCCTGGCACTCTACCTACTGTACCAGGTACTGCTCTCCATAGCCTTAAGTTGCATTATTTTTGATACTTTTCATTTACATTGGAAAAGTTATTTTTTCTGACTGCTTCGCTCTGCATCAGTTCATATAAGACTTCCAGTATTTCTTTGAATATTTTGTATTTTTCTTGTGGTGCAGTAATTTTCCATTACATTTATGGCTCATTATTTCTTTAGCTATTCCCCAGTTGATGGACATCTAATTTGTTCCCAGTTCTTTTCTACCAAAGACAGTGTAGTCATGAATACTTTGTTCTACATGGTACCTTTCTGTCTTTGACCAAGCAGTGAGTATTCTGGATCAAAGTGTGTGGGCATTTCAGTAACTTTCAAAAAATTCCAAAATGGTTAGTCCAATTCACAGCTCTACCATCAGTATATTAATTTTTCTTATCTTCTTGCAACTCTTCCAATATTGATTTATTCCTAACTTTTCTCACCTTTGCTAATTTGGTGGATATGAGGTAAAACTTCAGAGTTCATAAATGCTTTCATTTTTTTCATTTTCAGCAAGGATTTATCCTACTTGGACTGGTCCAGATATTTTAAAATTTCATTTTCTTCAATGACATCTTCACTTCTTCCTATACCACATCAGGGAGTAAAGTGCTTGATTCCAAATGAAGTTGTTTGGTAATCGGTGATAAGGAAAATAGATAATTGCTACAGAAATTTTGACAGACCTCCAAGTTTGCTGCTCTCTAAGTTTCATTTATAAATGCTCTTGGGATAATCTGACTTATTTAGTCATACCAATATTTCTGCAGATTTCCTTTTCCTTCTAGTACTCTTTAATATTTTATAAAGTGATACTGGTTGTAACCTTCTATCATTCTCTTTTGTGTATTTAAATGCCACAGCTGCTATATTTCTTTCTACTTGAAAAGAAGATCAAGAGTTTGTTTGCAAGCTGATTTAGTTTCAGGGATCCTTTGGTCTCTTTGTTGTTATATTAGGAATTATGTACCAGAAATACACAGAATCAATTGGGAGGGATCTTACAGACTTTCTAGTTAATCATTAACTATACAAATACCTCTCAGTAAAATATTCACTAAGTGGTCATCATTTCTTAATTTAAAAACCTACACCTGGGGAAAGAATTAATAACCATTTTGTGCCGTGGATTCCTTTGATAGTCTGGTAAAGCCTATGAATCCCTTATTAGCATATTTTTTTAAAAATTGAAAGAAAATGCTAAATTTTAATTAGAGTTAAATGAAAATCATGTTTTTTCCCTCAAATTCATGGGGACATATAGACCCCAAGTTAAGAACTTCTGATTTAGGGTGAAATAAACTACTACTCAAGGCACTCATTCCATTTTTGAATACTTTAATTGTAACCATTTTTTTTCTTTTAACAAGTCTTAATTAATTTCTTTACAGCTTCCACTCATTCTTCCTACTTCTGCCCTTTATCTCCAAATAGAATGAGCTTAATTACTCTTCCTAATGATGGGCTGTCAGATATTCAAAAACAGTTATGACGTCTTTCCTGAATTATCTCTTCTCTAGGCTAAAATTTCATTCAAACTATTCTTATTTAAAAAAGTATGAAGACACTAGACATGGTGAGTCCTGAACATTTCAAAAAATGAAATGAGCCAGAAAAACGGGTTATTGTTATGGGAGTCATTTCTCAGATGTCATATGTCCTCAGAACTTTAACTAGTTATAGTAAAATCAACTCAGAATCAGCAGAAGGAAGAAAAATGAGAAGTTACTGGATGCATTTATGATAATTCCAACCTGACCTTTTAAAGTTCAAATATGCAAATGCTTTAAGGGATTCTACAATCTATTCTGTGAGAATGCTTTCTTTAGTGATATAGATTCAAACTCACTCTTAACCATCCTTTGGGGAGTTTTGTCCTTGTAAAATGAGAGAATCAGATTTGATGACCTCCAAGGACAACTTGAAATCTATGATCTTTGGGAAGCACTTCCCTTCCCTGCTGTGTGTAGGAAGAGTTGAATCCTGATTTCCATTCTCTAGGGCTTGGTTTTGGGTAGGGTCTCTGCTGTCTCCTTCCCTTTTATTCCTTTGCTTCTCTCCTATTGAATGATGAGAAAGAGCTGAGCCTCAGGCATTTAAACTGGGTGCAGATCAGTGGAGAGGCAGAAATGAAAACCCCAAATTCAGTTGAAAGTTCTGCCATTTGGGAGATTTATGCAAATGCATGAAATTGTAATAAAGTTATAAAAGCTCATCAAACCCCAAGGAAAGCTCTAGTCACTAAACTAGAAAGAAAACTTCCCAGTCAGTTAAATTATGTGTAGTCAAAAAGCCCCTGGCTTTCCAGCTAATCCTCCCTCTCTTCTCCAGTGAGATAAAATATACGAATTTCATAGTCAGTCAGATTTGTAAGAAGATGTAAGAAGAAAACCAAAATTGGAATAAATGCAACTTTTGGAAATTTGGATTTGCAAATAATATTAAAACTCCTGATAAAGGGAGGTTGAGAGAGACAACACCTTTCTAAAATCTCTTTGGCCTCTTAGAGAGCTGTAGCTTAGAAACCTTTCTTTCAGAGATATTTATTTTGCCATGATCAGAGTTAGCCATAGGGACTTGTTGATACAACCAGGGAGCAGTTACTGTCTTAAAATTTAATCACTATCATTGTCTTTTCTTCCTCTCTTTGGGTGCTAGTGAGCTAACCTCTAACACAGGTGCTCCTTCTCCAAACCAGTTCAAAGCTTCCTGGGGACTAGTCAAGACATTTATTCTTTTAATGTTCCACATCTCCAAGTGGAGGCAGTGGGAGAAGACTATTGCTTCCTTCCTAGCTACAAACTCTGTTGTCCTAGCAAGCTTCTATTTGTATCTCCTTTTGACTTGGCCCTCATCAAAGCTATATACAGCATGATCCATACAATTTTCAAACTGGGGCTCTGGCAATGTTATGAAGCTCCTGATGGAGAATATGATCTGTCCATAGGTTATGCCTTCCTTTTGAAACCGCATGACCCATTCAAACAAGATGAACAGTAGAAAATGGATAAAGGAAAAGACATGATATTGTAAGTACTCAGTAAGTGTTTATTGATTGACTAATGAGAGGAGTGGATAGCCCACCTCCATCCTGTGACTGTCAGCTATTAACAGAAATAAATCTAATAGTCAATATTTCCATTGCAAAATATATTCCAAATTGGTTTAAGAATGTGGTCTTTCTGAGAACCCTCTTTAATTTCTTCAGTGCTGCACTGAACTCATAGGTGATCTATTCCTGTAACATTTGTGGATGCAGACAAATTTACTACATAGCCTGCTCTGCACACAAACGCTAAATGTTAATGTACTGTTTTACCAACTATGCCCAAAGCAGCTCTCCAGATGGCACATTCCCCAAGGGTCTTTCCCTGTGTGGACTTAGATTATGTTTTGCAGCCAATTTGAATGTCATCTATATAAAATCATGTTAATGATGTGGGAATAGCAAAGATACTATATTAGAACTCTTTAGCCAAATTGAGTCTATTTGGTATTTGTTCATTAACTTTTCTTTCATCTGTTACCTTTCTTGTCTCTGATTCTGCCAAACAGATATACCTGTCTGATAAAGCACAATGAGTGTGACCTAATACTTACAGCAAGTGACAGTTGTAGCCTTTCCATTTAGTTTGTTAGGGATCCCAGGTTAAGGAAACAGAATGGAGTAGAGTTTTCCTGAGAACTGAACTTAGTTACTTCAAGACTGGCTGCTTGATAATCAATTATTAAGTACCTATCATGGGTAGTAGGGGCAGCATGGTATCAAGAGCCAGTCTTGAAGCCTGGAAGACTAGTTAAAGTTTTGCCTTTGATGTAAAATGACCATGGTGATTTAGGCCATTTATGTGACATATTTGATATACATATCACCCTAGACAAGTACTCAACTGTTCTATCATTTAAAAACTCTTGAAAAGCTTCCTAACCCCCCCCCCCAAAACAACAAAATCTCCTTCAGAATCTGATGAAAACTGTGTAAAAATTATATCTTATGTATCTCTTTCCCTTAATCCTGATTCCTCATACCTAAAATAAGTAATTTATAAACATGTTTATCAAAAATATGTATGTACAATGTTAACTTGATTGTTCATCACTGAGGGGAGGGGTAGGTGGGAAGAGAGAGTGAAGGAAAATTGTGTAACTTAAAATATACATATGTATATGAATGAATGTTGAAAAAACATTCATAACATGTATTTGGAAAAATAAAATATCAATTAAAAAAAGAAAAACTTCCTATAAGAATGTGATGCTTGGTCTGGGTCTTAAAGGAAACTTGGAACTCTAAGATTTCAAGGAAAGAAAAACAATATACTAGGCCTAGTGAAAACTTGGAGCCTTGAAGAAATCCTGGTGAATGACACAGAACGTTTTGTATAAGGAGCAGTATATAGCTGGACTTAATGGAAGGGAGCAATGTTGAAGAAGTCTAAAAAGATAAGAAGGGGACAAGATTGTGGAAAATTTTAAATGATAAAAAATAGAATTTATATTTGATTCAAGATGATAAGGGGCCTCTGGAATTTATTGAATTGTGAAATGTCCTGGTCAGATATGCACACTAGGAAAATCACTTTGGCAGTAATTTGGATGACATATTGGGAAGGAGTAAGACCAAAGGCAGAGAATTTAAAGCTGATGGAATAATCTGGGTGGGAAGTAATATGGATCTATACTAAGATTATGGCTGTGTTAGAGGTAAGGGGATATATGTGAGAGATTTTATGAAGATGGAAAGAGTGAGATTTGGCAACTGATGGAATATTTGGGATTATTGAGAGTGAATAGTAGAGGATGACACTGAGGTTTAGAATCTAGTATGATGGTTCCCAGAATAGTAATGTAGAGTCAAAAGGGGATAGTTTCAGGGGAATGATTGAGGTATATGTGAGAGACTTAGTTCAAAATGTCCAATAGGCAATTGATGATGTGGGATTAGAGCTCAGCATTTAGGATGGAATATGTAGACCTGGGAGTCATCTGTATTGAGATGATAATTGATCCCTTGGAAACTGATGAAGTCACCACATCGGAAGTGTCTAAAGCATAGAAAGTAGAGAAAAAACAGAGGGTCAAGGACAGAGTCATTGGATTCAAACTTATTTAATAATAATAATAAGAAAAAAGAATATTGAACAAAGAAGGCATTGTCAGACAGTTTAGAGGAAAATTCAAAAGAAAACAGAATCATGAAAATTCAGAGGAGAATGTAGCAGGAGTAGGTGATCAACAATGTCAAAGGCTATAGAGAGATAAAAAAGAAGAAAGATTGAGGAAAAAGTAATTAGATTTGAAATAGAAAGTCACGGGTAAATTAAGAGAGAACAGTTTCAGTTGAATGATGAAGCAGGATGCCAAACTATAAAGAGTTTAGAAATGAATAAGAGAAGAGGAAATGGAGACAACTATTGTAAATAGATTTCATAAGGAGTTTATCTATATCCTAGATGTGATGATAGCTAGTGGAAATAATCAGATCAGGTGAATATATTTTAAGGATGGGGGAGATATAGGGTAATTTGTACATGTGAGGGAAGGATGTTGCTGATAGGGAGACAATGAAGGTGAGCAAGATCATGGGGATGAAAGAAGGATTACTCTGCTGGAGAAGAGAAAGGGAATGAGATTAAAAATGGACTGGTTTGGCTTGATATGGAGAAAGGCTACATTAGCAATACTACTTCTGAATTGTAAAGAAAATAGTGGGTTATGATTTCACAAGATTCTGAGATGAGAAGGGAAGAAATGGGAGTTCATGAATATATATTTTTTCAGTAAATTATAAAGTGAGGTCCTCCTTTCCTGAGCCCTCTTCTGTTCTCATTATTTTGATGAGTGATTTCTTCAGCTCCCATTATCAATTACCTCTGATCATTTTTAGGGCTACTTATCCCAGCTCAGACCTCTCTCTTTACCTCTAGACACTTATCTCCATCTGTCTAGTCAACATGTTGATTTCTGTAGACATCTTAAACCTGACATAACCAAAACTTCTCATTATCTCTCCCCTAACCCCCAAACTTTCTTTTTCTGACCTTTCCTATTACCTATTGTCTTCCTTTTCTTTTTAGTCACAGAAGAAGATTGCTTCACTAAGACTTTCTGCTTAGTATTACTAAGGCTTCTCTCTACCTGTAGCCCTGATCCAATGTCCTCTGGCATGATTCAGAATTTACTCTAGTAGGTATAACCTCTCTTTTAGATCTTCTCAGTCTCTTCTTCCTTCCTATTTGTTTCCACATTAGAAACAGGTCTCCTCAAACTGAAAAAAAACCCCATTATCTTGTCCATTTTGCTATATTTAGCTACAACTTGACTCTTTCCTTCCCCCTTTCATGTAATTTTTTTGAAAATTGTCTAAACTGAATGTTTACTTAAGATCTTTTAAAAGTCTGACTTCTATCTGTACCAATCTAGTAAAACAGCTCTCTCAAAAGTTAACTTTCTCAATGCGAAATCCAAAGACTTTTTTTTTTATCATTTGACACTTCTAAACAATCTGTTTTGACAATGAAAAGGAGCTATGAAGAAGTACTTATACATTCCTTTAGAGTTGTGTAGAAGTTTCTCAATCAACACAATATTACAGGACTTTGGTCATTACATAAACACAATTAAAAACAAAAGAAAATGTCTAGTAATTTGTTGAGGAACTCTACTATATCCCTTTAGTATATGCATGGGTATATGCATGGGTTTGTGCAAGGATGTATATATGCATATATATGTATATATATATATTTATACCTATTCACATATACATGCAGTGTATATACATACAAACACATACACACTACATATAGTGACCTCCAAGTCATTGAGAAAAATATGGAAGAAGAACCCAGGTCTTGAGATGAAATTATTCTATATGTTTTGGATAACTTTTGGATGACTTAAAAAATATCACTTGAGTGCCCATTCAAGTGGTTTTTTAAAACCATAAATAGAAATGTTAATCATCAGTGCATAGTTGGTCAGTACAACTCATATCAAAGTCAAGTCATTTACTGAAATAGAATAATAAGAATAATAGCAACAAAACCTAAACTTGGCCATACTCTGAGGTATGAGGTATGGTCTTTGTATAGAACCAGAGTTCTGTGCAAACCTTAAGATGATCAGCAGTCATACCACTGGGACATGCCATCTACCAAGTAGGATTTCAGTTCTGGGTGATAGACTTTTGATGCCTTTCTTTGACTAATTCACAGTTCTTTCTGTTCTCTATTAGGTGTAATGTCTCTTACTGGCAAGTTACTCCACTGTAAGATGCCATTGCTGATGGAGGGGGTAGGTGAAAAGAATCTCCTCCTCTGGTTGAGATGCACACACACACACACACACACACACACACACACACACACACACCACACAGATTTCCTGTATGGCATCAGTTTGCCTTTATCCAAGGAATCTGTCCTATAATCTCCTAAGTTAAAAAACTTCAAATACTTTTTTCACTAGACCATAAGTAAAAACAATTTAATTCCTCTTTAATTCAGTTAATTCCTTTAAGTGATGTAGAGAACTAAAGCTTGATCAGACATGGGAGACACCAGGAATCCACTGCATTCCATCACCAGTCGTCATGAACCCAGTGAGCTTGTGAAGAGAAGGTGAGACCAATGACTTGTGCAACTCTGCCTTGCTTAAATGCAGTTCAGCTATAAATGCCTTGTGATAACACTGGTCCTCTTAAAAGACAAAGGACAAACAATTCCTCCTTTACATATTCACATGAATATATGTTCAATTCCATGTTCTATTCCTAGTCTATAAATTCTACAAGGTCAGTGATTTGGTTTAATCTAAATTTAGTATCCCTTTCCCAGTCTAAAGTTTTACACATAGTGCTTAATATGTCAGGTAGATGGTAAATGTATAATAGAATCTTGGACTTGCTGTTTGGAAGACTTAAGTTCCAATGCTGCATTATTCTCTTAAACATTGTTGCATAGTGACCCTGGGAAAATTAATCTCTTTTAATCTCAGTTTTCTCATCTTAAAATGGAGATAATAATAGCTCCTACCTTGCAGGGCTTTTGTGAAGATTAAATCAAATAATATATGTAAAGGAATTCACAAACCTTACGGTGCCATATAAATGTTAGCTATTATTTTTGTTTTTGTTTGTTTTTTTTGTTTTACAGGGCAATGGGGTTAAGTGACTTGCCCAAGTTCACACAGCTAGGCAATTATTAAGTGTCTGAGGTTGGATTTGAACTGACTCCAGGACTGGTGCTCTATCTACTGCACCAACTAACTTCCCCTTATTATTTTTATTTTTTAATAAATGTTTGTTGAATTTTCAAAATTCTTCTAATATTGTGTTGAATGCAGGACAGAATTTTCATAGTATTTTCCCTTTAAGGAAAAAGTCTGGTCATCAATTCTGTAAAAGAAAATCCATCATTGTTTAATTTCCTACCTTCCTTGATCCATTTTGTCTTATCATCCTTGACTTAGCTATATTTGGAATTTTCTCATATATTTGGGATTTCAAATGAGGATTGACTCCAAATGGAAGGAATCTTAGAGATCATCTCTTCCAATCCCTTAATTTTATACATAAGACCAAAGGCCTAAGGATAAATGTGATTGACTTGTCAAGATCACATTGTAAGTAGAAGAATTAGGATTTGAACTCACACACATATATATAAATAACTGTGTATGTATGTATGTATATATGTATACATACCCTCATATATGTATTTTTTGGTAAAAAGTATTTTCTAATGTTGGTGAATACTAATTTTCCAATTACATGTAAAGATAGTTTTCAACATTCTTTTTTAAAAAGAGATTTTGAGTTTCAAATTCTCTTCCATTCCCCTCTCCATGATGGCAAGCAATCTAAAATAGGTTATACATGTGCAATCATGTAAACATATTTCCACATTAGTCATATTATGAAAGAAGAAATAGAAGTAAGGACAGTAAGGTGGTGTAATGAATAGAACATTAGCCCTGGAGTCAGGAAGACCTGAGTTCAAATTTGGCTTCAGATATTTGATACTTACAGCCATGTGATGTTGGGCAAGTCACTTAACCTCATTGCCCCACCAAAAGAAACAAAAGAAGAAGAAGAAAGAAACAAAACTAATAGAAAACCCCCCCATAAAAACAAAGAAAAAGATAAAAAAGTGAAAATAGAATGCCTCTATCTGAATTCAGACTCCATAGTTTATTCTCTGGTTATTGATAACATATTATATCATGAATCTTTTGGAATTGTCTGGGATCATTGTGTTGTGGAGAAGAGCTAAGTCTGTCATAGTCAATCATTGCTCAGTGTTTCTATTTCTGGGTAAAAAGTTCTTCTGATTCTGCTCATTTCATTCAACATCAGTTCATGTAAACCTTTGCAGGTTTTTCTGAAAACTTCTTGCTTATCATTTCTTATTGCACAGTAATAACTAATAAATTCATATAGCAATTCTTAACTGATTGACATTCCACCAATATCTAATTAATTACCTGTCACCACAAAAATCTGCTATAAATATTTTTGTACAAATAGGTCCTTTTCCTTTTTTAATTATCTCTTTGGGATATAGCTCCCATAATGGTATTGCTGGATCAAAGGGTATGTACATTTTAATTTCCCTTTGAGCATTGCTGCAAATTGTTCTCCAAGAATGGTTGGAAAACTCAGTTCACAGCTTCACCAACAATGCATTAGTGTCCCATGTTTTCTCCAACCTTGATTATTTTCCCTGATTAGCCAATGTGATAGATGTGAAGTGGTACCTCTGTGTTGTTTTAATTTGCATTTTTCTATTCAATAGTGATTTAAAGTATTTTTTCTTAGTTATAGATAGATTATCTATAGATAGATAACTCTAATTTCTTCCTTTGTTCACATCCTTTGACCATTGGGAAATGATTTATTTTCTCTTAAATATGACTCAGTTCTCTATATATTTGAGAAATGAGACCTTAAAAAGAAATTCTTGCTTTAAAGTTGTTTTCTATCTTTCTGTTTTTCTTCTAATCTTGGTTGTATTGGATTTGTTTATGCAAAACTTTTATATCATATATGTACATATTAATATACATACAAATATGTTTGGAGAGGGTTCAATATATGTACATATATACATAGATAGATAGATAGATAGATAGATAGATAGATAGATAGATAAAAACACGTAAATACAGAAGGCCAGATAGAAAGTGAAAGTGAAAAGTCAGTGGTCCTAAAATTAGGGGTTGGTTAGATTGTACTATGGAAGAAATAACAAGGGGTTTGAGAATGAAGAATGTCTCTCTTTGACCAAGAAAACAAGCTTTCCAGAAAGCAATGTACTATTTGCACCCTTTTCTTGTTCACCTTTATCTTTGTAGTGAACCTGGAAGAAGAAGAAAGGAAAGAAGGAAGAAAGGAGGAAGGAAACGGTTATATATTGACTATCTGTATTGTGTCAGATACAACACTTTTTTTCATTTTATTATATTTTTCCCAGTTACATGTAAAGATTGTTTTCAATATTTAATTTAATTTAATTTTCAATTCCCACTCCCCTCTCCAGGACAGCAAGTAGTCTGATATAAGTTATTATACAGTCATGTTAAAGACATCTCCATATTAGTCATGTTAGGAAAGAAGAAAAGGGAAAACAGCCATTAAAAAGAAAAAAAATTCTAAAAAGTGAACATTGTTTAATTTTTTCTTTGTCTAATCTATGCTTTTGGTCTGCATACAAATTTAATAGTTTTTTTTCTTTGATGTGGATGGCATTTTCTATCAAAAGTCTCTTAGTCTTTGATTATTGTACTGCTGAGAGGAGCTAAGTCCTTCAGAGTTGATCATCATACAAATTGTTAATGTATACAATCTTCTCTTGGTTCTACTTCACTTAGAATCTGTTCATGTAGCAGATACTCCACTTTACAGATAACTCACTTGTTCCTCACAACAATCCTGGGAGAAGGTGCTATCCCAGTTTATTATTTCACAGTTAATGAAACTGAAACAAACAAGATAACATAACTAGTAAATGTCTAAGTCTAGATTTGAACTCAGGTCTTCCTGACTCTGGATCCTATTCTCTGTCCCTGACAGTGCAACCTTACTGCCTTTAGATGGAAGAGGTAGCTCTTTTTAAGATCTTCCAGTGTGTTGATCTATAGTACTCTAAGCACCTCTCTGTTAATTCAGACATTTACCCTTTACACCCAATGTGACACCCATCCTGTGGTATGGATCCTTATTTTCAGTTTTTGTCCATCCCACAAGTTGACTGAAAAATGGCATGGTGTAATTTCAATCAGAAAACTGATTTAAGCTCCCGAAGTCTTGAAATACTTAATGTAAATTATATGACTTTATTTGGGAGACTAACACTTCTAGATTTTTAGATCTAAAAGGAAGTTTAAGGAAAATGACTTTTCTAAGGTTGCATAGCTCTTGAGATGTTACACACCCATCTGTACTTAAACTACCACTCTGAATCTGGTGTTCAGGTGCAGCTCCCCTCTTCCAGGGACACTTTCTCTTTCCATTTAGAGAACAGGAGAGCATTTCATGTATCTCACTATGTTCTTTCATTACTGCTGCAAGGAGTGAAATTACTTTGTTCAAGGTCATTTCAACCCAGCTTGAACTTCACCTTATTGGCTAGATGTATTAGCCACCTCTGAGTACTGACATAATACTCTCCCTGTACACCAAAATAAGGATTTCTCACCTCCCACCCTCCACCCCTTATTGCCAGGGATCCATACAGATACCTCCAAACCTACAAATTATAGAAATTCAAATTTAGATATATCAAATTTAGCTAGATATTTAGTTTCTCATAGCACTCTATAGTTTCTTATGCCCTGGTTCACTGCAGTCTATACATTACACTGATTCTCCATTTTTACTCCATCCTCTGTGCATATAAAAAACCTCAAACCACTGTTATAGACTAGCAGAACCAATTTTACTAATTACAAGGAGAATTTTTTGCCTTTATATCACAAATGATAATCTTCAGTGATTATTATTAACAGCTCTCAATTTTCTTCAACTCAGGTGTCTCTGTGCTTCATTCTTTTCAGTTTATAAGCAAATGGCAGAATCAGGATTTTGCTCTGACTTTATATTAAATGTTACCTAGATTAAAATATTACTATTGTATAGTATTACTAAAGCTAGCACTTGAATTTCTCTTTCCTTCCTTTCTCTTCCTTCCCTTCCTTTATCTCTCTTTCCTTCCTTCCCTTTTTCCTTCCTTCCTTCCTTCCTTCCTTCCTTCCTTCCTTCCTTCCTTCCTTCCTTCCTTCCTTCCTTCCTTCCTTCCTTCCTTCCTTCCTTCCTTCCTTCCTTTCCTCCTCCCTTTGATGAAAACTTTATCCACATAAAATTGAAAAAAAAAATAAATGGGGGTAGCTAGGTGGTACAGTGGATAGAGCACCAGCCCTGGAGTCAGGAGTACCTGAATTCAAATCTGCCATCAAACACTTAATAATTACATATCTGTGTGACCTTGGGCAAGCCACTTAAGCCTTGCAAAAACCTAAAAAAATAAAATACATGAAAAAAGTTTGATTTCATCTTCATTCATACTCCATAGTTCTTTCTGTGTATGTGGATGGCATTTTTTTTATCATAAGTCTTTTAAGTATTTATCATTTGTTGAGGTAAGGGGCATTCTTTCCCATTTCTGGCAAGTGCCAGAGTGGTATGATCCTACCTAGAGAATTAAAGGAAGAGACTATTTCCTTTTATCAGGACAAGTCAAAGATTCTCAATTCTGAGAAATGACATTTCCAATTTTGGGTCTTACATTGTAATAGTAACCTGAGTTTCTGAGCTTCTAGGTTCAAAAGTCCTTGAGTTAGACTTGGGTACCAGTTTTCCTGGGGGAGGCAATTTGCTTAATAGTTCTTTTCTTGGAGGATGACTAAAACACTATTTATAAAATACTATGCGGAAAGTACTGTGCTAAGTGCTGTGGGTACAAATAGAAAAGTAAGATGATCTCTGTTATTAAGTAGTTTGCACAATCCTTATAGAAGGTTTCAATGACAAGTCAGATGGAAAAGTCTCAGGGTCCTTAAGATCCCTCAGTAAAACACATGATCATGTTTCTCCTTTGATGTCATTTCCACTGATAAAATCATACGTTCTGATGCTGATCCACTTTTGTGACTAGAACTTTCTTTTCTAGGTCTTTAGTAACTAGGCTGCAGGAACCTCAAGGGCAGTTGTCATAAGTGCATGTATCTGTCTGTGTGTGTGTGTGTGTGTGTGTGTGTGTGTGAGAGAGAGAGAGAGAGAGAGAGAGAGAGAGAGAGAGAGAGAGAGAGACAGACAGAGACAGAGACAGAGACAGAGACATAGACATAGAGACAGAGACAAAGACAGAGAGACAGAGACAGTGATAGATTAAGAGTGATTGGCAAACAGTTCTGGGGCTCTAGGATCAGGTCATTCTTAAATGGAAAGAATTACCCACTGAATGCATTCATGATACCCCATAGGAATGAAGCTGTGAAAACAGTTTGTGTTTTATATTTTACTCATTCCTGTGAATCCCTTAGGAGATTTTTAAGCCCAGCTAGAGAGAAAAAATTTTAAATGGGACTAAAGTATAATTCTTCAATCCCTATTACAGGTCTAATAATTTTCTAACATGTCTTCCTGCATCCACTCTTTCCAAATCCCAAATAAATCCTTTTTACTGCTGCCAGACAGATCCGCCTTACATAGAGATCCTAATTACTAACTACTCTCTCCCCCTAGCCCTTGGCACAAATCAGTCCAATTTCGACACTAATACTCTTTCCCCTACATGCTTTACACTCTTCATTTGACACAAAGATCCAAAGGCCAGCTTCTTGTGGATCTATTTCATTGATTACCAGTGTCAGAAGACTCTCTCAATCATTATTAGCAACTCCTATCCTTCTTCAACTTTAGGATAAAACTGTTGCTTCTTCAGCTTCTACAGCTAATCTTTGTGGATATTGTTTCCTCTGCCTCAGGTGTTCACTTATTGAATTCCTATCTATTTAAATGCTACCTCTTCCACAAAACTTTCCCTGCTTTCCCTGGATTTTAACCTTCTTTCCCCTTTGACCACATATAGCAACTTATTTTTGTATTTATCATGTATTTTAGATATCTGTATTCATGCCTTATACTACTACTAAATTGTAGGCTTCGCGAATAATTATAATCACAGTAGTATTTATTTACAAATATCTCATTTTATACTCACAACAACCCTATGAAGTGTTATTATTGTTGCCATTTTATAGATGAGAAACCTGAGACAGATAGAAGTTAAATGATCAGACTCTGTATTTAAACTTAGGTCTTCCCGATATCAGGTTCAGAATTCTACCATTACTCCACCAAGATGTTCTTTTTTCAAACTCCACATCTCCATTACTAATTTCTGAAAACAGTAAGTGCCTAAATAATATTAAACTCAAGAATATGTAGGACATCTACCTAGGTATGCTGAAGGAAAGAGTACGTTCTCCTTCCATTGTCTCCTGAACAAAGAATACAATTCTTAGAACAAGATCAACAATTGGACCAACTGTAGAAAGAACAGAAAAAAAAGACTTCTTTTCTTCCAAAAAGTTAGTCAGTAGTCATACCTTATCTGAATTTGGGAGGTTATTTTAATAAATGAAAACATAACTAAGTACTGAAAATTTCAACTTTCTAACAGTTTTGACTGTTAGGGGCATGGGCAAATTAAGGTTTCCTAACTCAAATTTAGCATATCATGGGGCATCACACAGCAGCTTCAAAGACTTCGTGGAGCTTCAGTGGAGTGCCTTTCTCTAGTATCTTTTAGACTTAGAATACACTGAACCTGAGGAAGATATCCTCCCTCATAGAGGGATTGCCTAGAAAGCCCCATATTTCTCCCATTTAAAAATGGCACCTGGTGACAAGCCTAGTTTACCTTTGCAGCTCATCTTTTTCCTAGAACTCCATATCCATGCTTAGTCTCTTCCTTAGCGACAGTCCTACGTTACCGACTACTGTATATTTCAAGCTGGATGGCCTAGAGGCATCTCAAATTTAACATGTCTGAAATAGAATTCAATATCTTCCCCAACTTTCATCTCCTACATCTGTCAATCTAAGAACTTTCCCATTTATGTTGAGGGCACTATCATTTTTCAGATTATATAGATTCACAAGCTTGTTGTCATCCTCAGCTTCTCATTTGCTCTCATTAATCATATACAATCAGTTGTCAAATCTTGTTTTTGATGACTCTACAGCATCTCTCAAATTCACCCTCTTCTCTCTCTGCCCACATAGCTGTCACCTTTGTTGAGAGCCTCATCACCTCATACTTGGATTTTTGCAATGGACTCCTAAATGCCCCTTTTGGCTCAGATCTCACTCCACTCCAGTTTTGACAGAATTACCAAAGTGATTTTTCTAAAACAAATCTGGGTATTTTACTCACTCGTCATGGCTTCCTTTTAACTTTAGAAACAAATACTAATTCCAACCATTTACCATTTGACTCTAATTTATCTTTTGAACCTTCTTGGGCAGGACCAAATCCTCATACATGGGACTTCATTTCCCATTGTCATGTCTTTATGCTTAGGTTAAATCCTAGCTTTACTAGGATTTTTAAGTGACTTTATCTTGGTCAAAATCACTTAAATTCTCTGAGTAAATTTGTAAAATGAGGGGATGATTCCCAAGTTAGCTTTCATCTTTAAATCCAAGATTCTATGATAATATTATAAAGAAGGAAATGGCACTACAGTATCTTTGCCAAGACAATTCAGGATGGGTCACAAAGAATCAGATGTGACTGAAACAATGATAATACTATGCATCCTGTTGCTGGGTTGTTGAGGAGACAGTTTGTTGATTTATTCTGCCTTACTTTTTCTTTTGGGGTTGGAGGTTGTCTAAACTACACCTCCCTTAGAGAAGGTCACCTTCTAGCCCTTCCCTTGGTCCTCTTCTCTCTGTGGGAATGTTGCCTTTCAGACTAGGGTATGGGTAGCAGTAGATTTGATATAAACCAACTGGCTTCCCACAGTTGTTTTGATGCTTGGTGAAACCATGGTGAAAGTATTATTTTTTCCTTGGGAAGTTGTTTAAAAAAAGATCAATAACTCCCTCTCCCTCTAGCAGATACAGCAATTTAAAATCTCTCTCCCCTCCTAGGTTGTTCCCTGTCTCTCAGTGCTGCATTCAAGCAACAACATACACAGTTTAGCAAATCTGTTAATCAACAGATTTATCACATTTATTGACCTGAGAACAAAGAAAACTTTTAAACACAAGGGCAAATTCCTCATTAGCCCAGAGGGAAACAACAGGTTTAGAACCAGGCCACTCACCTTCTCAAGAGAAAGAGAAAGAGATGAAGGAGGTCATTGGTCTCATTTTCTCAAACCTGAGTGAATTTTCATTGTTCAAGTTCCTCCCTGGACATTATTTGTGCTTGCTTCATCTACACAGACTGAGAGTCTCTGGGGTTCTGGCAATCTCTTCATGGGGACAGCTCCCCTGCTTTTTACTCCCTCCCTGGCTCCCACTACTTGTCCACTCTTGCTCTTCAAAGGAGGAAATGGGCTCAATTAAATAAACTTTCAGAAGCAAATGTCATATTCAATATCTTTGAAATCATTGTTCCCTGGGATGAGGTAAAACCCTTATTTTAGGTGCTAGTGATACAAAGAGCTGCCAGTTTGACTTTGCTCGTGTCACCCTGGTAGGAAGAATTCTACGGTTACAGTTGATTAATCTTGTTTGAAAGCCCACTTTTTCCCCTTAGTTCTGCTAACTAGTCAACTCAGGCATGAAATTTGATCATTATGGATAATATCTTTGATTCTTTAGACTAGAGAAAAATGCAAATTTCCAAAGGGCCAAAGCAATCAGTGTCTTTTACCATATAGAACAAGATCAGCAAACTTTGGATCCTGGGCCAAATCTAGTCTGCCATTTGTTTTTATTTGTCCCAAGAGCTGAGAAGAGGGTTTTTAAAAGAAAGGTTTTATTTATTTTGAGTTTTACAACCCCCCCCAATCTTGCTTCCCTCCCTCCACTCCCCGCAGAAGGCATTTTGTTAGTCTTTATATTGGTTCCATGTTATACATTGATCTCAGTTGAATGTGATGACAGAGAAATATTCTTAAGGAAGAAAAATAAAGTATGAGATAGTAAAATTACATAATAATATAACTTTTTTTTTCTAATTTGATGTTAATAGTCTTTGGTCTTCAAAGTCCATAGTTCTATCTCTGGATACAGATGGTATTCTTCATTGCAGATAGCCCAATATTGTCCCTGGTTGTTGCACTGAAGGGATGAGCAAGACCATTAAGGTTGATCATCACCCCCATGTGGCTGTTAGGGTGTATAATGGTTTTCTGGTTCTGCTCATCTCACACAGCATCATTTCATGCAAATCCCTCCAGGCTTCCCTGAATTCCCATCCCTCCTAGTTTCTAATAGAACAATAGTGTTCCATGACATACATATACCATAGCTTGTTAAGCCATTCCCCAACTGAAGGACATTCACTTAATTTCTAATTTTTTGCCACCACAAATAGGGTTGCTATAAATATTTTTGTACAAGTGATGTTTTTACCCTTTTTCATCATCTCTTCAGGGTATAGTCCCAGTAGTGGTATTGCTGTATCAAAGGGTATGCACATTTTTGTTGCCCTTTGTACATAATCACAAATTGCTCTCCAGAAAGGTTGTATGAGTTCACAGCTCCACCAACAATGTATTAGTGTCCCAGATATTGGCCAGTCTGAGAGATTGTGAGGTGGTATCTCAGAGATACTTTAATTTTCATTTTGAGAAGTTTTTTATTTTGTTTTGTTTTTATTCTTTGCATTTGGTATAGTTTCCTGTTTTAAATTGTATATATGTATATATAATATTATATATACATATATTCCTGTTCTGAATAATCTCACAATAATTAATATTCCTAGATAAAGGTGAAAGAAAGAATGAAAAGAGTAACAAGCATTTATTAAGAGTATACTCTGTGCTAAGCACATTACAAATATCTTATTTGGTCCTTACAGAAACCTTGTGAGACATTATTCTATTTTACAGTTGAGGAAATTAAGGCAGATAGTGGATAAATGACTTGCTCAGGTTCAGATAGTTTGAACTTAGGACTAGAGATGTATGTACTATCCCACCTAATTGCCTCAGTTGTCCAAAGACAACTTTTTAAGTTGTGTGGAATTTTGTCTCATGATCAAAACTCAATATGCTCTTATAGATTCACTCATTAGTTGTTCAGCTGAAAGTGAGTTTTTGAATTTATCTCCAAGTTTGTAACCCCAATTCTAATGTGGAACTTACCCTGAAATATGTGGTAGGTTTGGGGTTAATCATGTTTCTGACTTTCTGTTGCAGTTGACAAGTTGTTCTTTCATTTTCATCTATTGCTAAGAAAAGTTGGGAATCTCAGATCATGCTATCCCAGACTCTGTAAACAAAGCCACCAATGGCTTTGCTAACCAAATGAACCCTTCAGTGATTTCCTGTTCTTAACAATAATATACTCAAGGATCTCACAAGTGAGTCCTGTTTTCTAAGGTGCAAGGGACCCATTATGCATACACACACACACACACACACACACACACACACAGAGTCATTCACTCTAGGATCTTTTAATTGTACATTTTGGACACTTATTTTATAGTTCCCTAATAATAGTATTGCTATTGTGGGGGTGTCCCCGGTTCCCAGAACAAAGTATAATCCTTTCCCTATACACATTCTTGCTACTGGGCTATACTTTCCAGGCTTAACTGAGATGTAATATTCTCCTCCAAATGACACCTTAAGATTTTTGTGAGGATTAAATTCACTAATATTTGTAAAGGACAGTTGGGTGGCTCAGTGGATAACTGCCAGGCCTAGAGTCAGAAAGACTCCTCTTCCTAAACTCTTATCTGGCTTCAGACTCTGGCTAGCTGTGTGGCCTTGGGCAAGTCACTTGTCAAGGAAATGACAAACCACTCCAGTATCTTGGTCAAGAAAATTTCCAGGGGCGGCTAGGTGGCACAGAGCATAGAGCACCGGCTCTGGAGTCACAATTACCTGAGTTCAAATCCAGCCTCAGACACTTAATAATTACCTAGCTGTGTGACCTTGGGCAAGCCACTTAACCCCACTGCCTTGTAAAAACCAAAAAAAAATTCCAAATGGGCTCATGAAAGTCAGATATGACTGAAAAATGACTAAATAACAAAAATTTATCAGGTGTTTAGTACAGTACTTGGGTGACAGTTCATGCTTAATGTTTCATTCCTTCCTTCCTTCTGTCTCTCTTGTCTCCTTTGTTTCCTCCTTCTTTTCTTCTTTCCTTCCTCTCTCTCTTCCTCCCTTCCTCCCTCCTTTCTCTCCTTCTTTTCTTCCTCCCTTCTTCCCTTACTTCCCCTGACTCAATCTACTTTCTCTCCCTTTCATATTTACTGTACGTAATCTAACTCTGTTTATTCAACATCTATGGGCCTCCCAAGCATCTGCCCCTTCCTCACAAATAAAGAACTTACTTTCATTCACTCTTACTCTTTCTTTCTCTCTCCCCTTCATACTACTTATTCTTCAGACATTTTCTATTCACATCCCAATCTTCATTGCACCCTTGGGATAGTGTTTCCTGTTAATGCCTCTAACACCACTAATGATACCATGTTCTGAAGCTTTTTAAATAAACTGGGACAGACATAACTGGTTACCATAAAAAAAGTTGCCTTCCCTTGCATCTTCAGGCACATAGCATTCTCCTCTTTATTGGCTTTTCTTGACTTTAACAAAAGGAACCTAAATAAAAGAGCTCTGACACTTCAGTAAATTACTGAAGCCCTGACCATGGGCTAAACACATGAGACTTTTACAATGAAGGTAAAAGAGGTAAGCCATTAACTGCTCAGAGATGGTGTTCTTCAGATCTTTCTAGACAATCTCATTACAGTGTATTCTAACCTCATGGTCAATGACACTAGAAAACCTTCACAAACTGGGGTGATCGGGTAACAGGTAAATAACTAGCAACAGATGTGACCCATAAAGAACAGAGACCTGATGTCTAGTTCTATGACTGGTTGACAGATAAAGCCACATACATATATATTTACAGTCAGGGCTTTAAAATCTAATAGCTATGATAATGTGGGTAGTTATGTGGAGGTATTAGGCTTCCTTCCCATTTATATCTTGTAGGATGTCTCAAGACAGTTCAGATGCATTTCTTTTCTTAGTGGCATATTGAGAATTCTCCACACTTGCTCTAAAACCCTCCAAATAATACTCCCACCTTTGCCTACTGGTAGATGGACTCTCATATCACAATTTATACTGTGCTATTCACTTTCCATAGGTTGAGACACGATTTGTGCAATTTTCCTTCAAGTACTAACCACACTTCTCTACAGTTTGTCATAAATTTGCATGTGTGTGAGTGAATCCTGAAGAGGAAAAAGTGTACTGCTATAGCCTGAGAGCAGAGTGGGTGGAAATACAATATAATGTGAAAGAAGACACATAGAATCTGTTGTGTGATGTTCTGTATTTGGCAGCCACCTAATTTCACATTTGCTTTTCTTAATAGTATGATGCTTAGCAATTCCATTCTGCCTACACCTGCCCCGGGGGGAACCATTTAAACAATACATTTTATGCTGAGCTATGTCATCATAATGAAAATACTCCAAACACTCAGCTCCAGAGAGATGGGATGATTTGCCTGATGTGCACCTTCCCCTCTTTTAAGTAGGATTCCTCCTCCTCTGTTGTTTAAGCTTTTTTTCATCCAAGAGAGAAAGTTCAGAAATGAAGACTCTTCCTAGGGCAGTAGAAGAGGTGTGCTCAGTGAGAAAGAAATCCCACCTTTCTCCAGGGTGGTAAGATAGTGTTGTTAGGGAAGTGGGGATAGTAGATCTTAGTGGGGTTGACTAATTCAGTCTATATTTATAAAGTAATCCTTTGTGGCCCAGAACTTTTATATGTTTTAGTGGAATAGTCCCTTTTAGAATTTGGAGAATATATAGTCCCTAACCTCAGAGTCAATGTTGAGGTAATATGTCTTTGATGTCTTTTAGACCGATGAGAATGGAGCTCAAGGAAGGTTGTCTTGGAATGGTTTGGAGGGCCTTGAGGTTTCCAGTTGGGGAGAAGCCAAGTCATGAAAACCAAGAAGCAATATGGAGCAAAGAAGAAATTGGAATCAGGGAATTAGAAATAAAAATTCAGTAAAATTGAGAAATGAATTGGGAGCTATTGAATCAGACCAATTGAATTTGCATGGTCAGGCCTCTATGACTGTCCTTATGGGCAAGTATCACCCTTGCCCTCTGGTGTCTCTTCTAATCCTCTGAAATTTTTGCTGGCATTGAATCCTATATGTTACTAGTAAGGTGAATGGAAATAGAGGTGTGAATTTACCTTGAAATAATTCGATATAGATGAGTTTGGTAATATTTAGGATTGAGAAAACCTGAGAGTTTTTCTTCTCTTTGAATAGAAAACATGTATTTTCTGGGTAGAGGGAGTGGAGAGGAAACAGAATTACTTTGGGATTCCCTTCTTCATCTTGGCCTATATCCTACAGAAGATGATAACTCAATTAGGGGAATGATGGTGTTGAGCAAATAGGCATGTAAGTCCTGCAAATAAACTTTCTTTCATTGTGGAGAAAACAGTCAACAAATATTTATCATGAACTTATATACAAATGGTTAGTACAAATACACAAAATATAATAAGTGGTTAGTATAAAGCCCAACTAATTATACTTATTCATATAAATATCTCCATTAGATACATTATAATTGTATATATATATATATATGTATGTATAATATATGTATATAATAGGTCTGATAGTTCAAAAAATATCTTAGCTTTTTGTCTCTTTTAGTTTCTCTTGTTTCAATTTATCTTTGCTCTAGATTTATCCTTTCTTTTTATCTCTTTCTAGAAATTTCAGTAAATTCCCACATTTTTGCTTTTATTTCTGAGGTGTTTTCCTGTCTTTGGTACCAGAAATAAGAAAACAATTTGATGGCCAGTAGTGATACTCTACTCACTTCATATAAAACCCCTGAACTTCACTTTTGTTATTGCTATGGAATGGAAATAACAAAAGACCCAGGTAGATGAGGAAGAGCTGCACTGTTTGAAGAAAAACATCTTGGAGACTTATCATTGAAGCCCCTTCTTCATTTTACTGGGACTGAAAATATAGCTGAGGCTTGGAAACCTCACTTCCAGTAACTGAGACCTGATTTGTCTATTTTCCTTTGACCACCAATATCCAGTTATAGCTTACATCTTGAATCTGCCCTCTGTTTCCTTCTTCCTCCATGTTTCTGCCCTGAGTTTCTAGTTTTATATCTTAATCAGATCCTGGTGTGAGTTAAAACATGAAAATCAAAACCTATTGATTCAAGCAGTACCAATTCCTTTATATAATATCCTTTTAAGTCTCAAAATGTCTTAAAGGGATTGGGACAATAGCTATCTATAATATACCTACAAATATAATAAATAGTACAATATATATAGTAAGATTCAAAGAAGTAAACTACCTAGTTATAAGTTAAATACATTTCCCAGGTAAACGTTAGATAATAAGCTCTTAATGCTTATAATTTTTAGAGGGGGAAAAACTTTTTGACTCACATCCTCAGTCTTTGCTGTGCCTCACTTTCTCAAAGGCTGCTTGCAACTTGAGTTGAGGGGGCAAGTGGTTAGGGAAAGACTGTGATATTTGTGTAATTCACTTTGATATTGTAGCAACAAGATGGAGTCACACCTAGGATTTAAGGAACTGTAATAATATTTTAGGCTTAAATATTTTAAAATGTAGTCCTGAGAAATAGTTGCCATTTCCAGAACTGAATAGAGCTAGTCCAGACTTTTGCTTCAGGGATGGTAATTCACACTCTGTGGGAGTCTGCAACCAAAATGCCATTGTCTCTAGAGCCTCCTGTTCTTATATATGCTACTAGAGGTTTGCCAATGTTTATGTGCATTCAGAGCTCTGAGACTGAGAAAGGAAGGGAGGAAAAAAGGGAGAGAGAGATGAAGGTAGAGAGACAGAGACAGATAAACAGGAATAGAGAGATAGAGTAGAAAGGAAGATATGGCGGGAAAGACAGAGACAGACATAGAGATAGAGATAGAAAGAGACAGAGAGATACATAGAGACAGACAGAGAGGAGAGAGAGAGAGAGAGAGAGAGAGAGAGAGAGAGAGATAGATTGAGAGAGAGAGAGATAGAGATAGAGAGAGAGAGAGAGAGAGAGAGAGAGAGAGAGAGAGAGAGAGAGAGAGAGAGAGATTGAGAGAGAGATTGAAAGAGAGAACAGATAGGGAGATTCTCTTGGTAAATTATTTGGATACCTCTAAGGGTTAGAATGGACTAAGAGATTTTATGGTAAGTATATGATTAAACACCCTCAAAGTAGGGATTAAAATGAATCTGGACAGTTCATGAATTCCTTATGCACAGTTGAACTAAACAATGACCTTGGGGAGAAAGAGGTTTGGTGAGTAAAAGTCATTTTTGGCAGAGACAGTCTCCTTGGGAACCTAAGTAATACTTTTGTTCTTCCTGGCAGGTTTAAAGAAACTGTCCCTCAAAGGAACTAAGGACAGTGATGGGAAAGGAAGTTGGAAAGTCATGCCTGAATAAAAGGATTGGGTACAGAATGGCTTCACCCTCATTAGGATATGTGCCATCCAAGAGATAGTAGATAGCTTTTGTTGTTGTTTCTTGCTAAGCCAAGCACGTCCAACCCTCCTCCCCAGTTCCTATTCATCGCCACTACAATGTACTATGTTGAATGGAAAAATAGGAAGAACTAGACTTCACCATTGTGATGCAGCGTGGAATGAGAGGGGTTTGTGGGCAGTTGGATTTGGGTGCAGGTCTGAGTGGGATCCTAACATGTTTGATTCTCTTCCACCAAGATACCTCTTTATTTGTCTACATATACTCCTCCCCAATTCTTATGATACTTTTCTTTAGGATTCTTAGGGATATGTTCTTCATGTTTCTGAGAATTTTCATAGGCACTCCCCAAAACTCAAGGAAGGCTCTTTACAAGTGACTCAAGTCTGCTATTATATACAAAAGAAAGAGCCTGCTTGTTTAACCAAAAATATTCAAATTCAAATTTAATCACCTCTATCAATCAATGTCCTTTTCTCCTATTATTTATGTCTTCAATTTTTCTAACTAACCTCTTGCTCAAGGAGGGAAAAAAAAGTAACTCAAGATCAGACAAAGCCCAAATCTGTAATGGACAAACAATTAATTTGCAGATTTCCATTTGGTAAAGACTTTCAGGTTTAATTTTCCCTTGACTAGAATAAAAAAAATGATACCCACTTTTTTGTTTGTTTGGCTCTCCTTTTAAGAAAATCATTCTTTCTGGAAAATTATTCTCCTGGAATCTCAGACTTGTTTAAGGTAAGATACTTGTTTGCTCTCCTGGAAGAATATGGGGCCTTGAATTGAATAATGGATTTTTTTAAATATAGGGACACTTTTTGAATTAAATATTTTGGTGGCCTGATTTAATATCTTGGATCTACATTATTTAATTAAAAACTTGGATCCCCTTGAATATATATTGTATACAAAATATATATAAAACAAATGTAGTATAGAATGCACTGATGATTGTTACAGGGCTAAATAATTTGCCTTCTGATTAGGTTTCCTACATCAGTCAGGCAATAGTCCTCTGTTCCTACTTTAGTAATCTAGTTTGAATGTAATAAAGGGGGCTTCTGAAAGTGTCTTAGGTGGAGCTCCCTATACTATAAAATTTTTTTTAACTTAGGTGTTTAGTATTCAGAAAAAGTTCTCCCTTTCTATGTAAATTGTTGAATTAGTGTTACCTTCAAGGGGAGATCTATGATCTATTTATTAACTTTTCACTTAATTATAAAATATTTGCATATCAAAAACTTACAAGAAGTTCTTTCTCAGGTATCAGAACATGGGTGTTCAAATCCTGTATCTGTTATCTACCTCCTGATATGACCCTGGGCAAGTCACCTAACATCTCTAGGCTTCAACTTCTTCATCAGCCATTCTGCAGGGAAACTTGCCTGCTCCTCATGGAAGTGAGAGAGGAAGAGAGGTAGAAAGGGACAGAGATAAAGAAATAAAAAGGCAGAGATACAGAGAAAAACAGCAACAGAGAGACAAAGAGTGCAACAATTTGAATTTCTAGAATCAGAATGAAATTGATTTCTTCCTTTAAACCTTTTAAATGGATACAATCACAAGTGCCATCAGCAAATCAACAGGAGTAGATTTGTTCTGATCACCAATTCTAGAAAGATCTCTCCCTTCCTGGGAAGAAGCAAGTATTTTCCTTTCCTAGTACCGCTCAGTGATTTTCACACAAGAAGATCAACAAATCCAAATATGGGGGGGGGGGGGCGGCCTGCACTCACTTCATATTTCCTCATTCTTATTTGAGCATTATTTTATGACAGTAATCTGATTTTGGTAAGCAGTTTCCACTTATCCTTCTGTGTCAATATTCCCCAGTATTGTTAAGAGAATTAAGAAGTCCTGGGGCAGAGGAAGGTGCTGAGTTAAAGGCATAGTTTTAAGGAAGTATGCATATTTTTTTAGGTAAACTCAAACTTTGCTCCTTAAATGTATAAGGCAGGAAGGAGGTCAGAAAACATTAGGTGTTCAGTAAAGGAGGTTTACCAGCAAGCAGGGGGCTAATGCTACATAAGGAAGCAACACCTATGTTAGAGAATGTCTTCTGAGATGTGTGGCTTCTCAAATGCCACAGAAAAAGTCTTAACTAGTTCCTTCAGTGCAATTTTAAAATAATCCTGAAATTCTAGTCTTCATGGGAGGCCCAGACCTACCATAGCTGATGGAAAGAGAAATCAATTGCAAGAATTATGAAAATTCAACAAATGATATTTTGTATCACTTACCACCTTTAAGTTATTAAAAACACAGACCACATAAACATCTGGGTCTAGTTTGCTGGTCCTGGTTGAGGTTACTCTGGTGGAATAGGGTAGAGCCTAGAATGAAATGAGACATTAGTAATCCAGCTAATAGTTATCCAAAACAAACATAAATGGGGCTGCTAGGTGGTGTAGTGGATGGAACACCAGCCCTGGGGTTAGGAGTACCTGAGTTCAAATCTGACCTCAGACACTTAATAATTGCTTAGCTGTATGACCTTGGGCAAGTCCCTTAACCTTATTGCCTTAAATAAATAAGAATTTAAAAAAATAAACAAAAAGCATTGACAGCCATAGCAGGGGAAAACATATTCACTAAGGATACAGATTTGATGCATTTGGGCATAGTTTTTCTGTCCTTGTGATTGACATGTTGGTCATAAACTTAAGGGAAGAGCCTCTAACTCCTGAAAGATACCTCATTTCCTGAGGGCTTTGGTGTTTGCCGCATTGATGATATAAGGTTAACTGGACTAGATGAGACACAGTTGCTCATATGACAGAGAAGGGGTAAGAAATCAACCCTAAGAAAAATTCAAATTTCAATCTGATCAGTCAGATTTGAGGGATATTTGGAGAATGAGGTGACTATAGACTTGTGGCATGTGGAACCTAGGGGTCATTAATCTCTTAACAGAGGATGCCCTGAGAAGTAGAATTCCTTGAAAGTACTTTCAATGGACTGAGCTATAAGTCACGTGACTAATGAATAAGACAGCCTTGAGGGATAGGGTGAATAAAACTTTCATCCATACTGAGGAGTGGTGACCATGGAACCGACCAAGTGGTCTGAGGCTTAGAAGGTATGGGAGTGGATAAATAAAAGTCCTCTCTTTTGAGGTCAGGACTAATAGGGAATCTTGTTCATGCCCTTACACAAATAGACATGGTTAGGAAGGAGTCTATTGGCAATTTGGTCAGAGAAGTTGTGATGCCATTTTATGGTGAGTATAGGATCATTCATGTCATTTGGAACATTCACCTCTGAAAGATCAGTACAGCATGGTCTTGAAACAAAATCTTCATCCTCATTCCTCTGAAGACTATTGTCTTAGTGCTTACCTCCCAGAACCTGTTTCTGAGATGAATTGATGATAGTACAGGAAGTATAATCATTTGCATTGTTTTCCTGATGATCTAGGTGCTGTCTTTAAATCTTTATTTTTTATTTTGAGAGGAAACCTAGACATGAATCAAGGATCTCTTGATCATCATCACTTTAAATCACAAGCCTCACTGTGAACTGTGAAGGTGTGGCCTCATCTACCACATAAACTTTATCTTTAATAACCAGGACTTGTTCTTTACAAAAAGGAAAGACAAAGCTAGGAATTTCTGATCTTTGTTTTCTTCTACATTCAGCCAATTAGTTGGAGACCTTCCTTATTTTCTTCTGACACCAGAAGGGTGGTAATGGGTGCTAAAGCTATATATCTATTATTTTTCATCCTTACCATGTGACCAACCCTTCTCTTCTTATCATATAATTCCTTGATGACATATCTTATAAATATAATAAGGTGGAAATATGATAATTGCATAAAAAGAACTTAGAATGTTACAAAAACAGATGAGAGGAAGATGACTGTCAAATGAGGGGGTGAGGAGGCTTTATAGAGGAAGTGGTCTTGACCTAGAGTACTTGTCTGCTTCTAGCCCTTACTTATTTCTTTTTACTTGTTTCTTTTTTTTCCCTTTCAATGGGGTTTTATACCATACAGTTTAACTTTTGTGAGAGGGTGTATCTTTTTTATATAAATGACAAGTAATTCTTCTTTTAGGGCTTTTTTTAGTTTTATTATAAATCTCAGAAGAAGGTTAAAATAATGAATCAAAAGAAAAACATTTAAAAATTTAAGAGCTTTTATTATGTAAGTCTGTTGCTACTTGGAAACTCTGGGAAACTGGGAATTATTCATTCTTCCCTCCCTCCTTCTCTCTGATTGGGTCCCATCTGCCAAGCTTTGTTTTTGTCTATTTCCATCTTTAATAGATATAAATTTTTTAATCTACATCTGATTTGGTAAAACATTAGGTATTTCAACCTTTTTAGTAATTACTTCAATAATACCTGGTGTCTTCTATGAAAAAAACAAAACCTTTCCCAGTTCCCCTTAATGCTAATGCCTTTCTTCTGTGATTAACTTGTGTATATCTTGCTTGTACACATGTTGTCTCATCCATTAGACCATGAGCTCCTTGCTTATAGAAGACAGACTTGTCTAGGGTGATGGGGGAAGGGTCAGGGTGGGTGCTTGTCATTGAAATGGTCCCATACTAGTCAACAAATATTTATTAATACTCTATTATGTGCTAGGAACTATATCAAGCCTTGGGAATCCAAAGAAAAGCAAAAGATAGACCCTCTCCCAAGGAGTTCCAATCTAAAGAAGAAACACAAAGAACTATGTCCAAATAATGTAAGTATATGACAAATTGCAAGTAATCAAAAGAAGGAAGCTATTAGCATTAAGGGGAACCAGGAAAACCTTCTAGAAGATTTTAGCTAAGATTTAAAGGAATCCAGGAAAGGCATGTGATAGAGGAGGAAGAGGAAGGTATTTCAGGTATGAGAAATAGCCATGATTATCATTTCCTAGAATCATGATATTATTCCACCTAAGGACTTTCTACCCACCTCAAGTCCCCTTTTGGGTATTTCCACATCATACTTCTATTTCTTGTTGCAACTAAACTTTATCACTCTACCATTTAAATTATATTGTATGCACAGTAAAAACTTAGGGAATTTTTTGATTGAATTGAGTTTTTAAATCAGCCACATACTATTACAGGTTTTGGATCAATTTCTAAAAGCTGAGGAACACCTTCGAACAGAAATGTGGGGATAATATATGCACTGGTAATGTTGACCAGATGCAAGAAACTCATTTTGGTTAGCTGAGTATCAGTTACTTCTCTTCAGAACACATAAAAACAGACTTTTCTCAGAGAATTCTCCTTTATCTTTTAACTTGTGTCTTCTGAAGCAAGATTAGGGATACCCAGTCTCCTTCCCCCACTCCCCAGTTTCTCCAGAAGTAATGACAGAAACACAAGGCAGGGGTAGTCCTAGCTTCCATGCATTCTGATAAGGAAGTTCAGGGGAGCTGTTCCTTAACATCAATATTCTGTGTAAAGGAGAAGGAGATTTTGGATAGCATGATCTTGGAATGTAGCCCAGAGAATCCTGGGAGCTTTGTTACACAACATTGTGAGTTGCTTTGAAAGGAACTTCAAAAGTCCAGTTGCCAGTCAGCTGACAGTACAGTAAATAGAGTATTGGATTTGTAGTTAGGAAAATCTTAACTCAAATCTAGCTTTAGATGCTTACTAGTTGTATGATCCTGGAAGTCTCTTAACTTCTACCTGCCTCAATTGCATTATCTGTAAAATCGGGATAATAATAACACTTACTTCCCAAGATTGTTGTGAGGATAAAATTAAATAAGGTTTGTAAAGTGCTTTGTCAACTTTAAAATACAATATAAATGCTAGTTTTTATTATCTTTTCTCCTTCTCCCCCTCCTTCACTTTCTTTTTCTTCTTCTCTTCTTCTACCTCCTTTCTTCTTCTTATTTTCTTCTTCTTCTTCTTCTTCTTCTTCTTCTTCTTCTTCTTCTTCTTCCTCTTCTTCAGTTAAAAAGAGATTTACAGATGGCGGAGTAGGTCAGAAAATTCCAAGTTCTCCAGATTTCTTCCACCAACATGTCAAAAATACCTCAAGGTGAAAGTAGAGCAGCAAAAAACAAACAAAAATTGCAGTGTTCCTTCTGGGAGCACCAGAGAAGATCTAGTATTCCTTCTTAGACCCTGAGAGAAGATCCAAGAAAGATCCTAGAACCAAGCTTCCACTAGCTCCCTGACACAGCAAGAGGCAAACCCTTGGGATGCTGCTTTGGGAGGTTACTTCACCTCCCAATAATGTGGGGAGTTGGATGTCTGAGTGTGGCAAGAGAGAGAAGTTCTGCTATCTGATAAGTGACTGTGAGGCCTAAATGTGAAGGTGAGAAGGGATACTGTTGGCTGTTGACACTTTCTGGAGAACTGAGTTCTTAGTCTTGGTCCCAGGCCAGAGGGAAGAACTGAAGATTATAGTCATATAGGAAGACTCTCAGGCAGTGAGATCATTTCCAGCCCAGTGTGCTGGGGGACCCAGCTGTGGCTTGGAGAGGGAGAAGAGGACATAGATTGGGCCCCCACCACAGGACTTGAGCTGAATATAAGAAAAGGTTGCTCTAAAAATATTTAAAATGATCAGACTGAGGAGAAAAAACTCAGCCATAGACAGTTATGAAAATAGAGAAGACTAGGGATATCTTCAGAAGATGCTGAAGCAAAAAAAAAGCATGTTCTATCCCAAAAAGTAACATCAAATGGCTACCTGCTCAAAAAAAATATTCATAGAGGAACTAAAAAGACTTTAAAAACCAAATAAGAGAGATTGAGGAAAAATTAAAAAAGAAAATAAGTGCAATTCAAGAAAAATAAGATAATGAAAAGAAAGTAAACCAACTGGAAAAGAAGATCCAAAATTAGAATGGAGCAAGGGAAGTCAATGAAATTTTGAGACAAAGAAATAATAAAACAATATAAAAAAGAGGGGAAAAAATAGAAGATGAAACACCTCCAAGAAGACCAACAGATTTAGAGAACAGATCAAGAAGAGAAAGCATAAAAATAATCAGACTACTTGAAAACTATGCTCAAAAAAAAATGAATCTTGATACAAAATACAAGAACTAATTTTTAAAAATTGTCCTGGAGTGTTAGAACAAGAGAGGAAAGTAGAAATAGAAAAAAAAATCTCTGATCACCACCTGAAAGAAATCCTAGAGGAAAACTTACAAGAATATAATATATAATTCCCCAAACTCCCATATTAAGAACAACAAGAAAAGCAAAGTAAGAGCAAACAATTCAAATATGGCAGTACCACAATTAGAATTACATAAAACCTAACAGCAGATACTTTAAAAGACCACAAGTTTTAGAATATATCATATTGAAGAACAAAAGTGTGGCCCAAAATATCATAACCAATAAAGTTAAGCACAATCATGAATTAAAAAAAATGAACATTCAACATATTGTCAAGCTTTCAGGATTTTGTTGCAAAAAGATCTAAACTTAATAAAAAAATTTAACATGCAAAAGAAATATAAAATAAGCATTAAAGATTAATTGCTAAGGACTCAATAAGGACAAATTGTTTACTATCTATATTTGAAAATGTAAACCAAAATGTAAAGTGTGGTTAGTAATTAGGTAGTTAGAAGGAAAGATGGGGGTAGAGCTGAGTAGGATGGGATTCTTAGAAGTAAAATGGTGTAGGAAAAGATTTTCAAAAAAGAGTTACTATCTTATATAAATGAGGTGTGAGAAGAAGAATTAAAACAGAGTAATTAGATGGGGAAGGAGAACTAATAGTTCTGGAAACCAACTCTTATCAGGAATGGATTATACAGGGAACTATCTCTCTCTCTATATCATCTATATCTCTCTATATAGCTATATCTATCTCTCTATCTATTCATCCATCCATAAATTCAGAAATAAATAAGAGGAGGGGATATGGAAGATAATGAGTTAGAGGGTTAAAGAATAGGGTAAGAGGGTATATAGAAGAGTCTGTAGATTTAATGGGGGAGTATAGAAGGATGTCTAAGGGAGTGATTCTTTGAAGAGTGGTTGATTAAGGAATAAGAGGGCAAGGTAGTGAGTACAAATAGAGTATATAAATGAGAGATACACACAAACTAAATATGTATGTGACTGTGTGTGTGTGTATTTTATATACATATGATATATATGCATACATATGAGTATATTTATGCATGTGAGTTTTACATAAGTATGTGTGAATAAAACTATATATATATATATATATTCATACTTATTTATAACTGTCCTGTGGAGAGGGGGAAGAAAAAATATACTACATCAGAGAGCAATAGAAAACCTATAAGGAGGCAAAGAAGCAATGAACAACTTTAAACACAATGTGTGTTTTTTATTATATAGACTTTCTTGAAATCCAAATTTATTCCTTTATATTATGAATCCTCTCATATTTTGTTGTTCATATGACAATGTTTTTTCTTATGTTGTAAAATAAAAAAAAAACTGATTTAAAAAAGGTTCCCTAATGCAGTATAGTTCTTGGAGAAAAAAAAGATTATTAATAGTTCTGGTGCAGCCTCCTATTTAGAAAGTAAAATCATTTGAGTTATTTAGTTTCTATATATTCAGCTCTAGCTTTTCTCCAGAGCTCCAGTCCTGTGGCCTCACCTCCTTTTCTGATATTTCAAAATGAGTGTTTCATAGACATCTGAAACTCAAAATGTCCAAAGTAATTCATTTTCATTCCTCTCAAACCCACCATCTTCTAAACTACTATTCAGGTTATTTGTTTCTTAATCATTCAGGTCTGAAATCTTAGTGTTGTACATTTCTCATTCTCTCTCCCCTTACACATCCAATCTACTGACAATTTCTTTTCTCTATAAAGTTTTCTTATTTCTTTCTCTCTAGTATCTCTTCCATATGTTTCCTTCTCTCCAGTCACATAGCTGTAGTCTTAATTGTACTAATCAATACTAATGACAGTTGACAATGAACTTCCTGCCTTAATTCTATTTTCTAAAGTTCCCAAAGTGACTTTCTAAAACACAAGTTTGACCATTTTACTTTCCTACTCAGTAAATAGGTAGGCTCCTTAGGAAGACTATATGGAGCTTTAAGAGAGTGGGACTCATCAGAGAGTTTATATTATTTATGGACAACAATCCAAGTTAAACCCTTGTTCCAGGTTAAGCCATTTTGCTGTTTGAGTCCTGGGCCATGAGTCATAAAAGTATATTGGATCATTGTTGAATTGAATTGCATTCTGCTCCAAGTTGGCAGTCATTTCTATTACCCTGTTTTGGTGAACTTGATATTCTAGCCTTGAAAGTAAGGATACTCTTCTTTCCTCTCCTCTTTTCTTTTCTTCCTATCCTCCTTTTTGTGTATACTCTTCCACTCCTTTGCTTTTCTGTCCTTTTTTCTCTTTTCTGACCTGGTTGGTCTGATTGTTAGGAACTCCCACATATTCATTTTTGACACTGTTTGTGACACAAACTTTTTTTTAAAATCAATAATATCTACTCAAATCTAAGTTTTGCCTTTCTCCCCTAAATGTATTCTTTTCCTGTGCTTGGACCATAAGGGGTCTCAGGAAATGTGCTACCGCCTCCCCCCCCCCCCCATCTGATAAGGATGGGCATCACTGTTGCTCAATACCAGCATCACTGGGAAGGTCCCAGACTTCCTCCTGCATCTTCTCTTGCTTCAAAGTTCAGGGTTCCCCATCCCTCTCCTACATGGAATCACCACCCAAGCTTCAAGTTCTGACACTCCACAATTCTGTTTGTTAATTTATTTCCTCCTTGTCATTCCCACAGTTTTACACACAAAAAAACCCCTCAAATCTTCCTTATACATTCCTTCCTCTCTCCAAAACACTCCCTGATTCACACACTCGGGGGGTACCTTTAACATCAGTGTGTCAAGGCCCAGCTTTGACAGTTCCTAAATAGCCTAGGGGAGAACTAGCAGTTGTAGCTGGCTGGGGGCCCTTAGAGCCTCAGGTTTACTGCTATGCTCCTTTCAAATTCTATCAGACTAAGGCAAAACCTTTAAACAGATTTGTGATCAAGTAGTCTCTTCCATCTATTGTTCTAGATAGACAGTTGCTCCTCCTCCTCTAGGAAGAACATGTTGTCTGGAGCTAAAAAAATTAGACCTCAGCAATTGCTTTCTTTGAGCCTGGTGGCTTAATATAGTCTGAGTTAATATTGTTCTTACTCTGTATCTCATTTAGTGGACCTCTCTTAGATCACAACTTTTTTTTTTTTTTTTTTCAAAGCAATGGAATTAAGTGACTTGCCCAAGATCACACAGTTAAGTAAGTATTAAGTGTCTAAGACTGGCTTTGAACTCAAGAGCCCCCTGGCTACAGGAACAGTGCTGTATCCACTGCACCACCTAACTGCAGGGCTCACAATTTATTGATAAGCCCGAGATAACCGACTCACTCTTAAGTCAGTGGATAATACTTGTCCTGATTCAGGGTTTGCCATGACCTTCCTGCTGCTTTTCAAGGTACTTCATTTGGTTTGTGCTTCTCTATTCTTTAAAAGAACTATGAAAATTTGGTTCAGTAGTTGAAAAATATGATGTTAGGCACTGCCTCTCTTATTTGTAGCATTTGCTATTTTCTGAGTTGAAAATTCTGACACTGAAAATTTAACAATCAACTCTCACCAGCCAGTATCAACTGGATCTGGCACACTCCTGTGATATGTCTGCTGCCATCACTAACAGCTGCCTCCCATCCTGGAACTTGCAGAAATGCTCCAAAATCTTTCATAAAGTAGGCCAATAGGAATTTTAGATGAATCTAAGACTGCTACACTTTTTTAATTCCCTGAACATATCAAGTGGAGATTAAACTCTTTGCACAAGTTCATAGCTTTCCTAAGCTCATTCACAGTTTTGCTGACTCCTGTTTTGACCCTGGACTATGTATTCTATATCAATCTTCAGGCTTGTTATAGTGTAGCATAAAGAAATATTTCAGGGTTGAATCTTTTTTTCCTCATCGCTAAATTGAGGATTGAAATAGTTTGACTACCTGCCTCAGAGAATTACTATGAGGATTAAATGAGATAGCATTTTTTTGGTAATCATGTAGACCCATCTAAATATAATTACTTGTCATTAATAATTCAATACTTTGATAGATCTAGGTTTTCATCAATGTTAGTACCCTCAATTGAAACAGATTGCAACCTATCCAATATCTTCTCATACTGGGGATTTTTGTACATATCCTTCAATAATTTTTCAAACATATTCTGTCTAACTTCATGAGACAGTCCTCTAAACAAATGGTTCTTAATCTTTTTGTATAATAGATTCCTTTGGTAGTCTGGTGAAACCTAAGGAGCTTTCCTCAGAATTATGGTTTTAAATGCATAAAATAAAATACTTAAGGGAGTTATTTTATTGAAATATAATTGCCAAAATAACAAAAAAATTCATAGACCCTGGGTTCAGAATCCCTGACAGATTTTATTGACGTTTTGAGAATGCCAAAGGAGCACTCAGGACATCAATCAGTCCTTGAAATTGCTGCAGACACACCTTAACTTCTTTTTTCTGTCATACATCTCTCCAGTAACATTTTTTATGTGGTTTATAAAGTACAGTTCTTTGTTGATAATAGCCTAATGCTTAGTTTTTATTTTTATCTCTGTTTTTCATGGATGCTTCTCTTACCTCTGGCCCTTTATTGACTATTTTGATACTTTTTTGCTTTCTACTGGACTCATGAACTCTGTAAGACTTTAGTTGAAATCATGAAAGACCTCTCTGTCTGCTTACAACATGGGCCCTGGTTCTGATCACTCCTGTGAGAAACAAGGAGTTGTAGAAACAGCATCTACTGCATTCAGGCTAAGCTAGTTTTTCCTTAAAAGACTTTGAGATCACTCTTGGTCACCTAGGTACAGAAGCCAGTTCATGAGGGTTCAATATATACTGTAGACTAGTTGTGCTTGGAAGAGTACTCAAATAAATCAATGCTGTACCCTTGCTGACTATCCTTTCCAAGGGTTGACTCACAAAGCTATGAGCACATGATTTTCCTATTGCTTCTGTTCCTGCTGTGTCTATTCTTTCCTGCCCTAGGAGAAATATTAGCAATTGAATGGACTAGGCTGATATTTTGTGAGATTCAAAAGTTTGAGATAACCACAACAAGGGTCTCTTTTTAAAACTGTTACATGGTCTCTGAATATCTTGTTTTGTTTAATCCAATACTTGAATCAGTAGACTGATGTGAATCAGGTCTCAAATAGAACAAGAGAGGTGGTTCCTGGGCACAAGAACATTTAATAGATCAGATAACTTTGGCAATGAACATTTCACTTTCTGGAAGTGATGCGTCTTGATTCTGGTTTCTACTGGTACTGGTGAATCTCATCAATGCTTAGCTCTTACTTATTTTCTTCTTTTCTTTATTAGACCTTATGACTCCAGCTCTGATAACCTCTCCAAACAGATCTCCTTGTCATAACATAGTCTCCAAAATTGCCTTTTTTTCCCCTTAGCTAATCTGGTGATGTCCCCCATCTCCTTCTGCTGCAGAGAAAAAGGCAGTGTAGGATGGGAGAACATTGAGTTTGCCATCAAAGTTCCTGGGTTTGATTCTCAGTTCTGCTGCTTGCTGTTATATGACTTTGGACAAGTCATTTTTACTTCTCTGGGACTCAATTTCTTCATCTGAAATAGAATGTAGTAGGAATACATGGCATCCAAAGTCCTTTCTCTCTCTCTAAATTCTATAATTCTGTTATCTGTTTTACAGAGTAGATTCATTATGGAAGCTAGGGAGTAGCAGTTAAAAAAATACATCTTCAGAGGGTTAGAATGAGTTCCTTATCTTCCTTCTATTCAATTAAATGAACTAATTAACATTTTTTTTCACACTAATCCATTACATAGCAGCTCACTGAGAACCTGAATGGGAGGGAGGTGCATTTCTTCTTTTTTCCAGGACCATGTTTGGTCTCTTTAATTATACAATATTCTATTTCATTAGTTTTTCTTTCCATTTACATGGTTTTTGCCATTGTATATTTTGTTCTTCTGATTCTTCTTATGCATGTTATATTAATTCCTGTATTTCCATTCTTCTCTATATTCGTTATTCCATGAGGATTGGACTCTACCTTTGAGTCTCTGGAGGAGATATAGTCTTTTATACTTATTAAGCACTCAAAAAAATGTTGAAATGAAAATTGAAGGGATAAACACAATTCTTTGAATAAGACACAATAAATTGAATTTTCTTTCTTCCTTCCTACTGATCCTTTTAGGCTGTATATTTTGTGATATATTTTTATTTTCAAGGATGCTTTAGATGCTTATTTCAACCTCCCTTTAACTATTTAAACAGCTTGTGGGCAGGGGAGGAATAGAGTATAATTGGGAAACCAGAACTCTTGGGCATACAACATCTGACTGATTATAAGCAAAGAATAATTCTAGTTTGATTAAATATGACTGTATAAATTTCATCAGTACATTTTGCTGTAGTAGAAAGAATAATGTACTTTGAATCAGAAGATGTGGTTTTTAAATTTAAGCTCTTTCATTTAAATTACCAAATCTGTACCTCTAATTCCTCATCTGAAAAATGGGATTCAAATATTTGGACTACCTGCTTCAGAGGCTACTCTGATGATCAAATGAGATAATGCATGAGAGATATTTTGTAGACCCACTGAATGTTAATATTGCAAAATAACTGCTCAAGACCTATAATGAATGTAGCTTTTATATAATCTCTGGGGTCTTTTCCCCAACTCCCACTATCAATGGCAAACTGTATTCTGAGAGAAAGTCTGTATCTCTCCCCCGGAGATATAAAGTATATCTCTAAGGGGCAGTGGGATGGTTCTTTTAATGCAATGGGCATGAGCCGCTATTTCTGTGTGTTCTCAACATCAACTACTAATAATTAGTGCCTTCTGGACTACAGGCCTGGCACTCTATCCACTATGCCACCTAGCTGTTGCCTATTTTTTTTCTATTTCACCTTGATTCCTGGGGAGGATAGATTCAAACTTAAAAATGCCTTTATTGTTGCAAAGCCTTTGCCTCACCACTGCTTTTGAATTTGGCTTAACAATGGACAAGTTGCTTCCTCTTGTACAATATGGTATCTTGTTTTTGGGATCAATTCCCTTCTGGGCTTAGTCCAGATTCCTCTTTTGTGCTGGGCTGACAGGTTATGTCAACTGATATGACTGGTGGTGGTTCTCCCAAACTTTTAAAACTTACAATGTATCAACCTAGTCCATTCGATTGCTAATATTCCTCCTAATACAGGAAAGAATAGACACAAGAGGAATAGAAACAATAGCAAGATCATGTTCTCATAGCTTCTTGTTAATCCATGGTTAACTCATCATTAATTCTCTCTCTCTCTCTCTCTCTCTCTCTCTCTCTCTCTCTCTCTCTCTTCTCTTCTCTTCAGAAGCCAGTTAGTGCCTTTTGAATATACACTTAGCTCCAACCCAATAGGTAATCAAAATGTCATCTCTTCACCATTTGATGAAATAATCACAAAAAATGTATGCGTATGCTTCCAAGTCATGAGAGGGGTTACTTCATATTAAGTCCAATGTACATAAGCTTAAGGAATGGACTTTTATTGACCCATTTTATATAATCTATGTTAAATAAATAAGGGGCAGTTATTGCTGCCACTACAGATCTTTAGTGGATATAAAATCTTATCAATATAAATACTCTCTCTGATGATACAAATTACCATCTATCCTTGCCCTCTTATCCTATGTTACTCATGTCTTCCCTTAAGTCTCCAAAGGCAGTACACCCAGCTATTAGGGAATTTTACTCTAGACCTATTAATATTTCTTGGATTCCAATGGTATAATCAAGCCAACTGTCAGTTATTACTTTTGACTCATGGGCTATCTAATTCTTTTTTTGGTTCATACAGCATTTTGATGACATTCTTAATGTGACTTCTCTTGAACATTTCTTGCTTAATAATTTGTGGCAGCCTACTCATGCCTCTCCATTGTCCTTTAGATGAACTTCAACCTATTCAATGACTTGAACAATTCATCAAGGTTGGAGGAATATTGCTTTTTTAAAAAATGGTCTGTGTTCATGAAGAAGTTTGAAGTCATTAAAAGTATGACACTATCTCCCAGATTCTTCTCTTTTATCCTAGAGGAGAATGGGTCATTGTCCATGCAGGATCTCTTTAAGCCATAAATTATGGAGGAACTAGTCTAATGGATATTAATATTGTGATTAGAATTGTTAAACAAATAATGTGTGGAATTACAGAATCTTGGAATATTACAATGGCATATGTTGAAAGACTTAGAAGCCTTAGTGAATGTGAGGAGGAGCCATATTTAAGTGTGATTTAGATACATCAGTCTAGCTGGAATAGAGTGTTTGTATGGAGGGGGTGATGTGTAATGTTGGAGAGGTGGGACTTCTGGTTTTTTAATATTTTTGAATGCCAGTCTAAATGGGGAGCCCTTGAATTGAATTGAATAAAAAAGTTTGCCTTAGTGTCCACAAAGCATCAAAGCATGAGATGAAGTCACTCAATACAGTTTTTGCTAGAATTACTCCTAGAAAAATTTAACTAACATGAAGGCTCATTCACATATTCAAAGTTGCTTTCCATGATGTGAAGTTTCCTTTTTCTGGACATTAGGCTCCCTAGGAAACCAATGTTTATCTGGATGCTTTATATGGAAAATCAATGTATTTTTCACTTGCTCAATGCACATTTTCTGAAAGCACATTAAAATATTTAAAATGTAGCCTAAATATTTTTTCAAAGGATGGTCATATTACCGATGATTATACATGTATTATTTATGAATGTCATTTAATCTTCATGGAATTCTAATATTTGGGGTATAGAAATGGGGAATGTGAAATCTACCTTTAGTCCTTCCTCAGTAACTTTCAAACAAAAATCAATCTATTCAGGAAAACATCTGGGTTTAATGGAGATTCTAGAAATATGGGCTTACACACCAAATTTTCATTTTGCTTTTTTAATGATTATTCCCTTCCTTCTTTGCAGTTGCCCTTAACAACTGTATGTTGTTCAATATCTGATGTAACAGGGGAACTATTTAAGACCACATCCTCTATAAACTGCTTAAGTATGTTTCCAGAAACATTAAGAAGGTTAGGATCTGGCAATAAAGACAGGGACAGAAGTGGGGAAAAAGGCTCCAAGCTGTATCTTCTTTAATATTTTAATTTTCAATTTCACTTACTTGTAAAAAATTTATAGACCTCCTTCTATAACCAAACGAAAATGGAAAGACTTTGCAAACTTGCAGTAAGGTGTATAGGGCACAGGAATTCAAGTCAGGAAGACCTGGATTCAAAACCCACCTTGTATACTTATAAATTATTTGTCCTTGGGAACCTCCCTGTGTCTCAGTTTGATCATATGTAAAATGAAGGGATTAGACTTGATGTGCTCTATAGTCCTTCTAGCTATAAATCTATAATCCTATGAAATGTGTACAATCAACCAATCAAAGGAAATAGGTTGTGTCTCTTTGTTTCTGAAATAGTCATTCATGGACTTGCTTATAACTATGCCATCCACCCCCTTCCCCCAACATAATTCAACAGTTCCCTCTTCCATTGTATACCACAATTGACCCCCCATAATTACCCTGAATATTGACCCCCCTCAGTGCATTCATTACATAACTGTAGCCCAGATACTTGCAGCAACTACATAGTAAAATTCCCTATGTCCCCCAATCCTATTCCCCCCCTCAATTACTTTGTGTCTACCTTACCTTTTTGACCAGTGAATAAGACCTTCCACTTCTCCCCCTATTCATTTTTGTTTTTCATTGGGAAAGAGTGAACAGTACAGCATGAGTAGGCATGGACCATTGCCATCTTCATTGTGAATTTATAATTACATTATCTTTCCACCTAATCTCAACCCTCTTCTTCTATACAGGAGCTTCCACATTTTCAATGAGGACACCACTCTTCTTCCAGTCTCCCAGATTGGTCTCATTGTTCTTGATTTCTTACTCAAATTTATTATTCAAAAAATGCTCTCTTTATTGGAACATAAATAAGAACTTGTAGGAACCCCAGATGCCATCTAGTCTAATTTTCTCTTATTACAGATAAAGAAACTGAGGTTCAATGAATTGTCCATGACACATGTATTAAGTGGCAGAAGTGACTTTGAAATAAGACCCTATGACTCTTTCCATGATACTAAGATTAATGGTGATATCTGAAGGTCTTTTCTCAGTCTTCATTCTTCTTGACCTTTCTGAAAAGCCTTGACAAAATTGATCATCTTCTTCTCCAGGATACTTAATCTCCTGTCTCTGGGTTGCCAAAATGATATAAATATGTTATTTACAAAAAATTCTCACATATATACCCTTTAAAAACATAGAAACAGATTTTGCTAACCTATTTTCAAAACTTCCAAACAAAGAATCTTAGTAAGATTTGAAGTCATTTATTAAAAATCTAAAAATGGGGGGTGGCTAGGTGATGCAGTGGATAGAGCACCGGCCCTGGAGTCAGGAGTACCTGGGTTCAAATCTGGCCTCAGACACTTAATAATTACCTAGCTGTGTGGCCTTGGGCAAGCCACTTAACTCCATTTGCCTTGCAAAAAAAACAAAACCTAAAAAAAAAAATCTAAAAATGCAACACCTTATACTTAGGTTGCAAGAACAATTGATTGATAGAAGAAGATGGAAACTTCCAAAGAATTTCAATAAAAATCTTTGTACAATTGGCATTTAAAAATGAGGATCGTGATCTTGAAAGTGCAACCAATGTTACATTTCTTTCACTGAAATTATATATATATATATATATATATATATATATATATATACACACACACACATACACACATACACACACACATACACACACACACACACACACACACATATATATATATATATATATATATCTTTGGGAAGGATCTTTTTCATCTATAAAACTGTAAAAATAATGTATGAAAATAAACTGACCTTAGAGACAAACATAATCACTCTATCACAAACTGGAATACTAAGACTTGGAAAAAAATAATGAAATATGCAACTTTAAAAGATTTATGAACTCTAATCACACAATGACCAAGCATATTTTCAGAAGATTCAAGATGAAATATACTGCCCAAATCCAGATAGAGAAGTGATGAACTCAGAGTACAAATGGAGAATTTTTTGTCTGTTTGTTTTTTGGCTTGGCCAATTCAGGATTTGTTTTGTTTGGATTCTATATTTGTAACAGAAGTTTCATTTTTCCTTATTTTTTAACTGGGGTGGGAGAGTAAAGAGAAGTAAGAGTGAATTCAGATCAGAAAATAAGATAAAATTTAATTTAAGATAATCAATTCAATCACATTTCTTTCACCAGAAGTCATTAACATGCTTAGCAGGAGCAAGATTAATCATTAATAGTTGCTTATTGATTGATGTTTATCAAGGACTTATCAGAGATAAACATCAATCAGTAAGTAATTATCAGTCAGTTATTATATACCAAGGATGGTTTTAAGCACTGGGTATCAAATACTAAAGTGGAACAGTCTTTTACCTCAAGAAGCTTATACACTAATTAGATGTAGAAATTTGCAAAAATAAGCATGCACGTATATATGTATGCCTATAAGCATATGAATACATATATACACATATGCACATACCTTTTCTTATTTGTCCATTTTTGAAGAGGACCAGTGATATCACAGCGATAACACTTAAGCATGAATTGGATTTCCGTGTGGCAGAGTTGCACAAAGTTGTCAGCCTTATTCTCTTCTCCAGAGTCATTGATGACCAGTGGCAGAACAAAAATTAAGATGACTTGTGATGGCCTGGGATGCAGTGGATGACCCTGCTGTTTAAGATTTCAGACCAAGTTCTAAGAACTGTTGGTTACTGAAACAAATTGTTCTCATTTGCCCATTCTGTTAGGGAAAGTCTTTTCATGCTTGGAATAGACACCTCCTAACACTTCGATGGTTTGAGGTCTGTTGAATATCTTGTTTATAAGATGGTTTACTAGGGTGTGATCACTACGTAGACTTCAATTTCTTGGAACCACAAGTGAGCATTGAAAAGCATGTGTGTATGTATGCACGTGCATATGCGTATATACATATGTACACATATTATATATATATATATGTTGTAGACATACATTGCACAGCACACCCCACATAAACATACCTTGTGTGTGCATGTCCATGTTTTGTGTACACACAGCACAACACACAATAATAAATGCATACACACATGCACATACATATATAATGCATGCAATAAATATTATGTAGATATCTATGCACACATTATATACATCATATATTATATATACAATTTGCATTTATAGATCACATAAATAATACACAATATATATGTATACATTATAAACACATACATGTGTGTGAGTATGCATGTTCATACACATTATATACATGTAGTTCATCTATAAAACCTATACATATACATGCATTATGTACATGTGCATGTGTGTAGGTATGTATGTATTATACACACACACACAAAATAAATACAGAGTAGTTTTAGAAAGGAGTAAACTAGCAGCTAGGGGATAACAGAAAAGGCTCTATGTAAGATTCTGAATTTAGTTTTGAGGAAAAGCTTCCAAGAGCTGAGGAGAAAGGATATCACAAGCATGGATGCCAGCCAATGCAAAGGCAAAACAACAAAAGATGGACAGTTGAGCTGACACCACTAATATGCCAGTATGATTGAGTCACTGACCAAGTGGAAAGAAGTTCTTTTCAGGACATTGAATTTGAGATGATTAAGGGATTTCTAATAAGACAAAAGCTCAGAAGAAAGAACAGGACAGAATTTATGGATCTGGGGATAGTCTGCATAGAGACAGAGATTGGAGATGATGAGTATATATCAAGTAAGAAAATAAGGAAAGAGCAGAGTATCTAGGATAGAGCTATGGGATCCCCACTGACAGAGGTAGAAAAGGAGAATAAGAAGTAAAAGTCAGAGAGGTAGAAGAAACAGGAGAGAGCTACGATGAAAATTCAGAGTTTTCAGGAAAGGTTGGTTAAAATTATCAAAGACCATGGAGAGATCAAAAAAGATGAGGATAAAGAAGGGAGCAGGGCAGCTAGGTGGCACAGTGGATGGGGTACTGGCTCTGAAGTCAAGAAGATTCATCTTCTTGAGTTGAAATCTGACCTCAGACATTTACTAGCTGTATGACCCTGGGTAAGTCACTTAACCCTATTTGCCTCAGTTTCCTCATATGTAAAATGAACTGTAGAAGAAAATGGCAAGATATTCCATTATCTTTACCAAGAAAATCCCAAATGGGATCATGAAGAGTCAGGCAGGCACAGCTGCAACAACTAAACAATTATGAATAAGAGCATTAGATTTGACCATTGATTCTTTGGTAACTTGGAGAGACCTGATTCAATTGACTGAAAAGATCAGAAAAGTACATTTTAGGGAGTTAGGAAAAAATGAGAAAGGAGGAAATTGAGATGCCAAGTGAAGATAGCTTTTTATTCAAGAATTTTAGCTGAGAAAGGGAGGAAAGATGCCAGATGATAGCAGGGATGGTGACATTGAGAGGAATTTCTTAAGGATGTCAAAGACTTGGGAATATTTTATGATCACTAGGAAGAAACCAGTAGATAGGGAGAGAGTAATGATTGGAGGGGAGAGGGGATGTTAATGGAGGCAATTTACTGAATCAGATGGGAGGAGATGGGATCAAACAAGGATACAAGTATCTGAGTCGATTTGGCTGAGGAGAATGGCCACCTCTTCATCAGATATAGAGTAAAGGAGAAAAGAGGGAGCAGTGATGTCAAAGGACTGTGAGAAGATGAGGAGGAAAGAACTGGACAATTTTCAACAAAATATGAAACTAGAACCTCAGCTGAGAAAATGTGTAGAGGTGGTCTATGGAAAGGGTAGGAGGTATCCCTCGTATGACAAAATTTGTGCTGTGTACCATGTCCTTCCAACCCCTATTCTTGGCTCAGTAATTTGATATTAACTTTTATTTGCAATTTAACAATTTTTCCCCTAAGCTCTTTTATTATTCATATTGAGGTGCTAGGTGGTGCAGTGGATAGAGCACCAGCCCTGGAGTCAGGAGTACCTGAGTTCAAATCTGAACTCAGAGACTTAATAATTACCTAGCTGTGTGGCCTTGGGCAAGCCACTTAACCCCATTGCCTTGCAAAAAACCTAAAAAAAGGACTTATTTATATTCATATTATTTTTACTTTAAACTATTGATGGTTTATCACATTTTCATAAGAACAATCTTTATTAAGAATGACTAGCTATGGGAATTTTAGGCTGCTGGACAGGTTAATGTAGAAGATTCTTTGAGTCAAAGGTTCTGGGTTCAAATACCTATTCAGTCTCTTCTGCCACTTTGGAAAAGTCAGATAACTTCTCTTGGGCCTTCGTTTTTGGGAAAATGAGATGGACACATCAGATGACCTCTAAGGTCCCTCTCAACTCTTAATGTATGTACTATTTTAAGCATCATTTTTATAACTCCATGCCAGCTACAGTTGTTCTTAATTTCAAACATGTTTAACTTTTTGTGACCCCATTTGGGGTTGTCTTGGCAAAGAAGCTGGAATGGTTTGCCTTTTATTTCTCTAGCTAATTTTACATATGAGAAAACCAAGACAAACAGAGATAAGTGGTGACTTATTGTATAATATTTATTGCTTATTGTATAATATTGGGGAAGTAATTTAATCCCTCTAAACTTCCACTTCCTCATCTAAAAAAATAAATCAATGTTTGAATCAGATAACTTTTCATGTCCCTTCCAGCTCAAAGATCTTTGAACTATCAAACAAGGTCTTTCAATATTTCTGACATGGTGGAAGACATTTACATGGCCTTTATATTCATTCTTGGCAGAGAAAATAGAGGTTTTCTATATATCCTCACATCACCTCCAATGTCACACAGCTAGTAAATGTTTAAAGTCAGATTTAAATTCATGACAATGAGACTTCTTGACCTAGACCTCTCACTCTCTCCATTGTACCATCTAGCTATTATGTCAGCAGCTACCTGGTTTATCTATACATTGGACCAACTTTTTAAAACATCATTGCTTAGTATAAAGCTGGCTTCAGAACTCTCTTAAAGATGAAATCTTTTCACTGTATGGTAGATGATACTACCAAAAGCTTGCAATTTTGGAGTGAGGATTCCATCTTGTCCAAAACTCATTCAGACCATCATGGTAAGTTGTTTCTGTTTAATGAAGGCATGAATAAATGGGACATCTTTTATACCCTTTTTTTAGGAAGCTTTTAAGGCAACATTGCTAAGTAAGCTCATTCAAATATAAACAAAACAGATATTACTATTTAGAATTAAAATGGAAACAGGGTGGGTTTTGAATCTATCTGTACATAATAGATACAGAGAGAAAAAAAGGACATAAGTGCCCATTGACTCACCTCTGAAAACAGAAAACTGGAAACTAGGGGGAACTCTTATTCTTGTTTTCAGATATGTCCCATATACATAGCAAAAATCCCTGGAGATCTCTTTTGGTAGAGGTAGCTGAGATTCTGAAACTACTTAGAGGAGGCAGTCTGGAGGTATTTCTTTTCAAGCTTGGAGACAGGCAAATTCCCACCTCCATATAGAATTTTTGTGATTGAGGCTGCCAAAGTTATGCTAATGAAGTCAATTACTGTGATTCCTCTTTCACTAGGAAACCAGTTTCTGTAACTTGTTTGATTTAAAATGAAGGCAGTAATGAAAAACAAAGTCCACCATTGATGGAGAGCAATCTGTTCCCAGTTTATTATTAGATATTGTGAATCCAATATGGAGGACTCTTGTTGTACTTCCAGTTAATTAAAGTCCAGTTCTCATACGTAAACACTAGCAACAATCTCAAATAGGGCACCAGATCAAGTAATAATAAAAACAGAAACAGAAACAAGAGTAAGCTTCTTTATCCAACCCAGGTTAGAGACCTGAAAAGACATCCTGAAGCCTGCAGACACTGGGAAAGATCCATTCCAGGAAATTCAACTTGAGCTCACTAAAAAGGCACTAAGCCTATCATTACTTTGACTTCAGATATGCAAACTTGCTGGGAGCCCATAGTGCTCTTGCTAGGGGTACCCAAAACCTGCAGCTATGAGTAGGAATGTAGGGAGGTGAAGGTGGGGCTGATTGAGGATGGTCTAAAGTCATTGAAATCCCGTGGCTCACACCAGGGGAAGTGGAAGCCAGTGATGGGTCAAAAAGGATCTGACCATGATCATCTTCCAGGGAAAATTTCAAATACGTATTGAAGTTCTCAAAAATGAGAAATGCATGCATGTGAGACCACCTACAATCACCAGCCCTAAATTGAGAGAGACACAGACCCTAATCTCCCCTATCAACTACCATTGTGAAACTAGTCACATGTCAAAGGTTCTTTCTTTTCTTCTCCATCTAATAGAGATCCAATTAGCAACTGGGCACTGCAAATTTGGGATATTTTTTGGTTCTTTCCTATTCTCTTACAGGTCTAATACTTTGCCAAAAGTTTAGGTTCTAAACTCCTAAACTATAAATATATGATACCTTACAAGTTCCTCAGATTTTGAATAACCAGTCTGAAAGTATTGAGGGAAAGGTGGCTAAGGGAAGTACTGAAGAGAGCACTGGCCCTGGAGTCAGGAGTACCTAGGTTCAAATCCGGTCTCAGACACTTACTAATTACCTAGCTGTGTGGCCTTGGGCAAGCCACTTAACCCCACTGCCTTGCAAAAAAAAACCCTAAAAAAAAAAGAAAGTATTGAGGGCAACAGAGTGCTGCTTTCACAGCTCAATTGAAGAAGTCACCAATCCCTCTGTATTTTAGCTTCCTCATCTAAAAAGAAATAAATGGTTTGGATCAGTCATCTTTTCATGTCCCTTCCATTGCTGAATCTATGATCTTTGAGCTATCAATATTTCTGACATGGTGGCAGACATATACATGGCCCTTACATTCATGCTTGGCAGAGAATACATAGAGGTTGTCTGAAGACCCTCACATCACCTCCACCTACATGCCCCAGAACCTGTACACCATCTGCCTACTTCTCCTTGCTTTCCTCTCATGCCTTCTGCCACTTCCAGCAAAGAGAAAACTATATGCTTGCATTTCCTCTTGTTGATATTTTGTATGTATTGTCTTTGTGAGTGTGCTTTTCTCTAGATGATGTAAGTTCATTGTGTTCAGTGTCAGTGTAATTTTTGTCTTTGAATCATGGAATCATCAATGTCTAACATTGGATTAAACTGTTAATAAATGCTTGTTGAATAAATAAGTGAAAGGATCTACCTATAAGGTAGGAAGTAAAAGCAAAATAATCACTTTTGTCAATGATAGACTTACTTGGTGAATCCAAATAAAAAATGAATTGAAATAATAACTTTAGTAAAAACAGGATAGAAAATATAACTTAGAAAAAAAAGCAAAAACAATCAATACTTCTGTATTTTGGCAAAAACCAGCAGGAAGAGATAGAAAAAGAAATTGTTTTCAAATGAATAGATTTCCTTTTTATAAAACAATGCTCTGGGATCAACCAAAATAAGAAGCAAAGACCTCTGATCCCCTGATCTTTATTCAAGTCTGCACCTATCAGAATACTCACACTACCTTCCTCTATATTCAGCATAGGCTATGATACATACATTTTAAAAACGCATTCTCCTGTGATGCTAAGAAATAGTCCAATAGCATGGGTAAAAAGCCCTGAGATATAGAAGCCAAGACTTCTGAATCTGAATTCCATTTCCTTTGCTAGTATCTAGGGGTCTGGGGGATAATATTTAATGTCTCTGAGCCTAGGCATCTGTATCCAGTTACTGGTGGAGACCTATAACCATTGGCAGACAGAAATTCTCTTGCCCTTTTAACTTATCCATTTAAGAATGAATGAGGTGGGGGGGGGGGGCAGAGCCAAGATGACAATAGGAGAGGACCATCTCTTAAGTTCTCTCAATCAAAACTTATAAACTAAGGACTCTGCATTTTTGAGAGACCAAAGCCACAGAGGGACCCAGTGAGGCAGTTCTCCAACCCAAGGTAACCTGGAAAAGAGCATAAAGGCTTGGCTCCACAGGGTTGGAGGGGTGGCCTGCCAGAGTGAAGGAACTTCAGCCTCCCAGAGGCAGCCCCAGGGCATTGGGAACTGGGGCTCATAGCAGCAAGGGCAGTTTAGTGATTTACACCCCAGGGAGCACCAGGCATGACTTGGGGGGATCAGCGGGGGACCTCTGCCAGAGTGAGCACATGAAGCCCTGCCCTCAGGGCACTCAGTGAGCAGCCCAGATGGAGAAAACGGAAGCAGAAGCCAGTAAGCAGGAGCCCCCAGGGCATGAGTGCTGAGCCTAGGGAGGGGAGTGGAGAGAGAGACTGCAGAGCTTTGTCCTCTGTCCCTGGAATAGGACTCTAGGTTTCTGACCACATTCAGATGCTGATCACAGTCTAGGCCCCCCAATAGAACAGCAGGACCCCCGCCTCAGCCCTGTGGCAGAGGGGTGTGCTTGTGGTCATTCACAGACCAGGAGGGAAGACAGAGCCTTACACATGGAGATCCTTGTAAGGATGTCCCACTAATACTCAAAAGCTCAAGAAGCACCCCCAAACCAGGCACAGGCTGGAGAAATGAGTAAGCAGAGAAACAAGAGGAACATTATTGAGAAATATTATGTCTGCAATCCCAAGAAGGATCAAAACACTCAATCTGAAGATGAGGAAGTACAAGCTCCTGCATCTAAAGACTCCAAGAAAAACAGAAATTGGGCTCAGGCTATAATAGAGCTCAAAAAAGACTTTGGAAATCAATTGAGGGAGATAGAAGAAAAACTGGGAAAAGAAATGAGAGAGATGCAGGAAAAACATGAAAATGAAGTCAGCAGCTTAGTCAAGGAGATCCAAAAAAATGATGAAGAAAATAACATGTTAAAAATCACCATAGGTCAAATGGATACAACAGTTCAAAAAGTTATTGCGGAGAAGAATGCTTTAAAAAGCAGAATTGGCCAAATGGGAAAAGAGATAAGAAAGCTCTCTGAGGAAAATAAATCCTTCATACAAAGAATGGAACTGAGGGAGGTTGTTGATTTTACGAGAAATCAAGACACAATACTTCAAAACCAAAAGAATGAAAAATTAGAAGAAAATGTGAAACATCTCATTGAAAAAAACCCAACAGATATAGAAAACAGATTTAGGAAAGATAATTTTAAAATAATTTGAATACCTGAAAGTCATGACCAGGAAAACAGCCTTGACATCATTTTCAAAGAATTACTACAGGAAAATTGCCCTGATATCCTAGAAGCAGAGGGCAAAATAGAAATTGAGAGAATCCACCAATCTCCCTGAGAAAGAGATCCAAATGATAACCTCCAAGAATATTATAGCCAAGTTCCAGAACTCCCAAGTCAAAGAGAAAATAGTACAAGCAGCCAGAATCGTGGAGCTGCAGTCAAGATCACACAGGACTTAGCAGCAACTACATTAAAAGCTTGTAGGGCTTGGAATATAATTTTCCAGAAGGCAAAAGAGCTTAGAATGTAACCGAGAATCAACTACCCAGCAAAACTGAATGTCCTCTTCCAGGGAAAAAGATGGACTTTCAATGAACCAGGGGAATTTCAAATGTTCCTGTTGGAATGGCCAGAGCTGAACAGAAGGTTTGATCTTCAAATACAGGACTCAGGTGAAGCATAGAGAGTGGAGGAGAAAGGGAAAATATGAGGGACTCAATGATGATGAACTACATGTATTCTTGTACAGAAAAATGATACTGATAATACTCATATGAACCTTCTCATTTAATAGAGCAGGTAGAAGGAGCTTTTATAATTGAAGCACAGGAGAAAGCTGAATTTGAAGATAAAATATGGTGTAAAAATGGAGTCAATAGATAAAAAGGGAAATGTAATGGGAGAAAGAAAAAGAAGAGGAGGAATAGGATAAGATATTTCATATAATATAATGAGCTATTGCAATGATATGGAAGGGGGAAGGTGAGGGGGAATGAGGGAACCTTCGCTCTTATCAGAGGTGGCTGGGAGAGGAAACAGCATATATACTCAATGGGGTATAGGCATCTGGAGTAAGAAAGGGGGACAGGGGGAAGGGGGGGTGATGTGAGTGATGGAGGAGAGGATTGACCATGGGGGGGAAAGTGGTCAGATATAACACATTTTCTTTTTTACTTCTTGCAAGGGGCTGGAACTGGATGGTTTGTCTGGGACCATAGGGCTGGAGAGATGTCAGGTAAGGGGTGGTATGTGGGCTTGGGGGCCTCTTGGCCCCAGGACCAGGGATCTGTCTGCTGCACCACTCAACTACCTACAGAAGAGACAGAGTGAAAGGAGATCGAAAATATAGTACATGGTAGTGGAGAAGTATGAATGGAGGGAGTTGCAATCAGCAATGGCAATGGTGGAAAAATATGGAAGTAATTTTTGTGATGAACTTATCATAAAGAATGTGATCCACTTGTGACAGAGCTGGTGTTGGAACACAGACTGAAGCACATTTATTATTATTATTATTTTTGGGAGGAGGGTTGCAGGGCAAATGTGGCTGGGTGGCCTGCCTTGGGCCACACAGCTGGGTGATTGTTGGGTGTCTGAGGCCGGATTGGACCTGAGTGCTCCTGGCTGAAGGGCCAGTGGTCTGTCTGCCACCTGGCCACTCCTACTATTATTATTATTATTATTATTTCATTTTATTTGGGGTCTTTTTTTTGTTTTTTGCAGTGCAATGGGGTTGGGGTGGCTTGCATGGGGTCACACAGCTGTGTGATTGTTGGGTGTTTGGGGGCGGATTAGGGATCCAGTGCTCCTGGCTCCAGGGCCAGTGCTCCATCCACTGCACCACCTGGCCATACCTACAATTATTATAATTATTATTATTATTATTATTATTGTTGTTGTTGTTGTTGTTGTTATCATTATTATTTATTTTTATTTTTATTTTTATTTTTTCTCTCCCCTTTATTTTATCGCTCATGTGGGTCTATATTTTTTTGGGGGGAGGGGGTATTATGTTTACTCTTAAACAAGAATATTTTAGTAATGTACAAAAAAATTATTTGTACAAAATAAGAATAAATAAAAAAAATGAATGAATGAGGTGGCATAGTGGGGGCAGCTAAATGGTGTATTGGGGCACCTAGGTAGTATAATGGATAGAGCACCAGCCCTGGAGTCAGAAGGACCTGAGTTCAAATTCAGCTTCAGACAGTTAATAAATACCTAGCTGTGTGACCTTGGGTAAGTCACTTAATCCCATTGCCTTGAACAAAAAGGAAAACAAACAAAAAAAAAGAAGGAAGGAAGGAAGGATCTATTAAGCCCTTAGGATGTACAAAACCCTGTGTGAAGCACTGGGGATACAAATGGAAAATAAGACAGACTCTGCTCTCAAAGAGTTTCATTCATATGGAGGAAACAACACATATGGAAAGTCTTAGCTAAAAATCAAATGGAGAGGTCCCATGGAAGTGTGCAGTGGCTAAAAGGATGCAAAAGTATCTTTTCTAATGTCTCTCTACAGATAAAATCATATCAATTTCTAATATTGAAGCTTTTGATGATGTCAAAAAGGGAACTGTGAGATTGTCATTTGATGGTGAACCTCTATTCCATTTTAAGGGAGGGAAGATAAGATGCACAAAATTTAAAAGAACAGATTTGGATTGTGGTTAGAATCTGTCAAGAATCAATATGATGGGTTACTCTATCAGATGGGATGCCTATGTTAGAGGAGGTATCTATCTCAGAAGGAGGAAAAGAGGGATTTAAAAAGGCTGGGGGCATGGGATTACTGGATTATTGCCAAACTACATTGCTGTTGCTGATGCCATAGTCACTGGCACTACCACCATGAGTGAATTGGCAGAAGATCAAAAGCTGAAACACTAAGACAAAGACTATAGATGAATTATGCAAAAGCTATACAGAACACATACAGAATTGCTAAAGGTTATTCATGCTTTTTGAGAATAAAGCTGGTAAATCCATACTTTCCTGTCTTTTGCTTCACTCCCAATGTTATCCTCTTTCTGGAGAGAAATAAGCTTGGTTTCCAATACCTCTCTCTCAATTGTTTGTTTTGCTTTCTCTTCTTCTGTTTCTCTGAATTAAAGTGGTTTACCACTGAATTCTTGATATGCATCTATGTCCTTGTGCAAGGGCTGGGAAGGGAGAGGCTTAAAGTGGTAAAGCACCCAGAAGGGAGAGAAAGATTTTTATAAATCCTAGGATTGGAGTCTACAGAAGTGAGGTTTTATTCAAATTCATTTTTTTATAACTTTAAAACAGAAAGAAAATGGGAATTCCCACCAATACTAGATAAATTGAGTTTAGATGTATGGATGGGAGAAAATAAAAAAATGAACTACAAATTATTCTTTTTGAGATGATCACCTCAGACAATCCCCTTTTTTTCCCCATTTTTTATTAACCATTGTAGATTTAAAAGAAAAATTCTTTCCTTTCAAGACAGAACTGGGGAGTGAGTTGAGCAGGTGGTCTGAACCTGAAGTCTATGATCTTGATTTTTTTTCATGAACTTGATTTTTAAAAAATATTTTGAAAACTGTATTTAGCTATAATTGCTTTCCTTTATAATATTATGTGTTTTAAATTAAAAAAAATAGTGAACAGAAACTTGTTTTTATCCCCTTCCCCCACCTCCCTCCACGATTTAAAATCATTAATCAAGAATTCTCACTGAATTGCCAGTGGCATCTGTGAGAGGCAAAAAAACCCACCATAGACTGTAGAAAAGTCACAATGTGAGAACAGAGGGAGGAACTGAGGAAAAAGTGATGCCCTCCTATAAGGATTTAGATAATTGTAAAATGAGTGAGATGGATTAGATTACTTGTAAATTCCTTTCTAACACTAAACATTCTGTGGTTCTTGAAGCCATGCATTTTAAAAACACAAAAATCAAATTTAACAACTAAAATTATAGAGATAAAGCTACAGTCTACCCAAGTCAATGATTTTTTTTTTTTATTCTTGCTATGATTAGTTTCTGGCTTTTCTCTAGAGAAGCTTTATCTGATTTTAAATTAGAGATAAGTGAGATGTATTCAAAGGATTATTGTATTGACATAGAGATCTGAAAGTAGATGCCTATTGGCAAAGGAGGTCTTGTCAATAGGGATTGTGACCATATTTACCTAAAAATGTTTACATAGTTGCTATTGCCCTAGAAACTGGAAAATTTCATTAAGAAAAAGAGATTTCCTAAATCATGTCAAATGGGTATGTTGATGAGGAAAGGGGAGAGGTTTCCCAATTAATGACAACTGTTCTCAACATTCAGATCTGCCCTGAGTATCATTACTGGGTCCATGTTAGAACTGGAAATTCCAAATTAATTACCGGCTCTGTAGTCAACATCTCTACTTTGACCAAAAGTCTTTCTTGTCTTTTTGTTGCCCATTATTAATGCCCATTGCTTAGAGTTATCTTTGCCCTTTTACCTTACATGAGGGTCTACCTAGAAACATAATCACTTATTATCAGCACCTGGCATCTTCATTGATATTCAAAAGCCATCCTTAACAAGCATGTTTATAACTTAATTATAAGTTCTGTCCCTTCTAACTGTTCCTTGGTAGTCCCAACTTCTGAAATCCAGACCACTTCAAACATTAACTTTTGTGTTATCATTTTTTCTCTCTTCTTCCTTCTTTTCTCCCTATAGAAAGAAAATGTTAGATTTCTCTTTGCCAGAATATCTCCCAACTCTCAGCCTACTCTGTCATCAGTGTCCAATAAAATACCTACTTGCCTGAGAGAGAGCCATTGTCTCATAAATTCCTATCCTATGCTGAATCCCAATATTTTGGGGGTATGAACCCCAACAGTGTGATCCTTTGGAGAGGTATTTTCCAGAAATGAAAGGAGGAGGAGGAGGAGAGAAAGGAAAGCAAGACAAAGATGAAGAAGGGGAAGATGAAAAAGGAAGAGGAATAGGAGGAGGAAATAGCTTCATCCCCAACTTCTGCTCAAATTGGCAAGTGTATCCCCAGTTAGTAGGTACTACTACTACTACTCCTACTACTCCTACTCCTACTACTACAGCCGCTGGTGTTGCTGCTATTGCTCGCAGATAACATAGTAAAGATAATACAAAGTATTCTCAGATAACATAGTAAGGATAATGCAAAGCATTATCCTAAAAAAACCTGGTTTAACCCTTTCCACAAATACACACAGCGTCCATGGGAAAAGTAAGTTTAAGTTTAGACCATAATAGTAGTGAGACACATGTAAGAAATATGTGTGACAATTGACTCCTTGGTTCTGATTTGATCTTGGCTTCTACCCATAAAGAAAATATTTTGCTTAGGCCTTCCTCACTACATGACAAATCTATTTTTGTTTTTGTCATTCAGTTATTTGTGGTTCTTTCTGACCTGATTTAGGGTTTTCTTGGCAAAGGTACTAGAATAGTTTCCTTCTCCAGTTCATTTCACACATAAGGAATTTGAGGCAAATAGTGTTAAGTGATTTACTCCAAGTCACAGAGCTATTAAGTATCTGAGTTCAGATTTGAATTTGGGAAGAAGTCTTCCTGACTACAGGCCTGGCTCTTTATCCAATGTACCATCAAATTTATACTGAATCTTAAAAACTATTCATAAATGGAAGTACCAGGTAGGAATGGTTTTTCAATTGACTATGGATTAGCCAACAGGCATGGCATTCCTTATGGTCAAAACTGAACTATTCATCACAATTAAGGAACATCATCTGCTAGGCTATTTTTCCAATGAACAGTTGACCTATTTCTCTTTCTATTCAAAATTTCTTAGAATATCATCCATTTCTTACCTTTCCCTTCATTAGTTCCTATCTCCCATAATATTCATCTGTGTGTACAGTTGTAGGCATATATTCAATTCAATCCAAGTAAGCTGCAAATTCCTTGAGGATAATAACTGTTATTTTTTAAATTTGTAACCTTAGCTTAATAAACATTTATTCAGATGAGTTGAATATAAACATCAGAGTCCAGAACAGCACAGGAAATGCTCAGCTATATAGCAACGACTTAGATTTGGGTAAAGCTTTTGCACTGTCTTAAAGTTTCCCAATTACAAAACAAATGAATAGGTTTTTTTCTCTAGGTTTCTATTTCTATTATTTCCTCATGCTAAATCAGTATTTTTCATTTAGTTAATAAAAATGGTACAGATGAAGAAACTATGGTAAAGAATCTAAAGACCTGGTCAGGCTTGTATAGCTAAGATATATCTGAAGCTGAGATAGGAAACTAAATCTGATTTCAAGTCTTCAAACTCATCACTCTGCACAACAATGCTTGGGTGCATACACACACACACACACACACACACACACACACACACAAACACACAAAGACAAATTGTTTAAAGAGTCTTAAAAAAGAATGAGAATTTTCCCAAAGCAGCTCCAACTCTGGAAATTAAATTTCCATTTTACTAATGCTACAGGACTTTGACTTTTGCCTCCATAGACACATAATTAAAACATCAGAACAATAAAACCACACAGTGACCAGAACTTCAGAGATTAATTAAAAATAGAGGATTTCTGGTATTTTCATCTAAATTAAAAATGGTGATTTCATGATTTTCTTAAATCTGAAAGTTGGGGAAGCAATGTTCCCTGTTTTTTCATATGCTCTGAATCTCTTTCCCTTTAAAAGAAATTGATTCAGATTCTAAGAGTATGAACTTTGTTCGACAGTAATTTGGCAATATGTGACTTGTAGGAAAAACTTTTGCTCTGTTCCTAGTGTACCTGTGAAAAAGAAACCCTCTGTTATTTTCTGACATTTCTTCTTTCTAGAAAGGGAAGATATATGTTCCTTACTGGTTTCAGTTCCCAAGAAATCAGTAATCCAAATGAACTCTTCCCTGATTATTTTCAATCTTTTCATTGCTTATTACTTGGTTACTTTTGATATGCGATTCTTATAAGCTTTAAGGATCCTTAACCTGACTACTACTCCAACTGACAAGCCAAGTCCTCAGAGAAAACATTAGCTAAATCTCCTCAGGGCTCTAGAAAGTACCCCTGATGGGCCATGAGCTTCTTATTTAATGTTACTGGCTCAAGTCCCTCATTCCCATTTACTTCCCAATAGTATTCACTAGTGATGAGCACCCACCTTTATTTAAATAATTAGCATAATTTAAAATTTTACAAATGAATATTTATTGAGAAGATATGGTGGTAACAAAAATACAAATATTTCCCCCCAACATACAATTGCACATTCTTCCCTATACTCTCTAGCCTTGGAAAGAGTTGGGCTCAAACTTAGGCTACAAAGTATTGACTCCACCAAATTTACTTCTCAATTCAGTATAGTCTGTCTTCTGTGCTGTCTTAAACCTATTTCTACACTGGGTCCAATATAATGGGATAGTGAGCAAATTAGCAAATGGAATCACACTTTATTTAGTCTAAGGGTTGGTTTGTCTTGGCTCAATGATCAGTATGCAATAGGGAAGAGGGACATATCTGCAGTCATTTAAAAGCACCAATCCTCCCTAAAAAAAAAATCTCCAGGGCCTGATGGATTCACAAGTGAATTCTACCAAACATTTAAGGAACAATTGGTTCCAATCCTATATAAACTGTTTGGAAAAATAGGGAAAGATGGAACTCTGCCTAACTCTTTCTATGAAACCAATATGGTACTGCTACCTAAACCAGGAAGAGTTAAAACAGAGAAAGAAAATTATAGACCTATTTCCCTCATGAATATAGATGCAAAAATCCTAAAAAAAATCTTAGCAAAATGACTATAACAAGTCATCACTAGGATAATACATTATGATCAAGTAGGATTTATTCCAGGAATGCAGGGTTGGTTCACTATTAGGAAAACTGTTAGTATACTCAATTATATCAATAACAAACCTATCAGAAACCATATGATCATATCAATAGATGCTTGAAAAAGCTTTTGACAAAATACAGCATCCATTCTTATTAAAAACACTAGAGAGTGTAGGAATAAATGGACTGTTCCTTAAAATAATTAGCAGTATCTATCTGAAACCATCAACAAACATTATACTCAATGGGGAGAGGCTAGAGGCATTCCCAATAAGATCAGGGGTGAAACAAGGGTGACCATTATCACCACTACTATTCAATATTGTATTAGAAATGTTAGCATCAGCAATTAGAGAAGAAAAAGAAATTAAAGGAATTAGAATTGGGAAGGAAGAGACAAAACTCTCACTCTTTGCAGATGACATGATGGTCTACCTAGAGAATCCCAAGAAATCATCTAAAAAACTACTGGAAACAATTAGCAATTTTAGCAAAGTTGCAGGTTATAAAATAAACCCCCATAAATCCTCAACTTTCCTATATATGACTAGCAAGAAACAGCAGGAAGAGCTAGAAAGAGAAATTCCATTCAAAGTAACTTCAGACAGTGTAAAATACTTGGGAGTCTATTTGCCAAGACAGACTCAGAATCTTTTTGAAAACAATTATAAAACACTTCTCACACAAATTAAATCAGATTTAAAAAACTGGGCAAATATCAACTGCTCATGGATAGGTAGAGCTAATATAATAAAAATGACAATTCTACCAAAACTAAACTATCTGTTTAGTGCCCTACCAATCAAAATTCCAAAAAATTACTTTAATGAGCTAGAAAAAATTGTAAGTAAATTCATATGGAGAAATAAAAAGTCAAGAATTGCCAGGAGCTTAATGAAAAAAAGTACAAAAGAAGGAGGCTTAGCTCTACCTGATATAAAATTATATTATAAAGCATCAGTCATCAAAACTGTTTGGGATTGGCTAAGAAATAGAGTGGTGGACTGGTGGAATAGACTAGGTGTAAAAGCAGGAGAGGATTATAGTAATCTGCTGTTTGATAAACCCAAAGAGTCAGGCCACTGGTATAAAAACTCCCTTTTTGATAAAAACTGCTGGGATAATTGGAAGTTAGTATGGAAGAAACTTAGATTAGACCAACACCTCACACCCTTTACCAAGATAAGATCCAAATGGTTACAGGACACAGACATAAAAAACAATACTATAAGCAAATTAGAAGATCAAGGACTAATCTACCTGTCAGATCTATGGAAAGGGGAACAGTTTATGACTAAGGAAGAGTTGAAGAACATCACTAAAAACCAATTAGATGATTTCGATTACATTAAATTAAAAAGTTTTTGCACAGATAAAACCAATATAATCAAAATCAAAAGAAAAGTAGTAAATTGGGAAACAATCTTTACAACTAATGATTCTGACAAAGGACTCATTTCTAAAATATACAGAGAACTGAGTCATATTTTTAAAACAAAAAGCCAATCCCCAATTGACAAATGGTCAAAGGATATGCAAAGGCAATTTACAGATGAGGAGATCAAAGCAATCCATAGCCATATGAAAAAATGCTCTAAATCATTAATTATTAGAGAAATGCAAATTAAAGCTTCGTTGAGGTACCACCTCACACCTCTCAGATTGGCCAGTATGACCAGGAAGGATAATGATCATTGTTGGAAGGGATGTGGGAAATCTGGGACACTATTATACTGTTGGTGGAGCTGTGAACTCATCCAACCCTTCTGGAGAGCTATTTGGAACTATGCCCAAAGGGCAACAAAAATGTGCATACCCTTTGACCCAGCAATACCACTACTGGGTCTATACCCTGAAGAGATGAAAAAGGGTAAAAACATTACTTGTACAAAAGTATTTATAGCAGCCCTGTTTGTGGTGGCAAAGAATTGGAAATCCAGTAAGTGTCCTTCAACTGGGGAATGGTTTAGCAAACTGTGGTATATGTATGTCATGGAACACTATTGTTCTATTAGAAACCAGGAGGGAGGGGATTTCAGGGAAACCTGGAGGGATTTGCATGAACTGATGCTGAGTGAGATGAGCAGAACCAGAAAAACACTGTACACCCTAACAGAAACATGGGAGTGATGTTCCACCTTGAAGGACTTGCTCATTCTGTCAGCGCAACAATTGGAAACAATTTTTGGCTGTCTGCAAAGGAGAGTACCATCTGTATCCAGATAAGGAGCTGTGGAGTTTGAACAAAGTACAAGGACTATTCCCTTTTATTCGGACAAAAAAAACCCAGATGTCTTATGGTTTGATCTGGTTATCTCTGAGAATTCTGTTCTCTTTAAGGATATGATTTCTCTCTCATCACACCCAATTTGGATCTAGGTACAACATGGAAACAAAGTAAAGACTGAAGGAGTGCTATCTGTGGGGTGGGGCTGGGGGGAGGGAAGCAAGATTGGGGGAAAACTGTAAAACTCAAATAATATCTTTAATAAACATTCTATTGCTTAAAAAAAATAAAAGCACCAATCTATGCTATATATATTCTTTAGCAAGGTGACAAAATCTCTGTCCCATTCTCCATGAAAACAAAGCACATGCTCAAATAGTATCAACTGCTCACCTATAATTATAACTTTTTAGGGTATTAGTGGGAAAATTAGAAAGGATTTTATCAGTGAATATATTTGTTATACTTGGTAAGTTTTAATTTGTTATAAAGTTATAGCATTCTTCATTTTAAGTGCCAAGAAAATACAAACTAAGAAAATGACTGTCATTGATTGTTTTGTGAAAAGTGTTGGGGGTTAGGCATTTTTGTTTATATGTTTTGTGGCAGGTCTACAAACCATGCTATCCTCTCCTTATTTTATTTTTTCATCTTTCATTTAATTTTATTTCATTTTTTCTCAATAAAGCTTTTGTAAAAAAAAAAATTTAAACATTTGTTTTTTAAAATTTTGAGCTCCAAATTCTTTCCCTCCCCTCCTCCCTCCTTGAGAAAGTAATTTGATATAGATTATACATGTGATTAACTTCTCTTTAAAAGCACATTTCTTTAGCACTTTAAAGTTTACTAAGCACTTTCTTCTGTGAAACAACCCTATCCTGTAATGAAAACCTCCAAGTTTAGAGTATAGTCATGAAATAATAGCAAACGGACAAATAAATTGAGGAAGGCAGAGAGTTTCCTCATCCTCTTGAAGAAGGGGAAATATTGGACAGATCAATATATTTTATAATTAATCTGTCCCCTCTTTACTGACCATGTATCTTCCCCTACTCCATCCCATTATTCGAGTTACTGAGATGAAGTCAATGAACTTTTAAGAAAGTACCTTACCCCTCCTTGAGCAATGTATCAATGCCCTAGTTAGAAAGGACTGTCTTTGAACTACTGCTCTTCATGTACAAATCTTTCATTGTCTCATCTCTGCTCTCTGAGCTACCTACCCTTCCACCTATAATTCCCTGTTTCGATAGGTCTCCCTACATTCTCCTTAAAATCTCACCCACTACTCAGTTGAATTACTGAAGATGGTCCACTCTTCGGGAAGGTGACCCTCCAGATATCCTCTCATACTCCTGTACCTTTCCTTATTTTTCATCCTTATGTCATCTGTGCAACTGGGCAGCTGCCAGCTTTCAATTGCCTTTACTCTTCTTCTCCCTTAAGCTTCTGCAAATCACATCAATACTTAAATAAACCTCTTTGATCCTAAATGGTTTTCTAGGTCAGAATTGTTCTTTTACATGAATTCTTTCATGTTCCTGCTGAACCTTTAGCCAATTACATGTAACAAAACATATAAATAAGAATGCTTAATCCCCCACACTTTTCACCAAGCAATCCATACCAATCATTTTCTTAGTTCATAAAATGAAGTATGAATTTGTAATTAATTAAAATATACAAAAATAGCTTAAAGATATTTACTAATAAAATCTTGTATAATTTTCCATTTATTATATGTTACTGGTGGAGACCATTTAAACAACCCACTCAGAAGAGTGAATGAAGAGTGACTCCAGTCTCTCATTTGCTTTCTGTCTCCATATATCAAGCATGAGTGCCTCTCCCTGAGTTTTTTTTTTTAGATTTTTCAAGGCAATGGGGTTAAGTGGCTTGTTCAAGGCCACACAGCTAGGTAATTATCAAGTGTCTGAGGTTGGATTTGAACCCAGGTAATCCTGACTCCAAGGCCGGTGCTCTATTCACTGTGCCACCTTGCCACCCCGCCTTGAGTTTTTCTTGTAGAGGAAGGGAATCTTTTCTCCTCTCCTACCTCCCACCCCCAGCAATGGAGCTGTTTGCACAGAACTACAGAAGTATTAGATCATTTGTTTAGTGAAAGTTTTCTGACCACCTCCTCTTCTTTGTGTTCTTTTTTCTGAATACAACTTGTCAAGCAATGATCCTGAGATTGACATTTTCAACCCCTTGGCAGCTACATCATAGATTCATAAAGGCCAGAATCACCCAGAAGTCTGAGTGACTGGTAGCCTCAGTCACTTTCTTCAATGATACTTTTTCAGAGAAGATGATGACTACCATAAGAATGAGAAGTCAAGAAGTGACTTGTCAGAAGATAGGGACCTTGAATGAGTTCAGGTAGGAAGAACCAAGATGAAGAAAATAAATACCTGCTCATCAGACACACAAAGTGTTTCATGTTTTAATATCCTAAATATCAATGTTCTAGAAAGTATGAGGTTTAATGGGTTACTACATTAGGTTCAAAATATCTGTCAATGTACATTTTTGAGTCTTTTGTGTTTTCAGTATTTCTTTTATCATTGAAGAAATAAATAACCATTGTACATCTGATGTACTTTGCATATTAAGTGACTTTCTGAAATGGATCCTAATAATACTTTTTGGGAAAACCGATGACATGGTTTACCAGAAGTAAAAAGACAAAAAAAACCCCCAAAACCCTTAACTTTGTTTTAGAGTTTCCTTCAGAGTAGAGTCATAATGAGACAATGACAAAATGCTTGGTGTTTTTTTTAGAGACCGTGGAACCCTAGATCTCAATCTAGTACATAGGAACTCAGATCCAAGGATTCCTTAGTGACAGATGACTCCTCACATCCCCAAATCTAGAGTCACTGAAAAAAATTAATATTCCGGGTAGGCTTGCTTTTTGCAAATCAAATGGTACCTGGATGCAACTTTTGGGGGGATTTTTTTTATCTAATAGAGACAACAAAGGTAGAGGATATCCTTAACAGAATAGAATTTCCCATTGAGTGATGTCCCTAATTTCTCTGAGATGTAATTGTGTCAGGAGAGTCTTTTCAACCATTCCAAAGAAGAAATCTCAGTTTCTCATTGAGGATAAAGAAACTCTCAGTTCCTCAATGGATCTGTGCTTCATTTGGATTTTTCCTTCTTGTGTGAGTTCTAATGCTCAGCAAGATCTCCCCAACAAGGTCTTGAACTCCTTCTGACTAAATTTGACTATGACTGTCTCCTGTGGGCTACTAGGTAGAGCTCTAACTTAGTGAAAATCTTTAGCTTTGCCCAGGTTGCTGTTGCTTTCTTTCTCTTTGAACACTTTTTATTAGAATTATTTAGTGGAAGCCAAGTCCTGACTTGGCTCATCTTCCTTCTTTGTTTCCTTGGTGCTCCTTTAATGTGACCTTCCCAATCAGCTCTGAGAATCAAATACATTTCAGTGCATGAGTACATGTTTTTCATGAGTTTGATTTATGTTCATAGAATTGTTTTGATGACCTTCTGGTTCAGTAATGACAAGAAAATAATAATAACTCATATTTCTTTGGTAATTTAAAGTTTATGGTTTATAATAATTTTTAAGTTTATAAACACTGTTATCATTGTGAGATAAAGAGAACCTGCCATTACAAGGTACTTGGCAACTATCTAGAAATACTAGACATTTCTAGTCATAATATTGTGAAAGCTCATAAGTATAAACTTAGGGACAGATAGGTGACTCAGTGGATAGAGTACTGGTCCAGGGATAGGATAGTACAGACCAGGAAATTACAAACCCACATACCTCTGGTTCAGACTAGATCTTAAGTTCTATGATTTAGATTGAGCGAAGGTCTCAACCGTAGTCAATGTGTCTCCGATGGCAAGCCCTTTTGAATGTATTAAATTGAACCTCTTGTTGAGATTGTGTTTCTCATGCTGATTTGACTGCTAAAAGGAAGGATCAAACTATACATTTTCTAGAATTCATTGGTTCAGATTGATCCTATGACTTACAGGACTTCTGGGATTTGTAGAGTGGCATACTCATGGTGACCTGGTAAATGTTTTATTATTAGGCACTGTTTTCTTGTTTGAAAGTACATAATGCTGTGCTAAAAGGGAAAAAAATTATGTTTGCCTTCTCTGTAGAAAGAAAATTGCATCATGCTACACGACTTAGAGCTCATTGAAATCCAGCAAAAGTTCCACAAGAGGCCTCTGCTGGTGGGGGCTCAAGAACAACTTTTGTTAGTTTTATTTTTAAGATCCTCAATTTCAAGTGAGTTACTTCCTATCCACCTCAACCCCATTTACAGAAAAGATCACTAACTCTTAGAATCAGAGAGTTCAGGATTTAGCACTTTTGCCCAGAGGGACATACACAAACCCCTGGGGTGAGAATGGGACTCCCCAGGACCCAGATCCTCAGAATTGGGCAGGATTTGGAAAATGGTTATCCACACCTTCTGAAAATTTAGCAGATACTAAAAAATTCATTAAACATTTGATATAAAACATCATTCTCAAAATAACCCTGTGAAGTAAGGTATGCAATGTATCATTCATTTATCCTTATTTTACAGAGTAGGAATATGTTACACTGCGAATAAAGAATCTTGCCCAGGGTCATATTACTGGCAGCATTAGAACACTTACTAGTTATATGACCCTGGACAAGTGATTTAACCACTATTTGTCTTGATTTCCTTAAGTAATTGTTGGGGAATAATAATAATGGCACCTACCTTGCAGGGCTATTGAGCTCAAATATTTGTAAAAAGTACTTAATAATTTCTGGCAAAAAAAGCAGTTTTTATGTAAATGCTGATTCCCTTCCTTCCCCCTAGAATGGCAGGGTCTGTGTATCAGATTTTATGAATCCACATTACTTAATATACTATCTTTTACACAGTAGGCATTTACATGCTTGTAGAATCAAATAAAAGAATATTAGAAGGAAGTAAAACAATGATATCTTACCCTTAAGGATCTTCTAATTTGTTTATAGTCCTTCTTATAAAAGATTAAATGATCAGTAAACTAATTGTACTGTTTGCAATTTTGGCAAGGTTTGAACTGAATGGATATTTATTGTAGAGGATTTGTATGATTTTAGGGGCAATGAAAATTAGGATGTAAGCCACAATCCAGGTGATAAACCATTATGTAGAAAGAAGGATGCACTTATTTTTAGAACTAAAACTCCTTGGATTGTTATCTTGACTTCTAATTTAACAAAGAGAGCTGTCTATGCAGGGAAATTGTGAGAAATGGTTGAGAAAATACTAAGCTTTTGTGTCCATAAGGGAACCTAGGGCTTCTCTCTCTCTCTCTCTCTCTCTCTCTCTCTCTCTCTCTCTCTCTCTCTCTCTCTCTCTCTCTCTCTCTCTCACCCCCCCCCTTCACCATTTTTCTCTGATCAGTAACAACCTTCATTCTTTATCTCCCTAATTAGGTCTTTAGAATTACAGGAGCTTGATACTGAGAAAATGATAGTTTGCTATCCTGGGGGGAGGAGGGAAGATGCATTTTGTGAAACTAATAATGTTTAGATAATTCAGGCAGATGAGAAATTAGTCTTTTTTCTTTTACTCTGAAGATTTCCTTATCTTTTTTAGAAAAGAAAGGTCATCCTGAAATAGATATATTTATTTGAAACTCTTTGGGATATCATCCACCATAAGTAACTGCATTGCAGTTTCGTGTTCCTGGTATCCATTACATTAGATTCTGTAATATATAAGATATTGAAGCCAAACAGATGGCACAATGGATAGAATCCTGGACCTGGAAACAGAAAGACCTGAATTCAAATCCAGTCTCAGATGCTTATAAACTGTGAGACCCAAGGGGTGGCAGGTTGTACAATGGTTAGAGCAGTCAGGAGTACCTGAGTTCAAATATGACCTCAGACACTTAATAATTAGCTGTGTGACCTTGGGCAAGCCACTTAACCCCATTGCCTTGCAAAAAACCTAAAAAAAAATCCCAAAAAACTGAGATCCTAGGCAAATCCTTTAACCTCTATGTAACTCAGTTTCCTCATATGTTAGAAGGAAATAATAATACCAACTATCTCCCAGTATTGTTGTGAGAATAAAATGAGACAATATTTATTAAGCACACTTTAAAGGATTCATAAGAATTAAATACTAACTATTTCTTTTAAGGTCCTGTACAACTCTGATCCTGGCAATCTGACATTACAACTTTTTCACATTGTTATCATTTCATATATAAACTTACTAATTAAAAAGTTTTAGCTTTTGTAATTGGTTGTAAAGTAGGCATGAAGTATCTGCATAGGAAATGAATTGTTGTTTATCTTTTGTGCTGAAAGAGTATCATGACACCAGGAAGGTGAACATAAGCTTAGGAACATACTGATAAATTTTAGCCAGAAATGGTACAGAAGTAAACAAACAAAATATCATAACTCTCCCCAACAACAACAAAATCCCAATCCCCCCAAGTAATTCAATATAATCAAAGAATGTGTTATGAAAGCAAATAAACAAAATTTTCTAAAAACAGACTTATTCCTTTGCTTAATTATTTTTAAAAGAAGTTTTTAAGGAAACCTTAAAGAAACATATTACCTTCTTTCCTGTATTAGTAAACAGTGTATAGAACATTGTTAGGCCTCTTCTGGATGACTTAGGGTCATTGTTATGAACCAAAAATGTTAAAGTATTCTACCCTTGCATTGTAATCCCATTTTGGGTTTTCTTGGTAAAAGATACTGAAGTAATTTGTCATTTCCTTCTATTTAATTTTATAGATGAGGAAATTGGGGTAAACAGGGTTAAGTGATGTGCTGAAGGTCACAGAGCTAGATATGTCTTAGGTCAGATTTGAACTCAGATTTTGTGACTTTAGACCTTGTTCTCTCTCCACAGATATGCTTCATCTAAAGGCATTTCCAGACTCTGAACCTATCCTTAACAATTAAATGAAGGACTTTCTTAATAAGTTCTGTTCCATTTTTAGATCCTATTAGAGCTTAAACAAAGACACGCTGGCCTAGCTCACACTCCAAGTTTCCCTCTGAAAGGTCTTTCTTGGTTCTTCCAAATACAAAACTTTTCACATTTGAGCCTATATTAAGTAGGGAATCATTTTAATACTGAATAATAATAATAATAATAATACCATAATTGATATGGCCATGACTAAATGACTAAACAGCAAATACATAGGAAAGGATAAGAATGTGGCTAAATGGGAGAGACAAAAACCCTTTTCTGCTTGTTTAGATATATTTGCTTTCTTAGGCAAAAATAATATTAGGGAGATGCCTTCCTGCCAATTTATTTTGAGTTTTCTCACAACAGATCTATTAAAAAGCCCAAGTCTAAACTCTTGAATGTTTTTGAAGATCCAACTGCAACACAAATAAAACCTAAGCTTTTCAAGTAGACTTCTTGCCTACAGTCTCTCCTCTGTCCATTTCATTCTCCATACATCTGCCAAAGTAATATTCCTCAACTGCAGGTATAACCACCTCCCAACTATTTAAGATGTTCCAATGGCTCCTTATAGTTTCTGGGAGCAAGATTGGTTCCAGTCTGTTTTTCAAGACTTATTCCATATTGCTCTTCTTCACATATTCTATGATCCATTCAAATTGGTCTGTTTTCTCTTTTTTCTATTTGACATTCCGTGTGATTTTTGTTCAGGTTTTGTCCTATGTCTAGAATTCACTTTGTCCTTACCTCTCCTTATAGCATCCCAAGCTTCTTTCAAAACTCAATTGAAGGGTCACTTCCTAAAAGAAATCCATCCCTTTCCCTGGAAATTCCTTTGCATCTACTTTGTATATATTTTGCATTTATTTTTCTGTACACATGTGACAATAGAATGCATACTCTTTAAGCACAGAGACTGCTTCATTTTATCTTTATCCCCTCTAGCACAGGGTCTGTACAAGGTCTACACTTAATAAATGTTTATTGTCTGACAGAGATGTAAGGACTGAGTCCTGGAGCCTTCTGGTAGATCACATGCTCTGGCCCTTCCCTAGAGGATGTGAAGGACTCATGGTTGGTCTTTATGTGACAAAAACTGGGTCCAACAAAGAGTCATTGTCATAAGACACTAGAAGTTGCCCCCCCTTCCTGTTGGGCCATAGAATGGGCAGCTTTTTTGGTTCAATCACTAATCATCACTGACACAAGCCCTAGTCACAACAGGGAATGACCAGGAGCTGGGGGTCATGTATGTCCTTTAGTAGAAGGCCAAAAGTGTATATGATCTTTTAGAGTCAAGGCAAAGGTCCATCTTCAGTCATGCATGACTCCCACTACATCTGAATTAATGAATGAAATTTGGAGGATCAAACAAGATCCATGTAGACATAATCCTGTCTTTGCATAAGTATGTGTGGTTGAAAAAAATCTTGTAGGCTTTTAACTTATACTTAGATTCACAATGAGGAAGTGAAGATTCAAGAGTTAAATGACTTGCCCAGGGTCATACAGATAAGTAGCATAGCCAGAATTCAAAGCACTTATGTCTCTTGACTCTGAATCTGGTATTTTTTCTGCTATGACATGCTATTTTCCTAGTTTTCCTTAGATTCACTTTCCCATATTTCATATATAATGAATGACAGATGATTTTCTTTAGCTTCCTTACTATTGTGTGATCTTGGGTTCAGTTGCCCACCTTTCTCTTTCCTTCATATAACAGATGGTAAGACTGAGGCACTTTAAACTTCTATCATAAAGGTATCTGAAAGACCTGCCAGCAACAGTGTTAATGATGTAGACTGAAGTTATGTATGAAAATCAATGTATGCCTGAGAATCAATAGTCTATGGTAGACTATTGGGCTTAGTGGGCCTTGAAGGTGCATAATGGAGTGGAATTCTGAAATACTAAACACTATTCACAAATGAAAAATGAGGTAAGCAGGCAGGCTGCTTTTGTTTAGACCCTGTGACTAAATTAGGCTGTAATTAGTGAAGTATTTTCAGGAGCACCAGGGCTCTTATAAGTCAGTCATACTGGATTCAGGATGTTTTAATTGCCCTTTTGAAACAAATGCTGTGACAGACACTTTTGTTTCTGGGTCGATGTGTGAAAAAGCTACTAAACCCCAAACCACAGCTTAGAAGAGAAAGCATTTCTGGAAGAGTATTTTGAATATAACTTGACATCATTGATGGAATTTAATTATATATGAGCACTTAAGTTTAGCACCTTGTAGCCAATTTTTACACTTGTGACTTTAAGCTCTTTGTTATTATTTACTGAGGGCTGTAAATGTAGCTGTTATTTTCCTGAACATTGAGTTTAGAAGGAGTTCCCTTTTAATGAGATTCCCTCCAAAGAGACCCATTAAATGAAAAATGCTTTACAGAAGTAAAATATATAGGAAAATGTGAACCTGTCAATCACCATCATCATCTTCATCACCTTCTCATAGCCTGATCCATCACCCATGTCGTGGGGGCAGGGCAATGATCAAATAGGAGGCCAGCCAGGATGATATGCAGTGCAGATTTCATGTGCCATGAGGCTTCTGCAATAACTATGAAGTCCTCAGTCAGGGTCTCTGGTCATACCATTAATTAGTTTAGTAAACTGGTCAGTGCAATAGAATTGCTTCTATGAATGTAAGAAATGATGATTGATGATGATGATAGCAATAAACAAATAAATAATTAAATGTCGTTTATATATTGCTTAAAGGTTTACAAAGTACTTCATAAATGCTTCTCATTTGCTGCCTGCAACAATTTAGGTGCAAAGATTACTATTCAACAAATGAACAAATTGAAGAAGATAGAGCATAAGGGATTTACTTGGGATCATAGAGTTAGTAAATGCCAGAGGTCACATTTGAACTCATATCTCATTCTGGGTTCAGCACTATGCCTTATGTGGACAAATAACAGTTACCTAGATATAGTTTGCTGATTCCAAAAACAAAAAAACCCCAACAACAACAAGGTACTTTAGAATAAACCAGAAATCATTACCCCACCTTTTGAAAATGCTTTGGTACAGATGATGTTTACCACCAAAACAAGCAAAATGAGAATGTATTTTATTTTTGTTTTTGTGGAGCCATAGGGTTAAATTCCTTGCACAATGTCACACAGCTGTTAAATATCAAGTGTCTGAGATCAGATTTGACCTCATGTTCTCCTGACTCCAGGTCTGGTGGCTCTCTCCACTGTGCCACCCAGCTGCCCCGAGAGCATAATTTATATGGGCAGAAAATGTAAAGATGGACCTGAAGTCACCATAGACAGTCCTGTTTTAGCTCTGATTGCTTAACTAGATAAGAATATGTATCATTCAGTCAATTAATAAATCAAAATTCTTTTGTCTAAATTTTTAAAAGCTTCCAGAATAGAAAGACTTCCCCAAGAATCATGTTCAGAGAGGCCAAGGTAAAAATTAACCAGGCTAGGTATAATATATAAATTATCAAACAACTTGAGGTTTGATTTGAGAAAATGGAGTGGATATGTAGTTCTAAGAAGGAATTATTAAGAGGTGAGGATGGGGAGGTGAGGTTTCATTCTGTCCAGATCACCTTCCTACTCTTTTTTGACCAGCTTCAAAGTCTACCTATAGAGTATTATAGACAGCACTCTTCAATCCACTAACAGTTCTGTTGGTATTGAGAGCCAAGGATGAACATATTGCTCATTTTTAAAAGGAGCTTGAGAACCCCCCCCCCCATGGGAGAAAATAACTTCTAGCAACCAGAGCTGTGAGTTACCCCTTTGCTAAATAATTTTATTCTTTATGCCTGAAATTGCTTTGTCTTGGAGTCTGTAAGTACTTGTGGGAGAATGGGTCATAGATGTTGGGGGTTATTTTGCCTCAACTCTTCTTAAAGAATTATCTTAATAAATACCCCTTGTAAAAGCTAATTGATTCTAGCTGATTAACGAATTCTCAACTTTTTTTGGTGGGGGGGAGCACACCGATGGGGCCTTCAGCTGAATGCATTAGAGAAAGTTAACATTGATACCTTACAAGTATCTCTAGAATCCCAAAGAATTGATGAAATCAGCCTAGCTCTGCTAATCACAATGAATAGTTTATATCTTAAACTCAGATTAAGTGAAATAAAAGCAGAAATGGTAGTCATTTAAATATGAAAAGGGAAAAATTAAAAAAACCTAAAGGCATTGAATATTTGCACTTCACCCAAACTCCAGAAGTGCCCTTCAATTTTGAAATGGAAAGTAAAAGTAATTCTGAAAACTTAAATGATTTGGAAGAGGGGATGGGCATTCATAGAGCAACAAGATAGTGCAGTGCAGAGTTCAAATCTAGCCACAGATACTTACTAGTTGTATGACCTTGTCAAGTCACTTAGCTTCTCTTTATCTCCATTTCCTCATCTGTAAAATGGCAATAGTAATAGAACCTACCTAGTAAGGTTGCTGTGAAGATGAAATGAGATGATTTTTGTGAAGTGCCTAGCATAGTCCCTGAAACATAACAGGCATTATATACATGTTAACTGCAATTATTATTAATGTTAGACTATCTTTTGAAGTCCTTTTTGAGTCTGATGGCATGAATTTAATTAACAGATGAACTATAGCAAAACAGTAATTTTTTAAGAGCTAGTCTCTGCTATAACTGTCATGAACAAATATATTTTCTCATTATTTTCCCCCTTAAGACTTCCCCACCTCCTACCTTCCCTATTACTATGGAGGGCAGCACCATCTTCCCACTCCCTTAGACTCACTACGTAGGAGTTATCCTGGATTACTCACTATCTCTCACTCCTCATATACAATCTGTTACCAAGACCAATCTATTTCAAGGTCTGCCCCCAGTGCTTTGCACAATGACTGACACATACTAAGTGCTTAATAAATATTTATTTCTTAATTGATCCTGGATGTCCCAAAAGTCTTCATGCATTTGAAAGCTTCAACAGCTTATAGAAAGTATAAAATTATTTAGGATCTGAACCATGATGTTGCGGTAGAGGAGGGAGTTCATATAAATTTTCTCAGTAACTAAAAGGTGAGGCTCTCAGATGAAAAGCATAAGGGGGAGGTGTGGGAGTGAAGAGAAAATTTGGAATTGTTTCTAAGGGGAGTAAAATAAGGTATCAGTGAGGAAGAAATACAATTTTATCCTTATTTTAGTGAGAGTCCAGTTTGAAGTTGAATGACACAAATATAGAGTATCTTCACAAAGTTATAGCAAAGCCTGACAAATCATAGATAACTCTGGATTTGTTGGGTGTAGTTGAAAGTGGTTTATCTCTAGATAGATTCTATTTTAAATTAATTGCCCTTTCTGATCTGGACTTTTATTAATTTAAAGAGTAGAAACATGGACAGTTATGAGAAAAACAATGAGAAATAAGTCCTTAAAGAAAAGACAACCTCTTAACAAAGAAGGCCAAAACAATCTGCTTTCTAGCATCAAATTTGTTGACATAAGGTCTAATTTTACTGTCCTGAGTATACAGAGGTTGATAGCTAGGAAACTTAAAATACCTAGAATTATTTGATGAGTATAAGACAAGTGTTTACTGCCTAGGCATGGTTTTTCATCATGAGATAAAGGTAAGTCTTAAAACAAGAGACTTTGCTTTGGAGCTGTGAGGATGATAAAAACTAGACCACTGAGAAGGTTAGAATAAACCTCAGATCTGGACCTGGTAATAATCCTTAGAAATGGAACCAGGAGCAACATCCAGTTGTATTGGGGAACAACACTGTCACCTGCTGTATGTAAGAACTGAAAGGAGAAAAAAAAGCATTTGCCATATACTTCTGATGATTGAACTGAACCTTGGGATTAGAGAAATGTTGAGGTTGAAGGGGAGATGAGCATAGATGATTGCAAAGGTCAGATTAGAGATGGGCTGGTACTAGAGCCAAGCTAAATTGAGAGCTGAGAGCCTGGCACAAATGTCAGTCAGTTCTAGAAACAAAATTTAGTATTTGCCTTGATACTTGCTCCCTAAGAAATGGAAAACCATGAGAATCCACTCAAAGGAGAAGACCCAGAAAAATTCTTCAGATCCCAGGCTTTTCATTTTTCTGAAAGACCTTCACATTGACTTCACAAACCAGAAAGAGAGCCACTAGCAGAGAAGCCCATTAGGAGAGTGGGGGTGCCCAGTTAAAAGCATCCAGTCTATGAAAACCAACAGAGAAACAGCCCTGTCCAGAAGGAGAAAGGACAGATTCCTAAGAGGAGGAGTTGCACCCACCCATGAATTGTTAGTCAGACTGTTTCTGAAGAAAACAAAAGACATCATGTCTTAAATTCTAGACTTGCAAGTTGCCTTGGATACATGCTTTACCACTGCAGCATCTTGTGTTTATCTCCTGAAGAATGTGCCAACTCTTCCTCCCCCAACATGTGAGCATTGGTGAGGATAGTGTTCACAGTTTATAGGTAGAATATTATATTTTAATTATTCTTGCTTTACCTTTTGTTTAGGAAATATTCTGTCACAGAGTTAATAGGGTTCATCTTGGCTGATTTGTTGAATGAGAAACCAGCTACTGTGTAAGTATAGGAGTGCCTTCTCCCCATCATAGTTAACCCTAGGACTGAGGGAATTTCACTTTGGAATCTTCCAATCAGTCAGTATGAGAGTAAGGATGGGATTGAACAAGCCAAACCAGAAAGAAAAAGGGAAAGTAATGTTGGTACTGTGCCACTGATACAATATGAAATGGATACAATGCAAGAATGAAATCACTCCATGTATGACATCCACAAAAATTCAACGAACTTACCATATGTCAAGAACAACAACAAAAAATTGAGCAAGTGTATGTCATGTGAATTTGTTTATAGAAATGCAGGGAATTGTGATAGGGAATTGTGTCAAGATCAAGACATTTCCACCAGAAATTACAAGAATTTCATCCTTAAGGAGACAGCACTTAATGATTGATGAATTTAATGCAGTGGAGTAGGGAAATTAGCATATATCATTACATGATGCAAAAATTCAACATCTACCAGATTCCTAGAAGATATAATCAAGTGGTTAAAATTATATACAAGAGCTTGCTATCCTTTATGACTTAGAGAATTCAGCAAATAAGCTATATTGGAACCAGAACATCATTACAGACATGAATGCCCAGATATAATATTGATTCATAAACATTTATGACTGGTAAATTGACAGTATTCTAACATATATTTTCCAAATTATAGAATAAAAAATATAAATTTTAATTTTAAATTATAGAGACCTGGCAGAAAAAATTCAAATCATGTGTGAATGTGATGAGGCAAATATTATCCCTGTCATCTTATTTTTTATTGGAAATATCACAAAGAAGCTTTCAGTCAACTTTGAGGAACTTACAAAACTTTTATTAAATTGCAAAAGCAGTTAGTATGTACCCCTTTTGAGTAGGAGAGAGTTTAGGGAGAACGATGATGATTTCACTTTTGTACATGATGAATTTATGATATGTACTGGATATCCAATTCCTCAAATTTCCTATGGCTCCCACTGTCTCAGTTAAAAAGTTTGCTTCATAATTTACAGAAAAAAATTGAGACTATTGTTACTCTTCTCTCTTCTTCCTCATCTCCGTTTACTATTAAGTCACTCTTTTGTATTTACGCCTTACCAAGGTTAATCCCTCTACCTGCACAAGTCATCCCATTTCCTCCTGTCTCCTACAACTGGGTAGCCTTGGTAGTGCAGTGAATAGAGCACTGACCTTGGAGTCAGGAGGATAGGAGTTCAAATCTTGCCTTGGACATTTAACTCCTACTATCTCTATGACCTTGGGCAAGTCACTTAAACTTGATTGCCTTGCATCCAGGGCCTTCTCCAGTTGATCTGGTTCACCTTCGGACACTGGACCTAAATGACTTAGGAGGAGAAAGCAAGGCTGGTGATGTAGCACAGCTCCCCTCACTCAAATTCAATTCATATGCTTGTCATGGTATCACTTCCCTGATATTGTGGTCTTCTTGGAAAACGAAGGACATCATCAGCAAATGGGTAAAGCCCACTCTATCATGTATCTTCAGTTTCTTCCTATCTCTTGGCTACTTCTCTACTGCCTACAAGCATGACATGCCCGTATGTTAGGAAGAGAACAAAACTTTCAAGCTGAACTTTAAGGAATGGCAATCAGTTTTTAACCTAAAAACTAAAACATTTCCCCTAGACTAATAATATTTATGAAACAGATCAACATAATTCTCATCTTGTTCTTTCTTTTAAAAAAAACCAGTTCCCTTACTGATCTCCAGGAAGACATCAGATTTTCCCTTGGAGAGTGATGGTCAAAATACCCAAGATAGTGATTTAATCCTCCCCATTGGCCACATTTAGACAAACTCATATGTACATACTCATATGGATAACACATATAACTTATATCTCAATGCCATCATTATTTAACTCATTCTCATCTTCATTCATTCAGATAGAAATGGTCCTGGGACAAGTCACCATCCTCTAATTTTTTAAAAAAAATATTCAATGTTTTGTGTATTATTCTACAATAATACTTCTTACTCTTTTTTTTTACATTTTTCAAGGGAATGGGCTTAAGTGGCTTGCTCAAGGCCACACAGCTAGGTAATTATTAAGTGTCTGAAGTCGGATTTGAACCCAGGTACTCCTGACTCCAAGGCTGGTGCTCTATCCACTGCGCCACCTAGCCGCCCCATACTTCTTACTCTTAAGGAATTTCAAACTACCTTTCCAGTCCTCTTATACTTTACCTAGTCACATAGTCTTCAATCCAGGCCTTCTTACAGTTCTATGCATAAGATCCTCCATCTCCTTGGCTATGAGCATTTTCTCTGACTGGAATGCCTCCTCATCTTCAGCGGTCTTGGCTTCCTTAAAATCCCAAATAAAATCTCATCTTCAATAGGAAGCCCTTTCCAACCTCTTCTTTGTAATTCCTTCCCTCATTTAATTATTTTCTATTTATCATATATGTGTGTGTGTGTGTGTGTGTGTGTGTGTGTGTATAGTATGTTTATACATATTTGTTTGATGTTGTTTTCCCCATTATATTGTGAGTTCCTTGGGGTCAGGGATTATCTTTTATCTCTCTTTAATTTCCCAGCACCAGGAATAGTGCCTGACACATTGTAGGCACTTTATAGATGTTTATTTACTGATTGACAAATGCTATTTACAAAAAAGACCATCACTGATAATGAATAATGAATAAATTTGTCCAAGAGATTGTAAACAGACATCCGAGGTTATACAGATAAAAAGGATACCAGACAATAAGCAGAATGAATGAACTTTCCCTGGGGAAAGAAATTTCTCAGCTCAATTGAGAATCTCTTAAAAAGGAAAATTCTCAGGTCTCCAGAGAGGTGTGGTAGAAAGCAGGAATATGTTGGGAGGGGGAGGTATGTCTGCCTTCGAAAATCTCTTCTCTTTCTCTCAGGTATTCTTTGCAGAGAGGGGAACATGAATGTCTTCTCCCATGATCATCCTCCAACTCTGCCCTTCCTGCAGTCATGAAATGTTGAGTAACCATTCTCCCCACTTGGGGAGCAGATTCTTAGGCAAATAAACCAAGCTTGAACTTCAGATTACAGATAATTCTTGGGGTGTATAGGTGTTCAAGGTGGACTAGCACCTCTGGACTGAGGGCTTGCTGAACCCTTTTTAGGGCTGCTCATTCATCTTTGGTGGTCACCTGGAACTCAAGAAATTATAGCATGAACATCAAGCCACATACCAGTAAAATCCATAGAGAGGTTAAACCAGGTTGAGGGCAGCCAACAGTTCTCAAATCCATTGGTGATTTGGGGAAGCAGATGATGTCTTCCCTAAACATATGAAGATCTCCTGTGGAGTGAGTGAATGAGGAAAAATTTGTTCCAATGACCATGGAAACATTTGAAACAGGCACTGTGGAGTGCTTAGAGTTAGACATCCAAGAGGCCAAGGTCTTATCTATTATATCCTGGGCTATCCACCAGTTTTTCTGGCTTTTTGTTGCTACTGGACTTTGATGACTCTGGAAGAAAGAATAAACTTTGTGCAACTTGGCCTTGCTTAAATCAAATTCACAAAGGAGTCAAGATATTATCCCATGTTATTATTGGTCCTTTTAAAAAATAAAAGACAGACAATAATAGATAATACTAATCATAACAAAAAATTAATATCATAACCTTCTGACTGTACTACAAATTATTTAACAAGAGGCAGGTGAACTAAACATTATAACCATGGTTTCCTAAATTAAGTAGATCTTTTTCTAATCTGGAGGTGGGAAAACCCATGTATAAGGCAGTGCCCAGTTCTAGAAAGTTATAGGACAGAAGCAATTGCATGAACATTTATTGTCAATTCCTAACATGGTATGAGCATGTCTTTAATATTCAAATGAAAACTTCTGAGTCTCTTTACCTGCTGAGCCAGTTGAGGATCAACTACCTAGAGAGGGTAAGTTTTGCAGTGGTTAAAAAATTGAATTTGGAATCAGGAGAACCCAAGTTTAGAATCGGTTTAGCCCAAGGATTACCATCTACATGAAGTTTTCCTGACTTCTGGTTGCTGATGCTATTCCTCAATAACTATTTGTTTTGCTTATTTCACATTTATCTGTGTGTGTATGTAATTTCAATCTCCCAATAGCATGTACATTTCTTGAGAGTGATTGTTACTTTTTTTAGTAGTACATTAGCACAATGACTAATGTAGAGAGTACACCTAAGACATGCTTTTTTAGTTGAATTGAACTCAATTCAATTGAAGGAGAAAGGACAATCAAAGTGAAAAATGGAGACATGTCTTCCATTTAAGAAACTGAAAATTTAAAAGCCTTTGCTAAAAACAAAAACACACAAAAAAAACAAAAAACCCAAGGACCTGATGATGTAACAAATGAGTGTACTATGATGAATGTCAGATGTTCGGTGAGCCTGGGCTCTATTAGCCTTACATCAGAATTTCCCTGCTTTTGTGAATTTTATTTGGACCTTTCCTTTGCTCTCTGGCTTAACTCGTTTTAATGAGACTGCAGGCCTGAGCAATCACACATCACAAGTAGAAGCTGGGAAGAAAAAAATGGCAAGCTGGCTGTTAGTGGGCAATCCTCCCTCTTGAGTTGCATAAGGAAATTAGTGAGGATCTTCAGTGGATAATTTTACCCTAGATATTAAATCAGCCCATCTCCACACTAAAGCAAAGAGCAATTCAAACTGGCGAGTTGGACTGGTGATAGCTGACGGAGAGCCCTGGTGATTAGGAGAGGAACCTGCTGATGTGCAGTTTCTGACTTTACTATGTCAGCATGAAATGTCTTGATTCAGGTTAAAGAAACCCATCCTGTGCTGAATGTTTTCCCAGGCTCTCTTCATATCTGGCTCCCAAGAAATACAGATATTTAGGCTATTAAGGACAGGTGGTGGGTGCTACTCATTTATAAGGCACTTTCCTGGTTTTAAAAGGTAACACTGATGTGTGAGCCCCATGAGGCAGTGTTGTTCAGTGGGAAGAGAATTAGCTTTGCAGTTAGGTGACTTGGGATTAGCTAAATGAACTTGGGCAACCGTTCTAGAACTTAGTTTCTTTATCTTTAAAGTGAGGGAGCTGAATAAGAAGTCCTGTTTTGGTAGATAAAATATAGTTATCCCTTCCACATCACACTTTTCCCATGGCAATTTTGATATATCATGGGTCACCATAAGAAATTCATTGAAAACTTTTTTCAAATTTTCTTTATTTAAGGCAATGGGGTTAAGTGACTTGCCTAAGGTCACATAACTAGGCAATTATTAAGTGTCTGAGGCTAGATTTGAACTCAGGTCCTCTTGACTCCAGGGCCAGTGCTCTATCCACTGAACCACTTAGCTGCCCCTGAGTGGAAACTTTTTGAGAGTTTTATGGAAGTTGCAGTTGAGATGCAAAGGCAGATGATGACACAGAGCCTATGATCAAATACTTAATCCACATTTTATAATAAGGTACTGCAAATACTCCATTAGAGAAAAAGAAAGAAAATTGATATTTCTATCTATAAAAGGAGGGTCAAAAAATTCATGTATATTTTCCAGATTTTGGAGTGTGTACCTCATAATGTGAAAGGGGTAATTGTAATTGCTAGCATTTATATAATACTTTAAGGTTTGCAAAATGCTTTACAAATAATATTTTAGTTGAGTCTTTAGAGGTAGGTGCTATTATTAAACCCATTTTACAGATGAAGAAATTAAAGTAGCCAGAGGTTAAATGACTTGCCCAAGGTCAGACAGCTAGTAAGTGTCTGAGGTAGAATTTGAATTCAGGTCTTAGTGATGTCAATTCAATCATTTTCTCCACTGTGTCACCTAAAGGCTTGGGTGATATGTACGATAAACTGTGAAATTTGCCTATGGCATGTTTTTTTGTTTCTTTAAATTTTAATAAATTGATTTTTTTCTAGCTACAAGCAAAGATGGTTTTCAAAATACATTTTTGGTAAGGGCTTGAGTCCCACATTTTTCTCCCTCCCTTCCTTCTCCCTCCCTTTGACAGCAAGTAATCTGATATAGGTCATACATGTATAACTATGTTATTCATATTAATCATGTTGTAAAAGAAGAATCAGAACAAAAGGGAAAACACTATGAAAGGTAAAAAATTAAGCATAAAACTATTTTTTAAAAGTGAAAATAGGGATGGCTAGGTGGCACAGTGGATAGAGTAGTGACCCTGGAGTCAGGAGTACCTGAATTCAAATCTGACACTTAATAATTACCTAGCTATTTGGCCTTGGGCAAGTCACTTAATCCCATTGTCTTGCAAAAACCTAAAAAAAAAAAGAAAAAGTGAAAATAATATGCTTCAGTCTATATTCAGATTCCATAGTTCCTTTTCTGGATGTGGATGGTATTTTCCATCACAAGTTGTTTAGAATTATCTTTGACTATTGCATTGCTGAAAAGAGCTGAGTCCATCATGGTTGATCAAGGTGATGTATTTTTTTAAAAAAAAACTTTTTTTATAATGGTATAGAATTGAAATTTCATTGGATTAGGGAACCCTGGGTGAGTAAACTCCATACAGATAGGCAACTGTTCTTCATGTCTTAGATTGTTTTTTATGGAAAGTGAAAAGTCAAAAGATTTGCTTGGATCATAGAATTAGAATGTATTAGAGTCAGAATTTGAACCCAAGTCTTCCTGATTGTGAAATCAATTTTTTTTATCCATCTTGCCAGACTGGTTTTGGGGGGTATATCTTTTAAACAAAACAACAGAAACATATATCTTTTAAACAAAACAACACAGGATATATTATGTTTCCAACTAAGGACATTGGTCGGTTGTACCATGAAGGAAAAATAGCACCTTTGCCCCTAGGATTATCTGAAACTCAAGACTTTGGGATCCTTCCTCCCCAGAGGTAGTTTTTCTCAGGAAGCAGGAAAGAGGTAAGATGACCTCTTCGGTCATACCTAAGAATTTTACTGTTGTCACAGTTAAGCTTTAAATAATCACAGGGTTATGAGTTTCTTTGGTTCCTAAGTATGCCTATATATGCTGCTATGAATGATTCGCTTAAGGAGGAGGTGCAGTAGAAACCATATGCTAGAGACAGAAAAAAATCTAGGCACAAGATTTAGTGCAGCCCTCTAATCCTACAAATTTCTATGACATCTGTGCAATGTTCCAAATTCAGCCTTCCAATGATAGTCAGTGACTAAAGACAGTAGGCCCTGTGAAACCTTGTTCAGTTAACAGGTTTGTAAAGGAGTATCTCTTTGCCTCTCAGTCTCTGTTTCTGTCTCTCTGTCTCTCCCTTTCTTCCTTCCTTCCTCCTTCCTTCCTTCCTTCCTTCCTTCCTTCCTTCCTTCCTTCCTTCCTTCCTTCCTTCCTTCCTTCCTTCCTTCCTTCCTTCCTTCCTTCCTTCCTTCCTTCCTTCCTTCCTTCCTTCCTCCATCCTCTGTCTCTCTCTGCCTCTCTGTCTCTCTGTCTTTGTCTCTGTCTGTCTCTCTGTGCCTCTCTGTGTCTCTCTCTGTCTCTATTTCTCTCTCTGTCTCTCTCTTTCTCTCTCTGTCTCTCTGTCTCTGTCTCTATTTCTCTCTCTCCGTCTCTATTTCTCTCTCTCTCTCTCTCTCTCTCTCTCTCCGTCTCTATTTCTCTCTCTCTTTCTCTCTGTCTCTTTGTCTCTCTGTCTCTCTCTGTCTCTCTGTCTCTGTCTCTGTCTCTCTCTCTCTCTCTCTGTGTCTCTCTCTCATTGTTTTGAAATCAGGCCTCAGATAGGAAATTGACTCTCTTCATTTGCCTACACCTTCTCACCTTCTGTCACCAAGTATTCCTCTACTTTAAAATAATATTTTTCTTAATGTCCAAACCTGGTGTTTCAGAACAATAATACAATTTTTATTTTATTAAAAATATAAAGATTAGCTCAGTGCCAATGATTTTTTTGCTTTGGTGAAATACAGGAGCTTGGATGTGCTATCACACATAATTCAAAAATACTGTAAAAAGTTAATTAAGCAAGCTGCCCAGTGTTGATAGCTAACAGTTATGCTCTTCTTTAGCCTCCAAAATCAGATTAAGGACCTGTTGCAATCAAGGCCTTTGCTGAATTGCAAATTAAGTGTCTAAAGAAAATTTAATAAGCAGTACAATTCAGTTATGAATGGAAAGGTTTCTGTGTCTTATTCAGTGAAAATTAGGGGATCAGAAATAGAGATTTCTCTCTCTCTCTCTCTCTCTCTCTCTCTCTCTCTCTCTCTCTCCCCCCCCCCCCCTCCCCCCCCCCCAACTCTCCCATATGTTGTGCTTTTAAAGCACCCTTCTCAGATGTTTTCTCTTTCTTGCCTCCATGTCACTGGTGGTCCCTTCATTTCCTTTTAATCAGTGGCTTAGAGTTCCCATGCTCTGAGTTCATATACATTAGCTCTGATCTGATGGGCTGGCCCTAAAAGATTCATCTCTCTCTTTAACTTATTATGCCCCCCTCTGACACTTTACTTTAGGAAGTCTGAATTGATATTTGAGGTTTTGGGTTTCACAGATGTGGATGATCAGCTCCCATACAAACATTCAAAACAACATGTAATATTGCACAACAGTTTTTTTGACTCCACAAAGAATTCAAAGTACTCTTATGAGCCATTAAAAATAATGTAAAAAACACATGAAGGACTACAAATAGCTCATCAACACTTAATATAACTCCCTCTCCTCTCTCAAGGGTTCTCCTGTTCTCTTTAAAGCTTTACATACTCAAGAACTTTCCATCATTTGAATTCTACTCAGAAAGTAATTGGACTTGGGAGTAATATCCCAATATTCTGATGAATTCCTCTTTTACTGCACAGTGACTCTGAGGACTTGAACTTCTATAGAAGGAAATATATTTGGGACCTCTAGGCAGTAACCCTATTCCAATCAGAACTAGATTACCTGAATACCTATCTAGAACATTGGCATACCAACTCCTGATCCCTGGCACCTACATATCCTGGTTTGGGGTTCTATCTCATTGTTCTAGCAGTTAGAGTGATGAGCACCATCTTTTTCTCTCTTTAAAAGGCATGCTGCTCCCTATAGTCTATCTTGCTAAGAACCTGAAACCAGTGAATTCATCTTAGGGCAGTTCCTGCTAGTGAAATCCAATCTCTAGGAGATGCTAAGAAGGTGGCTCCAAACCAACCACATTTTGGAAATAGCCCTATTTACTGAGATTAATATAATGATATTGGTCCTCTCAACAAGGTTTGGAAATGGGCAATTCTTTGTTCTCTAGGGAGAGTCAATCCTTGAGATTTCAGACTAAAGAAAAACCCTGAAAGTTTTTCAAGCTGATTGTGAAATTCTCTCCATTCTGATTAGCATTTCTACTTATAGAATGCTCTTCCTTACTTCTGCCTCCTGAAATCTAGCTTCCTTCAAGGCTCAGCTCATGGGCTACTTTCTACACATCTTTCCATAATATTCCCTAGTTGTTACTTTTCTTTCCCTAACAATGTAGTACCTTGCACTTAATCAATACTTATTGAATCAAATTGGATTTTTTCCTCAACAATAAGCTATTTCAACTCACTAGGCAAATTGGTAAATTAATATCAAGGAAATACTGCCATCTATTCTAGCAAATAAGGTCATTACCTCATTGTTTAGTGTGTGTGTCTTATTCAGTGAAAATTAGGAGATCAGAAATAGAGGAGATCGTTATTTTGATCTTCTTTGTCAGTGGATCAATTGCTTCTAGAATCAAAACTTCTATTTTGGGGGCTTGGGGTGGTTCTGCCAAAGGTAATTGTGGAAGCCTTGACCTTTGATCATGATTGGTCTACCTGTGATCATGACTGGCCTGTTCTGGTCATGGCTCATCTGTTCTTTAGTTTGGCCAACCCATCCTTAAAGGTTCTGTTTATAGAACAGTGCAGGAAAGCTTTCAGTCTTGAATTTAGTGACTAATCAAAAGAAGCAATAATGACAAAAGCATGAAACAATAGCAACATCTCTCTCCCCTGCAAACCCTCAAATTATGAAAAACCAAACCAAACCAAATATGGTATATGTGTAAATGCATATATAAATTTTTGGACTACTATAAAATTCTCTGGAAGAAATTTTTCAAGAGACTGTGGTTTTAGTTTTAGCTCTGAATTTAACTTTCTGACTTGGAGTGGTTGGGTGGCACAGTGGCTAAAGTACTAAGCTTGGAATCTGGAAGACTCATCTCCCTGAGTTCAAATCTGGCCTCAGACACTTAATGTGTGACTCTGGGCAAGTCATTAATCCTGATTGCCTCAGTTTCCACATGTGTAAATTGAGATGGAGAAGGAAATGGCAAACTACTCTACTTTGTCAAGAAAAACCCCAAACAGGATTATAAAGAATTGGACTTAACTGAAATGACTGAAAAGCAACAAATTTGGACAAGTCACTTTATTTCTTTGGGATTCAGTTTCCTCATGTTTGTGCACTAGCTTTCAGTACTAGCTATAGCTATGTAGAACATGTTTGAATTACTATAATACTGGTTATAAGACTCCATTTTATTTGTGAACTTCTGTCAGGCACAACATAATGTGGTAAGGTTAAGGGATTTTTTCTCCCTATCTCCCACCAACTTGTTGATGTAATCACAGAAAGTATGAGACAGATAACAGAGATAAGTATATGTTAATATGTTAATGAAGTATAAAGACATGTTAATGTCCTATTATCTTTTTATAAAATAGGAAAATATTTCCCTTATTAAATTGGGAGGGGAATTTCGGATGGATTAGCTGAAGAATGATCATGGTCCTGGGGAGACCTTTAAACAGTTAAACTTTCTAGTCATGGAGTGAGTCTTAACAATTGAAGAGATATTAGGCATTTGAAGCACTTTCACTGTGTGGAAGATAATTCCTGTACCTCTTCCAAGGGGCAATAGAGTAAAAGGAGTGGATTTTTTTCTATTCCTCCTTCCCCATCCTTCAGAGATTTTTTTTTCATTGGAACTATTTTCCAAAAAAGGGGGACTATAGCTAGTAGAAAGTATATATATATATATATATATATATATATATATATATATATATATATATATTCTCCATCTGGATATAGGCACACAAACATAGTTGAAATTTAAGATATTAAGTTTCAAAAAGCTTCAGTGAAGAAATTCAGTTATGGATTCAAGAGAGAATTAATTGGCAATTAAAAACTGACCTACATTTATATTTGGGGCAGGGGGGTGGGGGTGGGGAGAGAACAGCATGAGAATTCTAAAAAAAAAAAATAAAGAGAAAGGACATTGAGACCTTGTAGAATAGGTCCTATTCCCTAATATATGTGTTTTATTATAAGTGTATTTGGTGTTTTTTTTTCCATTACACTATGTGTATTTGTGGGAGAATCTACCTCAAGTTTTTACTTGAGGGTTATATGTTACATTCTTACACTTTTGTAATGTTTTAAGCTAATAGTACTTACTGGCTAACCATTAAAAGTAAGTTCACTGGTGGGGGCTCATGAGCTGTAGATTTTGGAATGAGGACCCACAAACCACAGTCTTGAATCTGAGGGCAGCAGCTATCTTCTAAGGTGAGGAATTCCACTCTACCAAGAGGTGTGACAGTAGGAATGACAAACATACATAAATACTACAAAACTCAGCCCTAAAACTTAATACAGAAACTGAAGTAGAAAAATAAGAATTAATATGAGGTATTAGGTACTCCCTTGTCCATTTCTAAAATTACTCCTTCCAATACAGGGTAGAAACATCATAAAAATTACTTATGGACAGGTGTCAAAGACCATTGTTGGAAGTAGTCATCTTTTTGACTTCTTGGTTCAGTAATAACCCAGAAAGTTCAGGAAACAATGGGATTTCTTGGAGAAACATTGGCAATGGGAACCCAGTTTCTCCATGAAGATGCAAAGAGTCACTGAAATCTCAGGTAGGTTTTCAGAATGATGCTTTTCCCCACTGTGATCAATAATCAGAAAAGATGCCAGAGATCAAAGTATAATGTCCATTTGTTTTCCTCTTTATTCTATTTCTATCAATAATCTTCCCATATTCCTTCTCTGAGTCCATGCCAAGTACCTCAACAGGCTTGCTATAAGTGTTTCCATCCAATCAATCTTGATTGAGGTAGATCATTACCTATTATACTTTGTACAAGCTCATGGGGTATGAAGTTCCTCTAAGTTATATTAATGAGAGTTCTAACCCTAGATGGACTCTTAAAACCCTTTCCTATGAATCTTTGATCTCATACACAAATCCAAATCCTCTTTCACTTATCCTATTCCTCATTCTCTATTTTAGGGAGATACATTTAAAATAGATTTTAAAAAGAAAATGTTTCCTAGTCATAACTTTAATGATTAATGAATGCATTTAACAATCATTCTAGATTTAGTTCAGCATTCTAAAAGGATTGTAAGAAGGGAATAATGTAAAAAGAAAATTCAGAATTTAGAGTTTTGTCTTATTTTAACATAGATCTATAAATGCTTAGTCAGGAATAGGAGAAGATGTATCAGGGATAGATGATAAATTCTATTATAGCTAGTGTGTAATATTTTTGCTCATGTCAATACTTTTAAAGATCCACAACTTCAATGGTATGGACACTCTCTCTGCAGATCCAGGTTATAGCCGTAGTAGGTAGTTGCTTCATGAATTGCCCTAGTGTGGTGGGAGAATTAGCCTTAGAATCTGACACATGGAGGTTAGGCTAAGTTTTCCTTAAAAAGTATTGAAACTGTTCTGGAGACTAAGACTTGGGCTGCCACTGCTGTGGCTAGCTTATCTCCTAAATACAAAGTCCCATGGAGCTCCAGCTGGCTCATAATTCTTGACCAGCATGGGCAACACAAAGGTTGGGATAATTTACTCAGCTGAATCAAGATGACTCTTGGGGAATATCTTTCCTTTAGTATTGCTAAATTCATCTCCTAGCTATATGTCATATCTTCTAAAATGTTTAATTTCATTCTATAATTAAACCTGAACTACCAGAGAATCAGTTTGAATCAGACCTGATCTATAACTCTTGGCAAGAAAAAATTTAAAAATCTCCTAGTGCCTGAGCTCTCTACCCATTGGAAACAGTCTGATCCCCTTAAGACAGGTGCATTATCTCACCCAGCCTATATTAAAAACCTTTCTAGTTGGGGAGACTCTGCCACAGCTTAGGCTCATTTTGCATCATCTCCTACTTATGATGAATAGGACTCGAGTAGAGGAGATATTTTTATCCCCTGTGAAACCAGCCTAACATGAATATCCAGGGCAACCTTGAGGGGGGAAAATTGCAAAAAAAACCCAAAAACCCAAACCCCTAGAATTCTGATAGGGTTGTTTGAGAAAGTAGGGAAGGATAGAGAGGGTGAGGGTGTGTAAAGTATCCTTAAAATTTAAAGACTGTAACTGAATGAGATAATAAATAATAAAGATAAAAAATAATAATAAAAATAAACTAAAAATTTTTAAAAATAGATTTTGGCACAGAATAATTGCTATATAAATGTTGGCTGTTATCATCAGCATCAGAATTATCAGTATTTTGGTTTTGGAGGGAACCAGAAGAGAACAGGTTGTAGGAATATGGTGGCTTGGGATACCTTTTTGGGAAAAAAATTTAGATACTTTTTTTGGATCCCTTTGGGGAAAAGTAATTGTCCTAATTTGACACCTTGGAGTAATATCTTTGATTTCACTGCCTCAAGTCCTTTCTTGCAAAGAGGTGAAGCTAGTGAGCTTATGGTGACAATCTTGTGCCAGCTTTCTATTTATTATACATTGATGGTAGCTTTGTCCCTGTTTGGCAGTTTGGACTATATTTTATCATGTAGGTAGGTAAACAAGATTGGAGCTTTCTTAGACAGGATTTTTCCAGAGCTTTAAAAATCAGACAGAAACTTTGGTGATAGGAAGAACTATAGCCCAGGGAGAAAAGTAGACGATTAAAAAGTATTAAATGTCCTCTTTGAAGAACAAAACCAGAGAGCAGGGAATAATGGTCCTGGAAATGATACCTGGGAGAGAGAGTCATAACAAAATACACCCCAGAATTTTATTAGAAGTTTATACAGCAAAAGAGCTTGTTCAGACCATGAGGCTTGTCCAGACCCTTATAAATTAATGAGAAACTAAGTTCTATGCCAACTTGAAATGCTGACACAAGGAGGCATGAACTACAATACCAATCATTTCATCAGTCTTGGAATGTGGTTGTTTCTAAAATTAGAATACGTTCATTTGTCTTCCTATGGTCATCAACTCCCTTTCCTCTTTTGCTCCATTTTCATTTATTTCTTCATTCTTCAAAGGTTTAATGCAAATGGAGAAATGTAAGCCTATCATATATATTTAAAAAATCTTAGAACAGTAGCCCCAGAATATACCTTAGATATCATTTAGCATCATAGTTGCATAGATTTAGAACAGGAAAGGACCTTAGAATTCATCTACTCCAACTCTCTCATTCTAGAGAAGGAAACAATTTTAGAGACCTGAAGACTCTTACCCAAAGTATACAGGTAGGAAATAATAGTACTAAAATAGAAGCCTGGATTTCCTGATTCCAAATCCTATGCTCTATTCCCTATACCATGTGCTGTGTCAATGTCTTTCATCATGTATTTCTCTGTGACTCAGTTTGAGAACTGTTCTAGTTAGAATGAGATTAATGAAGTCAAAAATTAATGAAGTTTACTGATAATAGTTGCTGATCAAGAAATATATATATATATACATATATATGTATATATATATATATATATATATAGACAGAATGCTTTGTCACTCTCTCTGTTAATTTTGAAAACGACCATATTGGGGAACTCATTCATTAAAAAAAATACATGTTCCAAAGAATAGTGTTCCAAAAATCTTGCTACAGTTTTAATAATTAAAGCTTAAATTTTAGGATTCTCTGTAGGTTTATGTATCTATTATGTAAGAAATAACTTGTTAGGAGCTGTGAGGGATGCAGAGATGAATAAGACTTAATTCTTTCCTTTAGGGAGGTTATAATCTAGAAGGATGAATAGGTTGTGTAAACAAACAAGTATGAAACAAGATTGCATATCACAAAGTGCTATACATAGTCAGAGAGCATTTCTGGATGGCATTTCTTAGAAAGGCATCATTTGAGTGTCACCTAGGAGGATAGACATGGCATTTCAGTCATTGTTAGAAAAAAGATCAGAAAGTTTTAGTGGATCATAAGTTCAACAGTATGATATAGTGGTTGTTGTTGTTCATCCTTTATTTTCAAAGATGACCAGTGCCATTATAGAGTAATATCTTGGATTCAAGTGAGATAGAGTTGAGCAAAGTCCTCAACTTCACTCTCTCTTCCCAAGTCATCAAAGTCTAGGGGTAAGACAAAAGTCCAGACAACTGGTAATGACTTAGGATGCAGATGATGACCTTGTCTTTGATGTCTGACCAAGCTCTAAATGCTCAACAGTGAAAATTGCTGGGAAAACTGGAAAGCAGTTTGACAGAACCTAGGAATAGAACAATATCTCACATCATATACCAATATAAAGTCAAAATGGATACATGATTTAAAGGCAAAGTATGATATCATAAACAAATTAGGAAAACATGGAAAGTTTTACCTCTCTGATCTGTGGACAAGGAGGAATTTATGATCAATAATAGAGAACATTACAGGATATAAAAATGAATATTTTTTAATTATATTACATTAAAAAGATTTCATACCCATAAAATCAATGCTTCCAAGATTAGAAGGAAAAAAATTGGGAAACAATTTTTATAGCCAGAGTCTCTGATAAAGGCCTTATTTCTCAAATATATAGAAAATTGAGTCAAATTTGTAAGAATATGAGTCATTCCCCAATTGATGAATGTCAAAGGATATGAATGGACAATTTTCAGAAGAAAAAGTCATAGCCATATTCAATAAATCTAGAAGTTGTATAAGGATGAATTATTAAATAAATGAAAAATATAGACAATAAATGATATTATAAATATCCAAATGGCCCTTGGCAGGAAAAAGTTTCCCCACCCTGAATCAATTGCCAAGACATGTGAATTACATCTCTACAATATCTACTGAATTCATTAACTTTTTCTCTATTCATGGGGTGGTCAACTTCATTTATTTTCTTCATCCAACAAGCATGGATTTATCTCTTACCACTAAGAGGGGTGTTAAAATCAAATAGAAACAGATCCCTGTATGCCACATATTGATTTAGAAAACCACAAATTAACATTAACTAAGTTGCATTTCATTTTTGTTTATTTTGTTAAACAATCTCAACATTTTAATTTGGTTCAAGCAGCATCAGCATTTTGCTGCAAGGTTGACACTTGATAGGGAGTACTAGGATAGGATATGAGGGAGCTTAAACAAAACACTAGGACAGATAAGATATAGTTCTTTCCCCCATGGAGTTTATAGGCAGGAACAAGAGACAAGCACAAATAATTCATGACCCAGAACTCAAACTCTGGGTTTCCATAGATTAGTTTTAATTTTGGGAGACTTTTTGGCTAGCATCCCCAAACATGATTATCCCTAGAAATGTGAAGATTTGGCTCAGGTCTAGGCTGCTTAACAAAAAAGAAAAAAGTCAAGCAAGCACTCAACCTAACAAGAGGATATCAGATGTAGGACAGTATTTAACCTACAAAAAAAAATACAGAACACTTACACTTGAACCTACAAATAGCACTTAAGTGGATATATCATCCATCCTGGAGTCAGAAAAGCCTAAGATCAAATTTGATCTCGAATACTTACTAATTGTGGCATCCTATGCAAGTCACTAATCCAGTTTGTCTCTGTTTCCTTATCTTTAAAATGGTGTTAATAATAGGATCTACCTTGTAAAGTTGTTGACAGGATCAAATGAGATAATTAAAAAGCACAGCACTGTGTCTGGTATATAGAAAATTCTCTATAAATGTTAGCTATCATCATCATTGTCATCATACTTTTTTTCTCTGATGAGTTCCACCTTCTTCAAATTCAAGTCTTCTAGTACTACTTGCACTCTTATAAAGAGAAAGCATTTGGGATCAAAGAGAATCACTCTGAGTAATTCAGAATCAATAAGAGAAAAAGTTCATAATTATTATTCAATAATATTTCTAGTTTTCTTGGTTACATTTCTCCTTTGATTCAGGAGGTCCTCTGATGGGTTAGAGAGATTCTCTCTGTGAATTCTCCCTCTTGACCCCTAAGTGCTTTAGTTTGGCCTCTGCTGCTATTTCTGGGGCCATATGACTGCAGACTTCTCTTTTTTTATTCAATCTCCCCACTCTTGTTCTCACTTTCTACTCTTTTTTGTAAAAATTAATTCTAAATGTGTAGCTCCTATGCATGAAATAGCCAAGAATCATTCATCTTCAATGTTACAGCAATTCACACCTTAACAAAGAGTTAACTTTGTGCAAAGATGTCCTGTTTTGTTAATGAGACATACTAATACTATATCAAATTTCTCAATTTTGGAAAAGTACTATCTTATAAAAGGATACGTAATCAATACTAAAACAAAATTCTACTTAGCAAGGGGCATGGGAAAGGATTTTAAAATTGTGGATTGAGATCTCATCAGTGCCAGAAAAACAAACTTCTTTTCATTTGGGTTAAAGGGGACCCAGGACAAGATTAAGATGGATATGGTAAATTCAATAGTAAGGTATGTGAGATTTAAGAGTGCAAGCAGCAACAAAATGAATCTTGAGTTGGATCATTTAACTTTTCATAGTCTAAGTTTCATCATTTATAAAAATGAGGAATATGATATTGTCATCAATAGGATGGAGAAAAATGCTTTACAAAATTGGAAGAACTTTAAAATATGAATTATTTTTATTATAATGTTTGTGGAATGTAACTGAGATGGAATTAAAGAGACTGTGGTCAGAGAGGGGAAACCAGACTTGTCTTTTAACATAAGCATCAGCAGTTTCTAAGACTAACCTTGTTGTGTGTTTAGCAACATTTCTGGAAAATCAAGTTCTGATTGCTTTGTGCAAAATATTAATCTTATCCTTCATTCTGCATTCTTCCCACAACTTATTTTCCATCCTGTTTTATCTTTTTCCTAGCTTTGGAACACCATTTCTAATGCAATAGTGTTGATGCACCTGCCAACAGTTTACAATGCTACTGTGAATGGGTATGGCAGAAGGTGAATGGCTGAAGCTCCCTAGGAGGGAGAAGATTGTCAGATCTGCATAAATTAAGTCCCAGAGAAGTCTCTTGTGGCAGTTCAGGTGGCCAATAGCCAGCTCTCTAACTCTATTGTTACTCCTAACAAACACATGCTTCTTCCCCTGGAAGCTCAGGGAAGTAATTCATGTGGAACTAGAGATCTTAGTACAGCTACAAATTAAAACAAGACTTAAGTCTCATTTACCCTTCCAACATCTAAGGTGATTTTCTAACTTTCTATTCCTGTTATTCTCATGCTTGACTTACTTCATGGAAATGACTTTTTGTTTGCTTTGAAAAAAGTTCTACATAGGTTCAATTACAATATAAAAAGAGGGTTTTTCAGATTGAGATGCACTCACATAGATTTTTCTGAGACTTTTGAAAGTCTCTCAAAGAGACTTTTTTTGGATATCATGATCAACAAAATTATAGACTAGGCACTTTTTCTTATTTTCTTCTAACTTTCAAAATCAGCCATAAAAAGAAATTATGGGGGTGGCTAGGTGGTGCAGTGGATAAAGCACCTGCCCTGGAGTCCCTTGGGTTCAAATCTGGTCTCAGACACTTAATAATTACCTATCTGTGTGGCCTTGGGCAAGCCACTTAACCCCATTGCCTTGCAAAAACCTAAAAAAACAAAAACAAACAAAAAAGAAATTATGTACCAGATGTAGAACTATGTAGGACTATTGAAGTTGAATCCACAAAACAAAAAAAAAAAAAGAAAATCTTGATAAGGTGAAAATTCTTATGGTAATTTTTAAAAGACTAATTCAATATCCCTCCCCCATCTCCACAGATGGACTGAACCTCACAAACTGGTACAAACCAACCAGACCTGAGACTAACACTTGAATTTTCTCCTGATGTAGATTTTCTATAATACCTCAATTCTGGTTCTCTCCCCCTTTCTTCTCATCCCCCTCACCCCCCACCCCCATATGACAGGCACTGATTCTGCCCAACCATATAGAAATTGCTTCTTTATAGGATGCTACTAGCTTAGGTGTCAGCAAAGCTACTGATACTCTGGAACACTCTCAATTCCTTCCTTCCACTTTGCAAATAATATAAGTCACTAATTAGGCTCAACTAGGGAATTCAAAATTAAGAGCCAAGGGAAGAACAGGGGCTAGCCTTGGTAGCTATACTGGTCTGAAAGAAAGTGGCCTAAGATTTATTTGAGCAGTACTATGTCTCCAGGACCAAGGTAAAAGACCAAAGCTAGTGATATCTAAATTCACCATCATGAGAGGAAGCTCAGGAAATCCTGAATTCCAACTCTGAGCTGTACGGGGGTGTGTGTGTGTACTCACTGACAAAAAGGGTAGAAGTCAAAGTCAGGAATCCAAGGAAAAAAAAGGCTGAAAAATCAAATTTCAAAAGGGAGTAAACAATAGAAAGTCATAGCACAAATATAGAAGATCATTAATGGTAGAAGGAAGGATGAGTTCTAAATCTTCAAAGTTTTACAAAACTTTCTTAATAAATGTCATAAAAGAAAAGAAAATAAACTAACTGGAAAAAACACACCACCACCATATTCTATGGAATCTCAAGATAATGGACCAACAATAAAAACAATTCTGGAATGGTTTAAGAAAAATTAAACACACAAGTGAAGAAATTAAAAATTAATATGTGTCAGAAAATAATTAGTAGGTTAGAAAAAATTGGATTTATGTAGAAAAATAGATTAATAGATTGAGAATGCAAAAATATGAAATGAAGGAAAATATGAGAGAAAAGAAGCATAAAACAACAGTGCTAAAAGAGCAAAGTTCTCTCTACAAACCAAATGACTGATGCTAAATGCAACATGCACAGAAAAAACTTAGAATGCTAAGTTCTAAAAAGAATAGGGCAAGAAATATCTAAATATAAATGACTGAAATCTCAGAGGTTGGGAAATTAATAATACAATAAAACTGCATGGAACTTCTGAATTCAGAAAACAAAATACCACTTGAAACAGTCCACTGATCTTCAGGAAAACAAAAATTTCAAACTTTTAACAATTTCAATAGTGAACAACAAGTTCTGTTAAATAATAAAGAAAGACTTTCAAATAAAAGAAAGGAAATTCAAATTGTATATGTGATTTCCCACCCACTAGAATGTAGAATGAAATATAATGGTATAATCCAAAAACCAAATGCATTCATGTCCAAAAGCACATATTTTGAAGACCTAAGCTTAATCAACAACAACAAAAAATGATGAATTTTCAATTTGATCTGAAAACATTTTGAACAGTTGAAAAACAGGAAAGATGAATAAGTACTATCACCAAGGGAAAAAACAAGTAATGAAATAAACTATCCCATTCTTTTTAAAATTTGATATTTTATTTTTCTCTAATTACATATAAAAATAATTTCTAACATTCATTTGAAATAATTGAGTTCTAAATTCTCTTCCTCTTTTTCTTTTCCTCCTACCTCATTGAGAAAGCCATCAATTTGATATGTTATTTATATGCAGTCATATAAAACATATTTCCATATTAGTTTTATTGTGATAGAAAGTACAGACTCCCCCCAAAATACCCCCCCATAATTTAAAAAGTATGCTTCCATCTTTCTATTCTTAGAGGTTATTTTTAAAAAGAATAAAAGAAAAAGACTAATTTTGAGGTTAAAAATATTCAAGACTCTTTAAGGCATTAAAAGTTCTGGACATAAAACATGAATCAGGAAATAAAAATTCAGAATATATGGTAATTTAAGAAAGTTAATAAAGGGAACAAAATATAAATATTTTTTTTCTTAGAAAAAGATGCAGAAAAATCATCTATCACAAAAAGAGTTGAAGATGGGTGTTTATGTGTATGTGTGTATATGTGTTAGTATAACTTGAAATTTACCTAGAGGGAAGGCAGAGAGAAATAAACAACTAAATTATATGAAAAAGGAAAAAGAAATAAATAATTAAAGTGAACCCTCCAAACTAGGGTACTAGGGATGAAGTTTAATTTGGTAAGAGAGTTTGTGAGTATAACACTGTCTGAAAGCAGTTTATTACCAAAAAGGTAATATTTAGGTTAAAATATTGACTTAAAAGTGAAATGGATTTTTTTAAGTAAACACAAATAGAAGAAATCATTAACTTAATTTTTTGCTTTAAATGTCAATGAACTTATAGTACATGCCATTAACACTTCTTTTTTTGTTATTGTTTTCTTAAGTAATATTTTGGAAGTTTCTCACTATTTTTTTTTAGGTTTTTGCAAGGCAAATGGGGTTAAGTGGCTTGCCCAAGGCCACCCAGCTAGGTAATTATTAAGTGTCTGTGGCCGAATTTGAACTCAGGTACTCCTGACTCCAGGGCTGGTGCTCTATCCACTGCACCACCTAGCCACCTCAGTTTTTCACTATTAAGGTCTTTTAGATTCATCTGAATGAAAAAAAATCATTCTATAGAATTTTGCCTTTTTCCTGAAAATTATAAAATTCCTGAAAATATTGGATATGGGGGCAGCTAGGTAGCACAGTGCATAGAGTCCTGGAGTCAGGAGTACCTGAGTTCAAATCCCGCCTCAGACACTTAATAATTGCCTAGCTGTTGTGGCCTTGAGGAAAGCCACTTAACTCCATTGCCTTGCAAAGAAAGTAAAAAAAGAAAATATCGGATATGGCAGGGTGATTTTTAATTAGTAGAAGAAATGCTTACATTGATAAAATAAACACAAAGTACTATGGTTTCCCTTTCCAAGACTAAACAACTCAATAAAACAAAAATGAATACTATAATGAATAAGAAAACAAAATTCTAAAGTCAATTGCTTTCATGAAACACATCTAAAAAGTAAAAACCTAAATAAAATAAAGATCAGAATCTGGAGCAAAAATTCATTATGCATGAAGTGATGCCAAAAAAAGTCAGAATTACAATCATGTTATCAGATGAAGCAAAAACATCAAAACCAAAATATCAAGAGAGAAAAAAAAAGAAAATTACATTATGCTAAAGTGTCCCCAAAGTAACGTTTAAATATGTACCAAATATCATCAATCTAATTTCATAAAAATTATTAATTGAGCTACAAATGGGCAGAAATAGCAGGATAATATTAATAGTAGACCTTAATATTCCTTTATCAGACCTAGACAAATCTGAGAAAAAAGAAAAGCATTTAGGGTTCTTTCTTTCTTTTAAATCAAATTAGCCAAAGACTTATCTACTTTATACAATTTTTTTCATGAAACCAATTCCTATTTTATTTATTGTTCAGCAGCTTTCTTAATTTCTATTTTATTGACCTCTCCTTTGGTTTTCTAGTTTGATATTTTATTGGGGGTCTTTTTGTCATTTTTTTATCAGTTGCATATTCAGTTCCTAGATATGTTGTATGAGTGTTTTCATCAACTTGAATGAAATTTCTTATTGTTTCTATTATTTACTTTTTGATCTACACATTCTTTAGGATTAGATCATTTAGTTTTCAATTAACTTTTAATCTATATTTCCACAACCTTTTACTGAATGTAATTTTTTATTGCATTAAGGTCTGAAAAGAATGCATTTAATATTTCTATAGATTTTGCTATGAGATTTCAATGCCTTTATATATGGTCAGTTTTTTGTGAAAGTGCCATATATAACTGAGAAAAAGATATACTCCTCTCTACTTGATATTCTTCAGAGGTCTGTCATATCTAGCTTCTCAAAAATTCTTTTGACCTTCTTAATGTCTTTCTTATTTATTTTATGCTGAACTAATTCTGAAAGGGGAAATTTGAAGTCCCCCATTAATATAGTTTGACTATGTATTTCCTCTTATAACTCATTTAACTTTGCCTTAATTTGAATGCTATGCATATATATATATATATATATATATATACAGTTAGTACTGATATTAATTCATCATCTGTGATTCCTTTTAAAAAATATTTTATTTATTTATTTTTCCAACCACATACAATGGTAGTTTTCAGCCATCATTTTTTGCAAGGTTTTGAATTTCACATTTTTCTCCCTCCTTTTTTTCTCTCCCTCCTCCCCCTGCAATAAAGTCATTCAATATAGGCTATAGATATATAATCATGGCAAATATAGATCCATATTAATCATTTTGTGGAAGAAGAATCAAGTTAAAATGGGAAAAAAAGCAGAGAAAAAATAATGCAATTTTTAAAAATTTGAGTTGGTAAGCTTTGGTATACATTTAGATTCTGTAGTTCCTTCTGAAGATATGGATGATGTTTTTCCCTTACAAATCTTAGAATTATCTTTGCTTATTGTACTGTTAACATAAACAAGTCCATCATAGTTGATCATTACTCAATATTTATCTATGATACCTTTTAACAAAATGTAGTTTCCCTGCTAATATTTTTTAATCAGGTCTACTTTTGCTTTTTGCTTTGTCTGAAAATCATGATTGCTACCTCTGCCTTTTTTTAACCTCAGTTAAAGCATAACAGATTCTACTCTAGTCTTTTCTTTTTACTCTCTTTGTATCTGTTTCATGTGTTTCTTGAAAACAACATGTTGTTGGAGTCTGGTTTTTAATCTATTCTGCTATTTGCTTCTGTTTTATGGGTGATTTCATTCGGTTCACATTCAGAGTTATGATTACTAACAATATTTCTTTCCATCCCACCCCCCCCCCATTTATCCTTCTTTCTTTCTCTTTTTAGCCTGCCCCTCCTCAAAAGTCTCTATTGTTTCTGGCCACTCTCTCCCTTAATCCACTCTTCCTTTTATCAGACCCTCTCCTGGAAGAGATATTATTAAAGTTATTTGTAACTATTTTCCAATGCCTCTTCAGTATGGAGGAGGAAGGCAAGTGCTTATTACCTTCTTTTCTTCTGTATGGAGACAAGAGAAGTGGGGGGAGTCATTTCTGAGTTAATTTCCTGGTTATTTAGGAAAGTGGAAGGGAAAAGAGATTATAGTTAGATAAAAAAGATTATAAAAGATTATATGGAACAATGAATAATCCTAATATTCTTTTTTTTGAAGGAATACCTCATTTACCTGGCACTGGCATGTAATAAAGTGTTCTAGATAAGTGAATTTCATAGATAAACTGAAGCTTAATACTTCATACAGTGACATTAAAATTTTTGAAGGTATTTTTATGGAAATTTAGAAAATGTATTATACACTCCCATGATTTTACAAATAGTTAAACTAATGTAATTTAATCTTTCTCAGTGATTCAATATCATTATTGTAAGTATAAATTTAGGTTTTCAAGGAATCTTAGAATTTATTAATATAATCCCTCATTTTTCATAGGATGAAATCAAGATAAGAGAGGCTAGTAGCTTAGTGCTCAAGGAAACCACGGGTACTAAATGAAGGTGGATTTGAATACATTTCCTTTTCCTCAAATCCCAAACTTTTCCTTCTCCTTTCTTCCTCCTTTCTTCACTCAGACTTTTGAGGCTTTTTAAGGCTTGACTTACCTTTTCATTGAACACCTTTACAAGTTTTGAGGTTGTTATTTCTGTCATCTCCTCCATCTTTTCTCTATTGTTTCTTTTGGATAATATCAGTGAGTTTATTTCCCTCCGTTCTAGTTCCAATTAACCTACAGTCTAGAAGTCTCTACTTTTAATACTCTTGAGCACTTCTTGTAATCTGGGGCATAATAAGAGATTGTCAGGTAAATCAGATAACCAAGTAGTATGTATAAAATTGAATCTGAGTTCTGTGGGAGTGTCTTACAAAGTTATATCATATAACTCTTATTGAATCTTCTTTCTTCAAATTCCTATGTCCAACTACTTCTACTTTCATTTACTGTACATGAAACAGGCTACTCAGCATCTTCTTTCTCTTCCCTTTTTTTAAAGTAACTTCCTAGCCCTGAAAATATACCATTTCTCTCATCTTTGCTTATTAAAATTCTTCCTTTATTATTGTTAGAAATTATCTGTTAGAAATTATGGGCAGGCTAAACTTCAGAAAAGACTGGAAATACTTGCAAGAATTGATACTGAATGAAGTGAACAGAACCAGGAGGACATTGTACACATTAATAACAGCATTGTGATGATCAACTAAGATTAGTGATCAAAGACAATTCTAAAAGACGTGTGATGGATAATGCCATCCACAACTAGAGAAAAACTATGAAGTTGAAAAGAGACCCAAGCATATTATTTTCACTTTTTAAAATTTGTTTCATGTTTTTCTCTTTAGTTCTGATTCTTCTTTCACAACATGATGAATCTGGAAATAAAATTGTCATGATTGTACATGTCTAGCCCATATTAGATTACTAGCTGTCATGGGAAGGTTGAAGAGGGGGAGAGGGAGATAGAAAAATAATGGAACTCACAACCTTGCACAAAGATGAATGTTGAAAACTATCCTTGCAAGTCATTGAAAAAATAAAATAAAATAACATTCAAAAAAATAAAATTTCTCCATTCTATTTTCAGCTGTGATACCACTTTCTTCACAGTTTTCCATTGTCATCCTTGATTGGTTACATTTTCTGTATTCTGAAATTTTCCTTAACTATTTTTCTGGACTTCTTTGTACTTATCACTTTTTACCTTGTTCATAATTTTTTGTTTGTAACGATTCTTGAAGGTGAGTTTGTGTCATTTTTTTGTCTTTGAAATCAATGTTTTACACAAAAATAGGCACTTAAAGTTTATTGAATTAAATTAAAATCCAGTATAATTTGGGTCTGAGAAGTGATAAGGTATGATACATTTGTGAAAACCATTTTCATTGAGTTTTAATTATTTTCCTATTTATTCTAAATTATTTTGAGGTATCTTCAAAGAATGAGGTTGTAAACAAATTTGATAGGAGGATAAATGGATCTGTACTTTGGAATGTAGCTTGACATATTCACTTATTTGGATTCATACCTATATGGATAAACATATCCATACATTAACTTTGACATTCCTACATTGTGATTCTCAGTAATCAATTTTTTATTCTTTCTGACTTGGTCTTTCAGCGCCATAGCTTATACTATAAATATCTTAATATTATTGTAGAAAAAAATCTATGTTTAGGAGAAGAGAACTCTGAGACCATTTCTAATGGTATCTAACATAATGGGAGCTGATGGTTTTTGTTTCTCATTCTCATAGAAGACCATGGCATCAGGAGGTGATGCCATGGCATACATGTGAATTGGATTTAAATGAGGTGGATGTTGTGCTAAGTCACAAGCCTCACTTTCTATGGAGCAAACTGGGTCCAATGGCCAGAAATGAATCAGGACAACTGGAGATAGCCCATTAGATGCAAGGCAATCAGGGTTAAATGATTTGAAGTTCACACAACTAGTGTCTGAGACCAGATTTGAACTCAAGTTCTCTTGACTTAAGGACTGGAACACCATCCACTGTGCTAGCTAGCTACCCTAATAGTAGATAATTACTTCATTGTAAGCAACTATGGAAAAATAATACCTATTAACACTGACAGTGGCTTGAATGCTTTTGAGGAAGAGATGAGCATGTTTAGACTGAAATTTTTAAAAGCCCTTTTTGAGTTTGACAATAGAAATCCAATAATCCAAAGACACCAAAAGAGAAAAATTTAAAAAAACTGGCAGCTACTATATCATGAATAGACATATGCTACTATATATAAAATATATATTTAAATATAATATGTATATGATAGACTTAGTGGAATTGACTTACCCAAGGTTATACAGCTAGCTAGTAAATATCAAGTGTCTGAGGGCAAATTTGAATTCAGTTCTTCCTGACTCCAGGGCCAATATTCTATCTACTGGACCTCCTAGCTACCCCCTCTAATATTATTTTTACAGAGAATATAAAATATTCAAAACCTGAACATAATTATAAATGTGGTGGTTGCAGCAACAATAAGGACCTTAGGAAGAAAGGTGAACTATTTAGGAATAGTCCTAAGGATAACCATCAAATACTGCTGTGCAGAATTGACTTGGAAAAACTACTGAAGACTTGTGGAAAGATACTGGAAAATTTGATTTGTATAGCAGAAAACTTGAAAGTCAAATCACCTGATAAGAGGCAATAAAAAAGTAACATTCTAGAAAACAAAAATACATCAGAAAATTTTGATACCCTTATTAGATTGAATTTATATAGTGCTTTAAAGTTTGCAGGGTACTTTACATATACTATTTTATTTAATCCTCAAATAGCCCTGGGAAATAGGGTGCTATCATTTCCCTCATTTTACTGTTGAGGAAACTGAAGCAAGCAGGTGAAGTGATTTGTCTGGGCTCACAAATATTTGTATTTGAGGTTGGATTTAAGCTCAAGTCTTCCTGATTCTAGCATTCTACCTCCCATCCCAAGAGTCATCCTATCTATCAAAAACTATACATGTAGCTCAAGAAGGAAAGCAATGAGAGGAGAGAAAGCAACTTCCACTGGAAACAGTTTCCAGGGGTGGAGAAATTCCAACAAGGCTGTATTGATCTGGTGTTGCCAAGGCAATCACAGGCAGGATTCAAAATTCAATAAATCTAGTAGATTTTTAGAGGTGAATTAATTAAATATTTGACCAAATGTAATTTGGGAATGATGTTATAAATAACCAAATGGCCCTTGGCAGAAAAAAGATTCCTCCAACCTTGATTGATTCTATTAGTTGAGAGGCAGAGTTCTCTCTCTTCACAGTTGAGTGATGTATAAATACATTTTTAAAATCTAGCAAAATCTCTTTTCTCTTTTCTTATATTCTTCATGAGATTTCCCCCTTCCCCATTGAGCTTGTGTAGAAAATTGAAGTATGAAAATTTCTGATCTGAATTATGGCATAGCAAAATTTATGGGCTAATTCCATAGTTTTAGCAACTATAATAATATTCTTTTATAGAAGAAACTGCAGAAACGTATGGTAGAGATCTACAAGAACACAGAACCTAATAACCTCAATCAAGTAAGAAGTAATCCTTTGGTATATTTCTCCTCATTGAGATGGCTACCCATTACCTGATGAGTTCTTAATTCTAGAGACCCTTTCCCTCCCTTCTTGAAAGGGTCAGGTTGAATTATTTTGTTTCAATCACTGTTTATCTAATGACCTTGGAATCAAGGATTAAATAATGATATGCTGATTTTTGAGCAGGTCCTTGGGCCATCTGTCAGTATAATCCCTTTGTGGATTCAGCTGCATAGGCTTACACCACATGAACTGTTTTTAGGAGGCATAATGACTTAATTGTACTGAGTGTATCACAGCTTAATTGCAAACCAAGAACAAGAATTTGACCTTGTTTATCCAGGCATGGAGGGGAAGACATGGGCTCCCTTCTTCCCTGTGGATGCCTTTTTTGGTGGACTCCCTTGGCATCAGGTCAAAGTAAAAACCAAGAAATTCATTCTTGGAAGAGGAATCTTTTATCTAATAAGGCCATGGTGTGGATTAAAGGAGATGAGATCTAAAAGACAATGTAAGATTGCTATTTATTATTATTGCTATCATTATCTTATTTTAATACTCCACATGAATTATTCATTCATATGGCTACTCCAAACATCTCAGTAGATAATTCCATAAGTTTTTGTGTTTCCACTCCCCAAACTTACCCCCCCCCACACTCCCTCACCCCCCCCCCCCAGAGGAAAAGTTCACCTGGTATTTAAAACTTTAGGTGATTTTATTGTTGTTGTTCAGTCATTTCAGTCATGTCTGTGACACATATAGATTGTTCTTGGCAAAGACTCTGGAGTGATTTGCTATTTCCTTCTCCAGCTCCTTTTTGCAGCTAGGTTGTGCAGTGTATAGAGCACTGGCCTTGAATTCAAGAGGACAGGAGTTCAAATCCAGCCTCAAACACTTGTCACACACTTAGTTGTGTGACCTTGGGCAAGTCACTTAACTCTGACTGTCTCGCTTCCAGGGCCATCACTAGTTGTCCTGATTCATATTTGGCTTCCAGATGGTTCTGGAGGAGAAAGTGAGGCTAGTGACTTAGCACAGCTTGCCTCACTGAAATCCAGTTCATGTGCTTGTCATGGTATCACCTCCCTGATGTCATGATCTTCTTCAAAAATGATGGACGGCATTATCCTTATCATTATTTCTAGATCCTTTTACTGATGAGGAAAATGAGGTAAAAAGGGTTAAATGACTTGTCCAAAGTAATACAGATATTGTGTGTCTGAGGCCAAATTTGAACTCAGATCTTCCTGTCCCCGGGCCTGGCATGCAATCCATTGCACTATGTAGCTGCCCTTTTACACTCTGAATTTATCCAGACTAGTCCTTGTATAACAGACGCAAATGCTTCATTGGACCCATACTTATTGGGTATATTGTGGTAGGAATTTTTATTCATAATGAGTTCAGTTTTGGACTGTCTTTGTATTCCCAAAGCATAGCAGAATGCTTAGTGTGTTGTAGATGCTTAATACTTTGCTGATTGGTTGACTTAATCTCTGAAATCCTTGCTGACTCTATACTTCCCTGACTCATGAAAATGCATTGAAAGGAGATGATTGCAAGACCATGTCAGATGGAGATAGGAGGAAAGAATGAGATTGGTCCTAGTGAAAATGATATTTCTTTTGGGCCCAGAAAGAAATGGATATGGGTAATAACATTGAGAATTTTGAAGAATAGAGGAGAATAGAAGTTCTCACCAGATGGTTTAATTTTTTTTTCTTTTTTAGTGAAGCAAGAAGCTAAGTACCTCAGGTTATTTCCCCCCATAATTATGTATGCTGGACAGAAGGGTGGGAGTTTGAAAACAGAGTAATAAGTTTAGAATAGTGGCTGTTGTGGATGAGATATGATCATGTGAAAAAATGAGCAGAAGGAGCTTCTAATCATCAGGGATTAATTATTTTACTTTTATTCTTTTAGTTGTTGAAAGTACTAAGTCACTAGTGCTTTCTAGTGAGGATTCTAATTCAGTCCTTTTAAAACTGTTTTAAATTTCAGTTCAAATGAGAGTAGTTCTCTTTCACATGTTTTTATTCTCTGACTCCTTTCATTTCCACTGCTTAGAGCCACCATTACTACATTTTTGAGCCCAGAATTTTATGATCAGTTTTTCTTTGCCAATCAACAAATATTAATTAAATGTGCAGGGGACTTTCTTTTCCACTCTCTCAACTTCCCAACTTCTCATTGAGGAGATGTTTACACTTCTAATAGCTTCAAAACCATATGAATTTTCAATGATAATTCAAGGGGTGCTGATGAGTCACAGAGAGGCCTCAGGACTGTCTCTCTCAGTCCCCTTTTTGACCAATAGCCTTTGTTTAGGAGGTGACTAGTTGGGGTTAAAGATATAATCTTTGGCCATATGATCCTTAGGCCTTGGTTATTCATGGCCTCATTATGATGTTGATTCATTTTTAATAACAAGATTCAAAATCATTATGTGCATTTAATCTGAGGGAAAATCAATTCAGATTATGTGAATTCTTGAAAACATGAAGTCATCTTTGATTCTTTCCTGTTCCTCAACCCAACTTCATCTTATACATTCCTAAATCCTTTTGATTATATTTCTGTATATTTGTTATCTCTCTTTTGCTCTTCTCTACTCATGTTGCCAGAACCTTAGTTCAGAACTTTAATCACCCTTCACACATTTATTATAACAGTCTAGTTTCTTTATACAATATTTTTCCTTCTCCAATCCACCCTTCAAGCAAATGACAAAAATAACCCTCCTAAAGTTACAGGTCTGACCATATCATTCCCCTGTTGAAAATCCTTCATTGATTCTCTATTGCCACTAGCAGAAAATAAAAATTTCTCAGTCTGGCATGTAAATCCCTCTAAAAATCTGACTCAAATTTTCCATTTAATTTTCATCCACTCTGTACACTTTATGTCCTCACCAAATTAGACTTACTTTTTACTCTGCTGTTAATCTGCCCTTTCTTATCTATTAGATGACTAGGGCTAGCTTCTATATCTAGAATGAACTTAATCCTTACCTGACTGTCAAAATCCTTTTTCTTTAAATGTCTAGTCTGTTGTCTTTTGCTATTCTCTGGTTGTCTCCCATTCCATTGAATTGTAAACTCCTTAAGAGCAGGGCTTGTCTTTTGGCTCTTTTGGCAGCCTCAGTATTTACTATAGTGTCAGTATTTGCTATAGCTTTTACTATGATATTTACTATAGTTACTATAGTCAGACACAATTGATTGCTCCCAACTTTCTTTCCCTCCTTAAGATTTTCCCAGCACACCTTTTCTGGCTCTCTTCTTTGTTCCCTTCACATTTTACCTTAAACTTATCTCTGTACAGTAGGCAATATAGGAGATAAGTTCCTTGAGGGCAGAACTCAAGTGTGTTCATATTTCTATTTTCAGTCCTTACTTAGCCTTACTTACCTTGCATATGATCAACCCTTAATATTTGTTGAACTCTCAAGTTTGATAACTTACATGATCATAAACTTAACTAATATTTCAGTTTCTTCAGGAAGGCTGAAATAATTTAGAAGTAATGAGAAATAATAAAAGAAAAATTTCTTTTTGATATGTGTGCATCTGATTGAAGTATTAAGTTGTTTCAGAAGAAACTAAAATACATGATCAATTTTGAAACAGGCACATCAATAACCTTGTTAGTGGAGTCATGAATTGGTTTAGATGATTTGGAAAGCAATTTGGAATTATGTTCCCAAAAGTCACTTTACACCAAAGAGATCAAAGAAAGAGGGAAGAGACCCGCATTAAAAAAAAACCCAAAAGAAAATCAAGCATCTATAGTAGTTCCTTTGTTAGGGACACAGCTGGAAACTAAGGGAGTACCTAAGTAAGCAGTGGATTTATCTATCTATCTATCTATCTATCTATCTATCTATCTATCTATCTATCTATCTATCTATCTATATATTTTTTTTAAACATATTTTTCTAACACAAGTATTTGGAAATTCACTTTTCCCATGAAGCCTCCTTTTTAAAGAGATCAAATTAGGGAAAAAGAGGTGGGTGAGATCCAACTTTCACTTAGATACTAAAGAAGGCCTCCTGGTAATCAAGTCAAATTAGTAGTTAAAAAGTTAGAGATAACTCCAATTGTAAACAGAATAAAGGCTTGCCTGCTTATCCCACCATTATCTTGAAGGTCTTTTAGACTCTCCTTTTACTAAAATATTCCTTCCACCTCTTCTTGAGTTCCCTTCACCTTTTACCACCTTGACCTTGCCCCATCCTTCCTGGGTACCAGTACCATTCTATAATTGGACATGTCAGAGGTGATGTGTCAGATCACACTTCCGATGACCAAGGCCTTAAAGGACAACAGTAGGCCTTCATTTTGAGGGTCCTAGCTCTCTAGTTAAATTCACCCCCCCCCCACTCATGCTAGCAGAATTTGGGACTTAGAAAAATATCAATAAATGTGCTTGTTAACCTAATTCTGTTTTCTCTTTCAAAAGATGAAAACCACTGGTAAAGTTTGTCCCTAATTAAGACAAACTTTGAGAAAGTTAAAACAATTATTTCCAACAGGTCAAAACTTGGTGAGGACTCATCCTCATTTTGGGGAGACTCTTTCACACCTATCAATTGGAGAATAACTGAAAAAATTATGGTAGATGAATATGATGGAATGATATTTTGAGATAAACAAAGACAAAAGGGAAAGGTTCAGAGAAATTAGGAAGAGTTGGATGAGGAAAATAGAGGAGAAAGAGGTTGGCATCATACTATAGTTATCGACAGATTCCAGAATGACCATATTTAAATTAAGCAATTGCTTTATATCTGTCATTCTAGATTGACTGGTGTAGAAGTTTATCTTTGATTAGTAGAAAACTGGGAGAAATCTAGAGGATCACTGAAATGTTTTTTAAAGGAACTTTTAGTTAGAGGTTAATTTCTTCAAAATATATCAGCAGAGGTGGTGTTCTAAGACTGGAATTAGTGAATAAAGATTTTGTTGTGTTTCTAGGATTCTATCATTAGGAATGAAAGATAAATCCCAATTCTCTTTGGTCTTTGCACTGACTGGTTAATCTCATCAATCAACAGTCATTTACTACTCTACTCTGAGACTACTACTCTGCTCCACTCTGGGACTATACTGGGAGGACAGATACAAAGACAGAAAAATGAAACAATCTCATTTTTAAAGGAACTTACTTTATTATTATGTTATTAGAGAAGATAATACAGAACTATTAAAATATATACAAGCTCATGACCCCTATGTTATCCCTACTTTCTCAGTTTCCCTTGCCCTGTATATCCAATCATTTCCCAAACTTCACTATTTCTCATGTCCCCTTTTTCTCCACCCACATAGCTACCATCATCTTAGTTCAGGCTGTCATCACCTTTCACCTAGATTATTGTAAATCTCCTAACTGGACTTTCTGTCTCAAGTCTTTCTATTTTCCAGTCCATCCTGCACAACACTGCCAAAGAAATTTTTCTTAAGGGTATAGTTTGTACATGTGATTCCTCACTCAACCAATTCCAATAGTTTAAAAAAAATTCTTTTAGTATTAAATATAAATTCCTCTATTAGCTGATCATAAACCTCATAAAACTTGGCCCCAATCTACTCTTGCAGTCTCACAGGACTTTACTATCCTTCCTCCTCCTCTTCCTCCTCCTCCTCCTCCTCCTCCTCCTCCTCCTCCTCTCTCTTTCTCTCTCTCTCCCGACCCCCATCCAATCATACTGACCTTTCTATTGCTTACATCTCATCTCAGTCAGAGCCTTTGTACTGGCCACATGCCTACAATGTACTTCCCCCTTACCTTCACTTCATAGAATCTCCTACTTTTTTTCTAAGATGGCACTCAACCACCTCTATTATGTGAAGCTTTTCTTCCTTCTCCAATGGCTAATGCTTTCTTCTAAATACTCGGTATAAATTTTATTATTTCTTTACTTTATATTTATTATATATAAATTAATATATGTATATATTAATATATATATGTATACACACACACACACATCTATATGAGGAGATAAGTGTTAATTATGTCTCAAAGGGTTATTTGTAGAAGGCTGTTTTCTTTGGTGGAGGCATGAGATTATCCAGTGCAAAAGTATGAATAGGAGAGTTGTAGTACCTGCAAGAGGAAAAAAAATAAAACCAAGTTGACCGGACCATTTATTGTGAAAAGGTGAATAATGTACTTTTCAGTTGAAAGATAGATGAGTGCCAAGTTATAAAGGACTTTATAAATCAGATGAAGGAGTTTATGTTTTTTCTAGAGGCAATAGCAATAAAGAGTCTTGGAAGTTTATTGAATAGGGTAGAATAGGTTTATTGATTAAGTAGAGTTGTTGTTCAGTCTTTTCTGTTGTGTCTGACTGACTCTTTGTGACCCCCTCTCAGTTTTCTTGACAAAGATATGGAAGTGGTGGGCCATTTCCTTCTCCAGTTTATTTTACAGATGAAAAAACTGAGGCAGAAGGTATAGTGACTTTCTCAGGGACACATAGCTACTGAGTATCTGAGGTCAGATTTGAATTCATGAAGATGAGTTGTCCTGATTCCAAGTTCAGTACTCTATCCACTGTGCCAACCAGTTGCCCCATGGTAGAATAAGGTAGCACAAAGCAAAATCACTTTGGTACTTGTGGGGAAGATAGAGAGGGAAGAGATTTAGGCAGGGAGCATGATGAGGAAACCCATTGAAGTAATCTAGGTGAGAGGTGATGAGGACCTGAATTAAGGTGGGGGTGAAGAGACAAAAAGGCTTTTATGGGAGCGATTTTAATGGAAATTAAAGAGATAAGATTAAGCAGATAATTGACAATGTGGGGGTGAAGGGGTGTGGAAAGTTGAGGATAGATATTACACCTAGAAGACAGAAAAAGATATCCTTGATAGAAATAGGGAAGTTTAGTAGAAGGGAGAGGTTGGGGGAAATGATAATAAATTCTTCTGTTCCCTTGTTTTTTCCCCCATGTAATTCAGTTTGAATTCAGGATAATTTGCATAATAAATGGTAGTCACAAAAAAAGACACAAAAATAGTAAACAGTAAGGAAAACCATAGATTCATGCAAAAAGGAAACAGAAATCATAGAAGTTATATAGATTAGACTATATCACTTGATACACAGACTGAATGAGCTTTCCCACTGACAGTGAGATATCTCAGCTTGCATAAGAGAATTCCCAATCTGGACTGGGGACATGCGATTCTGGAATTACATATATCTTATCTGCAAACAGTAATAAAGAAGAATGTCTCTCCTTTGCAAATTTCTCTCTCACACATGCAAGCAGTATTTAATCATCATTCTCTTTACAAAGGCAATGTTCCCTATGCCTCAAATAAATTCTTTCCTCGTAACTATCCCAAAGAATCACTCACTTCTTTTACAACATAGTAACACATTATTTATGAAAGGGTTTATGGAAAATTAAGTCAAGATTTGGTTGCTCAGAGAAGTTCATCACTATTGTACATCAATTTCATGATAATGTGTAGAGGAATGTAGGGCCTTGTTGGTCTTCACAGGGTGGAGGGGGGCCCCTTTGAAATCCATTACAAAGGGAGGAATGGCCCCAACTGATCACAAAACTGGGAGAGTTCTCCTACTCCCCTTCCAAAACTGACACACCCAAGATTAGAAGAAACTAGTCCTTAACTGGTCAAGAGTGACCTAGAGATCTTGACCTAATGCAACTGAGTTTAGGCAATTAGGTAATTGAATATTATCCCACACACACCCAGTGATGATTGGGGTTCATCAGCATATCATGCATCTTATGATGGGGGGGAATCATATTAGGGGCATGTCATGGGATGGGCAGATCTCTTAGATTGTAACTCAAACTCTGAGAACCTATGAAAATCCAGGTAGGAGGGGAAAGAGTTTCTGAAGACTATATAATACCTGCTGTAATAACCCTACCTTGTGCCTCATGTTGGGTGAGGTATCCGTATCCTGTAGGATTTGTGAATAAAATCTACAATTTTCTCTCACTCTAGCAGGTTTTTCTTTCATTTATAACAATGTGCTTGTGGATGATGCTCTTGTAATTTTCTGGTCATCAATGGGGAGAAACAAGAATATGTCGTTGCTCCCATCCTTTTTAGTATGAAGTTTTCATCCATGTCATCAAATGCCTTCACCAAAGATGAAACACAGCATTAAGGTCAGCTATTGCACTGCTGGTAAATTCTTCAACTTAGAAAGCTACAAGCCAAAACCATAGAGGAGAGTGATGGTACATTGATTTTCTATTTGCAAATGATTGTGAATTCAATGCAGCCTCTGAAGCTGAGATGCAACAAAGTGTGAATAGATTCTCTTATGCTTGTGCTAATTTTGACCTAACAATTAACACCAAGAAAACCAGGTGCTCCATCAGCCAACACCACACCATCTATATGTGGAACCATTGGTTACAGCAAATGGAGAACTTACCTTGGCAGTACACCTCGAGGGAGGTACACATTGATAATGAAGTTGACACAGGTATTGCCAGAACCAGCTCAGTGTTTGGGAGGTTCTGAAAGAAAAAATGGGAAAGAAAAGGTATTAGATTGACTACCAAATTGAAGGTCTATAGAACCTTTGTGCTGATCTCATTGTTATATGCCTGTGAAACTTGAACAGTCTACTAGGGTCATGCCAGGAAACTGAATCACTTCCATTTAAATAGTCTTAAGAAGATTTTGAAGATTACCTGGCAGGATGCTACCAGACACTGAAGTCTTTTCTTGAGCCAAACTGTCAAGCATTGGAATGTTACTACAAAGAGTGTACTCTTATTGACTGGCCACATTATTTAAATGGCAAACATCCATTTGCCAAAAAGACTATTTTGTGGAAAAGTCACACAGGGCAAGTACTCATGAGGGGGTATGGGGTAGGGTGTGGTGGTGTCAGAAAAAGCCATACAAGGACACATTCAAAGTCCCTCTTAAGAACTTTGGACTTGATTGTACATCATGGGAGACACTGGTACCACCTGGTATGTTGTACCCCAATAAATGAGGGTGCTGCACTCAAAGAGAAAGGCAGAATTGAAACAGCTCAAAAGAACCGTGAGATGCACAACTTTAAAGAGTTCACCCGGGGGGTTCACATGGACTATTTGTGCTTGAGTGGTGATAGAGTATTCTGAGCTCATATTGGTCTGATCAGCCACAGGTGGGCACACTAACTCCTCTCTAACATAATAATGTCATTTTGGTCTTCAATAATGAAGGACAAGACCTAACTGATATAAGAAAAGGGAAATCCAGGAATATAATACTTGGCCCCGAATGACTTTACTGATTTCCCTAAATTAATACTTCCTTTAGTCTACTAAAATTACCCATATTTAACTTGTGAAGCAACTCCTGTTTTTGATCTCCCCAGAGTGGTCTACCACTTTTAGGTCTAGGGGTGATCCTGTGGGTTTGCAACATTAATTAACTCTATGGCTTAAGATCCCCACACTGATGTCATCTACTTAACAATTAGCCAGTAGACAGTTATTTCTTACCAAAGACTTTACTAAGATGACCAAAAAAAAGAGTAGTTGCAAGACCTTCCCTCTATAAACTTGGGGCATATTTCTTCACAAATACAAATAGCAACCATGAGAAAAAAAATCAAATTTAGAGTACAATGATAGTGGGACACACATGTGGTATAAATGAATGACAAAGACAGCTCACATTACTGATTTGTGAGATTTAGATGAACTTTCTTCAGAGTCCTTATGAAAAAGATTATTCATCTGGGCTCCCAAGTCTACTTCTCTCCAAGGATCTTTTATTTGTTGTCAGGGATCCTGATCTTCCCAATTTTCTCCTTTCTATATCCTTGTCTGACTAAATTGTGTCTCACTTCTGTCTTAAGCTCATCAATATCACTTCATCAACTGAGTATCTCTGGTGAAATTCCTTTGCTAACACTATCGATTCCTTTGCATATATTTTGTTTCCACTATTATTCCCCCCCCCCCCCCAGATAATATAAGCTCTTGGAGGGTAGATTATTTTGCTTTTGTCTTTGTATATCCTGGTACCTTGAACACAGCCTGAAACATAACTGGTCAATTGATTCTTGGGAGCTGAGGAGAAAGGGAAAACTTACACTATTCTCCCCTCCCCCTACTTTTTATTAGACACAACAAAAAGAGGGAAAGTCAATGAAAAAGGAATCTGGAAGAACCAAACGAATCATTTGTATCCTTGTGAAGCATCTATTAGCAAACAAAGGGATTTGTCTTTTGAAATGACTTAAAGCAGGTTAGGTTTCAAAGAGTTAAAAATGGAAAAAAAAGCTTTCAGCATTACTAGCTTATTAAGGTGTAAAAATGAGAACCAATTTGCAAGGATGTGGGCAGTAGCAGAAATGAATAGTGGAAGATGATTAGGTACATTTGCCCAGGGCAACTCATTAAACAGAACTGGACTACAATACTGTCACCCCTATAATTTTGGCTGCCTCCCACTACTAATGCTTTACTAGCTTCAGCAGGAAAGTAGGCCTATTCTTCAAAAGAAATCCTGCAGAAATACATTTGTTCTCCTTGTTTTCAGAGCCTAATTCTTTGTAGAGCCTAAGTGAAATTATTCGGTGACTTCTGTGCAGCCATGCATAGAAATGAGCCTTCTCTTCGACATTAAAGCACAAATGTTAAATGTTTACATTGCACCCACATTTTTGCCATTTTTCTGCCTTTGTCTCCTCATTCAGCAAAGTGCTCTCACAGCTGTTGTGAAATTCTGTTGCCCTGCCTATGCGTGCTCTCCATTTCTTAGGGATCCAATCAATTTCTCTTGCCAGTTCATTTTAACAATGGGAAAGAGAAGGCACTTTGATCTGCAAGAAAATATGGTCAATAAATTAATGCCTACTGAAATATTGGCTCATGATTAAAACAAAATGCATCTGTGTTGTTTTTAGAGCCCTTTTCTTTGTAGATGTGTTTTCCTTTGAATACATTGGATGCCTTTCAAGTTCCAGAGCTCACATTCTATCTGCATGTCTAAAATGGAATCATCTTGGTATTGACATACAAGGGTATCTGGAAATATCATATTGCAAGGTCAATTAAGAAGTGTGGTTTTAAAAAACAACCATGAAGTGGAAAATGATGAATTAAGAGTCTTTACTATGTTTATGACGACATTCACTTGTTTTTAATTTTTGCATAGCTTGGGTAGAACATCAGCACCAGATTCTTTTCCTGATCTTCGCAATGCACCAAAAAACCCCCATTCTCTAGGCGAGTCTAGTCATGACTAGGGCACAGCAGCCTTTGTTCCAAGATGATCCATTTAGAGGACACTAAAAGTTTTGTAGTCCTTCAGCAGCATAGAAACAAGAGTTTATCACCATGTCAGTAAGAATTAAGGAAATTAACAATTGTTTTATTTCCTTTGCTAGCATTCAATTTAGGAAAATTTCCTTTTGACTCCTGTATCAGTACAGATGTCCTGAAGTTTTTGCCTATAGAGTTCAATGCTACAGATTAAAAAAAAGTCAGGGTCATGTTCCATGTAGATCTCTGCAGTTTATGATGCCTCAGGGGCTAAAATGACTAGTTTTTGTCCTCCTATGACTTGTACAGCAAGAGAGAGAACATGGAGATAGATTCAGGTACTCACTAATTGTGTAGTCTAGGGCAAGTCATTTAACTTCTATTTGCCTCAGTTTCCTTATCTGTAAAATGAGAATTAAAAACTGCACCTACTTCCCAGGAGAATCATTCCTCCTGATGTTAATTCTTGTCCAAAATGTTTTTATTATATTTTTAAAAGAACCAGCAAGTTGAACATAATAGATTTGCAGTTTCACATTATAAATGTTATATATAAATGCAGTTTATATTATAAAAATAATTGTTTTAGTCCAGAAATTAAAAAGAAAATACATTAAAAAAAAGAAAATTGAGAAACTGATGATTAGTTCTACTCTTCATTTGTGCTCATCTAACTGAACCTTTTTCCATTCATGTATGATTGATTCCTGTGATAAGACCAATTTCTTTTTCTCAATTAAACTTTGATTTTTTTCCAATGATGATCTGACTTTTCTTCTTCCCACCTCACTTCCCTCTCCATTGAGAAAGCAAGAAAAACAAAACCCTGATTACAACATGAATAGTCAAGCAAAACAAATTCACACATTGACTATGTCCAGAAAAAATATGTCTCAGTCTGCACCTGAGTCCATCTTTTCTCTATCAGTAGAAAATCAGCATTTTTTTTTGCAAGGGAATGGGGTTAAGTGACTTGCCCAAGGTCATAAGGTTAGGTAATTATTAAGTGTCTGAGGTTGGATTTGAACTCATGTCCTCCTAACTCCAGGGCTGGTGCTCTATCCATTGAGTCACCTAGCTGACCCAAACTGCATGCTTTATAATGAGGTCCCTGATATTATAGTTGTCCATTGTACTGATCAGATTTTCTAACCATTTAAAAGTTTGTTACTATAATATTGTTGTCATTGACTAAATTATTCTCCTTTCTATTCACATCATTTGATATCATTTCAAAGAAAACTTTCCAAGTTTCTTTGAAACTGTCCCCTTTTCTTATAGCTAAATAGTATTCAATCACTTTTATGCTATAGCTTGTTTCATGACTCCTCAATTGATAAGCACTTCCTCAGTTTCCAGTTTTTTGCCACCACTAAAAGACTTGACTGCAAACATTTTTGTTTGTATACAACATTTTCCTCCTTTTTTTTTTTGATTTGGGATATAGGCTTAGGTTATAGTGTCATCAACAGTGCATCAATTTAACTCTTTGATAAATCCAATTTTGGCTAGGGCGCTCCCTTTCCCTAATAAATCAATTTTTTTTCTCATTAAGAGGTGACAAAGGTAGGATTTGGTGGCTCAAGATTCAAACTGTGGGCCCCTTGTGTTTTGTGTGTATTCTTGATTACTTAGAGGGGGTGGGAAGATAAATTGCCCCACCCATGTAGTGTTGGTAACTTTCAGACTTGATGATGCAAGTCATTACATTTGATTTGTTGATCAGACTCATTTTTTAAAAATCTTTGTTACCTAAAGAGTGCTCCATGTACTTGCTATATTAGGACTAACTAGCTTCCCTTGGAAGAAAAGAGGGGAAAAAGAAATTACATTATAATTTTATTATATTTAAAAGGAATAGCAAATTGTACAAATGAATTTGCAATTTAGTATATAATTATCTTTTTTCCCATTCTACTATTATAGAAATGCTCATTTTTATTTCTATAGTTCAGAATAAAAAAAATTAAAGGATGTACATGTATATCATTTTATCCCAATGTTGACCTTGAATTGACAGTGTGGCAGCATCAGATCTTCCCCAAATATCTCCCTGTTACATTCTTGTGACTGTTGAAATCGTTTACTTAAGCCATCAGTTTCGTGCCTATCCTAGGTTAGAAGATGACCTACTCATCTTAGTAATCCCTCAAATCATCATCTATTTCTCCTTCCCTTCATTGCTAGATTTCCAAAGAAACTAATCTGCACTTGCTTCCTCAGACCAATCAGACCAATACAAGCTTGGAATGCTCTACCACAGATTGGGCACAAATAGTCCAAATGAACATCTGGGGTGGGTACTCTAGATTTATGGATGTCAAGTTTCCTTTGAGTACTTCAATTCTCCCTTCCTCATAGAGTTTAGCACCCTCAGTGATGAGGGCAGGCCATGCTGGGTGGTCCCGAGCTGGTGTCTCCCATGCTGTACAGTCAGTTCTAAAATTCTTCAATGAGACCTTCAGGGTGTCTTGGTATCACTTCTTCTGAGCCCTTGTGAGTGCTTGCCATGTGTGAATTCTCCATAAAATAGTCTTTTGGGCAAGTATACTCTGGTATTAGAACAACATGTCTAGCTAGTTGCATTCTCTGTAGTAATGTTGGAATGCTAGGCAGTTTAGCTTGAGAAAGGACCTCAGTGTCTGGTATCTTCTGGTGCCAGGTCATCTTCACAATCTTCCAAGACAATTTAAATGGAAGTGATTCAGTTTCTGACATGGTTTTTGGTAGACTGTCCAGGTTTCATAGCCATATAGCAATGAGGTCAGCACAAAGGCTTTGTAGACCTTCAGTTTGTTAGTTATTCTAATACCTTGTCTCTCCCACACATTCTTTCAGAGCCTCCCAAATACTGAGCTAGCTCTATTAATGCAAATGTCAAACTCATTGTCAATATGTACTTCCTTGGAAAGGACACTGCCAAGGTAAGTGAACTTGTCCACAGTACTCAAAACTTCTTCATTTGCTGTAACTGATAGTTTCCCATATGCATGGTGTGGTGCTGACTAATGGAGCATCTGTATTTTCTTGGTATTAATTGTTAGAACAAAATTAGCACAAACTGCAGAGAATTGATCTATACTCTCTTGCATCTCAGCTTCATAGGCTGCACTTACAAAATTATCTGCAAACAGAAGATCATGTACTAACACTCCCTCCATTTTGGTCTTGGTTTGAAGCCTTTTCATGGCAAGTTGAAGAACTTGCCATCAGTGCAGTAGCTGATCATGTTCATCCTCAGTGAAGGCTTTGACAACATGACTGAAAACAATGCTAAAAAATTTGGGAGTAAGGACACATCCTTGTTTTACTCCATTAGTAACTGGGAAATCTTGAGAGCATCATCCATTATCCAGAACATGGGCATGCATACCATAAAGCAACTGACATACAATATTGATGAACTTCTGGCAACCAAATTTTGACATAATTTTCCATAAACCCTGGTGACTGATGGTATCAAAGGCCTTGGTCAGATTTACAAATGTTGCATATAGACCTCTGTTCTGTTCCTGGTCTTTTGCTTGAAGTTATTGGGCAGAAAACACCATATCAACTGTTCCTTTTCCTTTTCAGAAGCCACATTGCCTTTAGGAAGGTGACCAACTTTCAGGTGAAGTATCAGCCTATTGAGAAGGACTTTGGGGAATCAAGATGGTGGTACGAAGCTAACATGCTCTGGGAGTTTTTCCCTACAAAAGATACATGAAGCCTTTACTTTGACACACTACAGATCCCAAGAAACAAAGAGAAGATTCAAAGAATTTTTCAACTGCAGACATCATGGAGGAGCCTCAGTGAAGGTCTGAAAAGGGAAAGGGGGAAAAGGGGAAGAAAAGTCCAGGAGACAGGAGAGTCGGGAGAGCCAGCAGGAGGCTTTTAGCTGCAATGCAATCCAGGTCCCAACAGCTTAATAATAACAGAGGAACCAACAGCTGGATAGCAAGTCAGCAGGGAGAATCCCAATCCCAAACAAAGTCTGAACCCAGAAACACCAGGGTAAATGACAGGACTGGGTTGGGAACAATTCTCTGATAAGTCATAACCTGGATATAAAGGTGGGGGAAAAACCCTTTGCAAAGGCCTGGATACGCAATATCTCGGCCAACAATAAGCCAGGGTTCAGACCCTAGCCCCAGCAAAATAAAAACTTGGATCTATACTCCATATACCCCAGGAGCAGAACTACAACAACAAAGATGGACAAAAAATCTAAAAGAGGGCTCAGTATAGAAAAATACTTCACAGATAAAGATGACAACAATGCCATGTCTGAAGAAGAAAGCTGTGAAACTTCACTCATGGGAGAATTATCAAAACGGTCTATAAATTGGACTCAAATACAAAGTTCATCGAAGAGCTTAAAAAAGAATTTAAAAACCAAAGAAGAGAGGAAGAACAAAAATGGAAAAAAGAAATGAAAGTCATGCAGGAAAATTGTAAAAAAGTTGAGCAGAGAATTCAACACCTTTAAAAAGGAAATAAAAAGGTAATTGAAGAAAATAAAATCCTAAAAACTAGAATTGAACAGTTAGAAACCAATGAATCTACAAGACAAGTTTCCATCAAACAAAATAAAAAGATGAAGAAAATGTAAAGTCCCTTCTAGGGAAAATGAATGACTTGGAAAACAGATCCAAGAAAGACAATTTGCAAATCATTGGACTACTAGAAAGCCTGGACCAACAGAAGAACCCAGAAAACATCATGCAGGAAATTATAAGGGAAAACTACCCCAATCTACTAGAACAAGATAACAATATAATAATTGAAAGAATCCACAGAACCCCTCCAGAAAGAGACCTCAGTACAAAAACTCCAAGAGTTATAATAGCCAAATTCCAGAACCCTCAAATAAAAGAAAGAATATTGCAAACAAGAAAACAATTCAAATACAAAGGGAACACAATCAGACTAGCACAGGATCTATCGGCCTCAACACTGAAGGATTGGAAGAACTGTAATAACATATTTTGGAGAGCTAAGGACCTGGGATTACAACCCAGAATGTAAAATGCAAAATTCAGCATATGTTGTCAGGGGAAAAGATGGATGTTCAATGAAATACAGGACCTCTAGAATTTCATGACACAAGACCAGAACTGAATAGAGAATTCAATTGCCAAATACTGGAATGAAGAGTTGCATGAAAAAAGGTAAATGAAAAAGGGGACTGAAAAAACAAAACTGTTTTAAACAAATATTGGTCCCTATGAGGGAAGATATAACTCATTAGAACTTTACTTCTCTAAGGATAATTAGAAGGTAGAATGTAATTGAAGGGAATGAACCTAAGGGATATAGGTTTAATTGGATCTTGTCCCTTGATTGAAGAGATCCAAGATTACATCCCCCCCCCCATGTTTGAGATTAAAAACCCCTGAAAAAAAGCAGGAGTGTCAACTTTAATTTAAGTATCTCATTATACTCTGAATGGCTTTAATCACAAGGTGCTAAGCACCTTGTCTAATGAGGTCATCATAAACTGCAAGGTCCTGAGACAGTGTCTCTAATACTTTACAATCATTTGTAAAGTTCTGAGACCTCAAGAGCCTTCCAGTACCTAGAGATCTTCAAGATACTTTCAATTAATTAGTTCTGGATGCTTCATTTAACCAGGGCTTAAGTACCCTGGGTGTGTGTGTGTGTGTGGGTGTGTGTGTGGGTTCTATTAGAGAGATGGGAATTCAGGGAAGCATGGAACGATTTGCATGAATTGATGCTGAATGAAATGGGCCAAACGAGCAAAACATTGTACACCTTAACAGCAACATGGGGGTGATGATCAATCTTGATGGATTTGCTCATTCCACCAGTGCAACAATCGGACAATATTGGGCTATCTGCAATGCAGAATACCATCTGTATCCAGAGAAAGAATTGTGGAGTTTGAACAAAGACCAAAGACTATTACCTTCACTTTAGGGGATAAAAATCTTATTTGTTTTTATTATGCAATTACTATGTAATTTTGCTATCTCTTATACTTTATGCAATCTTATGTAATTTCGCTATCTCTTATATTTTATTTTTCTTCCTTAAGGATATGATTTCTCTCTCATTACATTCAACTTAGATCAATGTATACCATGGAAACAATGTAAAGACTAATAGACTGTCTTCTGTATGTGTGTGTGTTTGGGGGGGAGGGAAACAACATTAGGGGAAAATTTGTAAAATTAAAAATAAATAAAATCTTTCTTTAAAAAATAGTCATATGCACTTCTACCAAAACTAAACTACCTGTTTAGTGTCCTACCGGTCAAAATTCCAAAAAATTACTGTAATGAGTTAGAAAAAGTTGTAAGTAAATTCAAATTCATATGGAGAGATAAAAAGTCAAGAATTCCCAGGGATTCAATGAAAAACAATGCAAAAGAAGGGGTCTTAGCCCTACCTGATCTAAAATTATATTATAAGCTATCTGTCATCAAAACTAGACCAGTGGAATAGACTAGGTGCAATAGCAGAAAAAAATTATAGTAATCTGCTGTTTGATAAACCCAAAGAGCCCAGCTATTGGGATTAAAACTCTCTCTTTGATAAAAACTACTGGGAAAATTGGAAGTTAGAATAGAAGAAACTTAGATTAGATCAACACCTCACACCCTTTACCAAGATAAGATCCAAATGGTTACAGGATTTAGACATTAAAAAAAAACAATATTATAAGCAAACTAGGAGATCAAGGACTAATTTACCTGTCAGATCTATGGAAAGGGAAGCAGTTCATGACTAAGGAAGAGATGGAGAACATCACTAAAAGCAAACTAGATGATTTTGATTACATTAAATAAAAAGCTTTTGTACAGACAAAACACTGTAACCAAGATCAAAAGAAATGTAGTAAACTGGGAAACAATCTTTACAACTAATGTTTCTGACAAAAGACTCATTCTAAAATATACAGAGAACTGAGTCATATTTAAAAAAAAAGAAAAGCCATTCCCCAATTGATAAATGGTCAAAGGATATGCAAAGGCAATTTAAGATGAGGAGATCAAAGCAATTCAGTCATATGAAAAATTGCTCTAAATCATTACTTAATAGAGAAATGTAAAGTAAAGCTTCTCTGAGGTACCACCTCACACTTCTCAGATTGGCCAATATGACCAGAAAGGATAATGATTATTGTTGGAAGGGTTGTGGGAAATCTGGGACACTATTACAATATTGGTGGAGCTGTGAACTCATCCAACCTCTCTAACCTTTTACCTTTATATGTATCTCTCTGCTTCAAATGAGTTTCTTGGAACCAGCATATTGTAGGATTCTGGTTTTTAATCCACTCTGCTATTTGCTTATGTTTTAAGGGAGAGTTCATCCTATTCACATTCAAAGTTATAATTATTAACTCTTTATTACTTTCCATGTTATTTTCCCTCTATTTGTAATTTCCCCCTTTTCCCCCTTTATCCATATTCCCCAGTATTTTGTTTCTGAATACCACCACCTTCAAAGTATCTGTCCTCCTATATCCAAACCACCTCCCCCTTTTTCCCCCTTTCCCTTTTCTCCTTCTTCCTTCCCTTCCTTCTGTTAGTTCCCCTTTCCTTTCCCCCTTCCCTTTTCCCATTTTAATACTTGGAAGATAAGTTTCTTAATTTAACAGAGTATATGTATATTATCTTTAAGCCCCATCTGATGAGAGTAAGATTCAGGCAGTTCTCACCTCATCCCTTCTTCCTTCCTATTGCAATAGGTACTTTGTACCTCTTAATGTAATGAGATTTACCCCATTCAGTCTCCTCTATCCTCTCATCTCTTTACTTTCCCCCTTTTTAAGGAAGTATTGTTTTTAAATCATTCTATCTGAGTCCCAGAAAAGTCATGAGTACCCAACACTTCTGGTTAAGTATATTCTCTCTAATAGAGTTAAAATTATTGAGAGTTATTAGAGTCTTTCTCCCAGGTAGGGATATAGCCAGTTTCATCCTATTGGATAGCAGGTTTTTCCCACTTTTTTTTTTACCCCTTTTAAAAATCTTACTAATTCATGTGTTTCTTGAGTCTCCTGTTTGAAGACCAAATTTTCTATTAAGCTCTGGTCTTTTCATCAGGAAAAGTTGGAAGTCTCCTATTTCATTAAATGTCCATCTTAGGGTAGCTAGGTGGCACAGTGGATAGAGCACTGGCCTTGGAGTCAGGAGTACCTGAGTTCAAATATGGCCTCAGACACTTAATAATTACCTAGCCATTGCCTTGCAAAAACTAAAAAAAAGGTCCATTTTTTTTTTTTGCCCAGGAAGACAAGGCTCAGTTTTGTTGGATAATGAATTCTTGGCTGCATTCCAAGCTCCTTTGCTTTTCAGAATATTGCATTCCAGGCTCTTTGATCCCTTAATGTTGATGCAACCAGGTCCTGTGTAATCCTTACTGTGTCTCCTTGGTATCTAAATTCTTTCTTTCTGGCTGCCTCCAGGATTTTCTCTTTTATCTGATGGTTCTGGAATTTGGTCACAATATTCCTTGGAGTTTTCATTTTGGGATCCCTTTCCAGAGGGGATAAATGTATACTTTCAATAACTATTTTGCCCTCTGTTTCCATGATATGAAGGCCCTTTTCCATCACTAAATACTGTAATATTAAGTCCAGGCTTTTTTTTCTCTTCAATGTTTTCAGGAAGACAAATAATTCTTAGGTTATCTCACCTCAATCTCTTCTCTTGGTCAGTGGTTTTGCTAATGAGGTATTTTACATTTTCTTCTATTTTCTTGATTTTTGGTTTTGTTTAACTCTTGATATCTTCTGAAGTCATTAGTTTTCACAGACTCCATTCTTTTTTTTTTTTAGCGAAGAATTTTGCAACTCCTTTTACAATTGGTCATTTCTATTTTTGAAAGAGTTTTCCATTTGACCCATTGAGGTTTTGAGAGACATTTTTTTTTACATTTGTCCAATTGTATTTTCCAATGATTTTCTTTTCTTGTTGCAAGGTTTTAAACTTCTCTTGGGTTTCATTTCCCAAATTTTCCAATTGATTCTGAAACTCCTTCCTGATTTCTTCAAGGAAGTCTTTCTATGCTGGAGACCAAATCATATTCTGCTTGGAGGTTCTAGGTCTCTCTGAGTTAGGATCTTTTCCTTCTAGGAATTTTTCTATGGACCCCCTTTCCTCTGGCCTTTCTTCATTTTCCTAAGATCTTGTGTTGGGGGGGAGCTGGTTCACAGAGGTCTGGTGTTTGGTTCCCTAGAAGCTTTACTCACTGGGTTTAGTAACTCCAAGTGGGTCAGGTGGTATGTGGTGCTAGAGGCTTTGCTCACTTGCCTTAGTAACTCCTCGTGGGCTGGTCAGAAGGTGGTGCTGGTTGTTTTCTCTGGAGTGTCTATGACCTTGATTTGAGACCCTCTACCTTGGCCTGGGGGGGGGGTTGACAAAGCTGCTGAATACTTTTCCTTTGAACAATGGTGGGCTATGTGCTAGGTCAAGGTAATTGCTCTCCATATTCATAGCTGAGTGAGCTCTGTTGCTCATGCCTGAACCCAGGGTTGGGGATGTGGGGTGTGTGGTGTGCGGGTTGGTGGGAGGAAGGAAGGTGGTTCAGCCAAAATGAAGCTATGGAGTCTGAGGGCCTCCAGACCAAAGGAGCCCAGAGATCAATGTTTGGCACTGGAACTTGCCTTCCAGCCCTTGAGGTATTCTCATAACTTCTTTCTGGGTTTTGTTGATTGGATTTCTGTTAAGAGGTTTATTTCATATTATATTTGAAGGAAGATCAGGAGATATTAGCACAGTGCCTGTCTTCTTTCCACCATCTTGGTCCAAGAATCTAATTTTTACACATGACTAATATTTGAAGGCTGCTATCAAATAAGCCCCCTCCCCCATATTTTTCTCTTTTCCAAGATAAATATCCCCAGTTTTTTTAAACTCAGTTTCATATAACACAGACTCAAGGTCTTCTGCCATGTTGGTTTTACTGATCTCCTACTTATCAATGTCCTTCAATTGTGGTGCTTTACAAAATATTCTGGCCTTAATCCCTAATTGGTTAACAGTGTCAGTCTCCACAGAAGCTATTATAATTTTCTTTCCTCCTTCAGACTCCCATGCATCTCTCCCATACCCTTTCTCAGCTGGAGACTTTGCCTTTTATTTCACTAGAAAACTGAAATTTTCCTTTTTGAAAAAAAATATTTTCAATTAAGGGGCTAAAACAAACATTTTTTGTAAATAATACAACAAAAATATGATTGCACATGAAACTGAAAATCTCCTATTCACAACTTGTTATTTTTTAAAATATACAAGAAAATTATCATGTAATTCCCCCCCCCCCCCCAACCTCAACCTCAGAGGTGCCTCTTATTAGATACAAAATAGGTATTATATTTGTAAAGTTATTCTGTACATATTTCTATTTATCAGTTCTTTCTCTGAATGCAGATAGGGTCTTTCTTCATATGTCCTTCATGGTTAATATGGATATTTATAATACACAAAAAAATTTATTCACTCAAAGTTATTATTTTTTAAAATAATTTCCAATTACATGCAGATACTTTTCAGTGTTTGAACCTTTGCAAACTTTTGGATTTCATATTTTTTATCTCTCTCCCTTCCATGCTGCCCCCCACCCCCCGCCACAGCAGCAAGAAATTTGACATAGGTTGTACAATTGTGTTTAATATATTTCCATGTTAGTCATATTGGGAAAAAATTAGAACTAAAGAGGGAAAAAACATGAGAAAGAAAGAAAGAAAAAACAAAAAGAAGCTTTAAAAAGAAGACATAGTATACTTTGCTCTGTGTTCATAATTCCCTAATTTCTTCTCTGGATGTGGATGTCATTTTCCTTAATAGGTCTCTTAGAATTTTCTTGCTGAGGATATTACTGAACTGCCTAGAGAAATTGTTTACATCATAGTTGATCATCTTACAATGTTGTTGTTAATGTGTACCTATTCTTCTGGTTCTGCTCACTTCTTTCAGCATCAATTCATACAGATCTTTCCATATCTTTTTAAAGTCAGGCCACTTGTGATTTTTCTTTTTTAGCTTTTTTGCAAGGCAAATGCGGTTAAGTGGCTTGCCCACGGCCACCCAGTTAGATTATTATTAAGTGTCTGAGACCAGATTTGAACTCAGGTATTCCTGACTCCAGGGCCGGTGTCATATATACTGTGCCACCTAGCCGTCCTACTAGTGATTTCTTACAGAACAATTATACTCCATAGCATTCATATATTATAGCTTGTTCAACCATTTCCTAACTTATGGGCATTATAAGGAGTATATATGACAAAATTTCCCAAATACACCCATTAGTTAGCCTTAGCAATGTTTTTCCTCTCCCTTATCCCTTTTAGTTAGATCTATTTTTACTTTTTTCTTCATCTGAGTTAAGAATTGTTACCTCTGCATTTTTTTTAAAGTTTCAGCTGAAGCATAATATATTCTGTTTTAGCCTTTTATCTTTCCCATGAGTGTATCCTTCTGCTTCAAATGTGTATCTTGTAAAAAACATAGGTTTCTGGTTTTTAATCCTTTGTGCTATCTCCTTCCATTTTATGAGAGAGTTCAACGCATTCACAGTTATAGTTAAGATTACTAATTCTATATTTCCCTCCATCCTGTCTTCCCCCCTTTGTACTTTTCTTTCTCCTTTCCTTTATCCCTCATCCTTGAATGGGATTTTCTGTTGGTCTTTTTATCTATTAGGTTTGAAAACCCTCCATTTCATTGAAAATTCATCTTTTCCCATGAAAGAATATTCTGAGGTTTTCAGGGTAGTTGATTCTTGGTTTGTAATCCAAGGTATTTTGCCTTCTGGAATATCATATTCCAGGCCCTCTGATACTTTACTGTTGAAACTGATAAATTCTGACTGTGGCTCCCTGATATTTATATTGTTTCTTCTTGGCTGCTTTGTTCTTTTCTCCATTAGATGAGAATTCTGAAGTTTGACTGCAATATTCCTTGTTTTTTTTATTTTGGGAGCTCTTTCTAGTAGGAATAATCAACGAATTCTTTCAAGGACTATTTTATCTTCTTCTTCTAGGGTATTAGGCAAGTTTTCCATGTTAATTTCCTATATGATATTGTCCAGGCTCTTTTTCTTTTTTTAAAATTTTATTTATTTAAGGCAGTGGAGTTAAGTGACTTGCCCAAGGTCACACAACTATGTAATTTTTAAATGTCTGAGGCCAGATTTGAACTCATGTCCTCCTGACTCCAGGGCCAGTGCTCTATCCACTGTACCACTTAGCTGTCCCTAGGCTCTTTTCCTGATTATGGTTTTCAGGTAGACCAATAATCTATGAATTATCTCTTTGGATTTATTTTTTGGTCAGTACTTTACATTTTCTTTTGTTTTTTCCCCCAGCCTTTTGGCTTTGTTTGATGTAGTGCTGATATCTCAAAGAATTTTATTAATTTCCATTTGTACGATTCTAATTTTTAGAGTTTTATTTTCTTCAGTAAACTTTTTTGTTTCCTTTTCTATTTGGTTAATTTTTCTTTTTGATGAGTTATATTCCTTAACTAGCTGGTCAGTTTTAGTTTTGTTGAGTTACATTCCTTTTCCATTTGGTCAATTTTTACTTTTACAGGTACTGTTTTTTTTTTCAGTCAATTTTTCATAGTTGTCCTGTCAGATTCTCATTTCTTTTCTCCATTTCTCTTCTTTTTCTCTTCTTTGGTTTGTAAAAATCCTTTCTGAGGTCTTCCAAGAGATCTTTTTGTTTTTTGAGATCAATTCATAAGGCCCTTTGAGGCTTCACATGAAGGCACTTCTTTCCTGTTCTGAGATGGCATTTTTATCTCCTCCATCAGAATAGTAGCTATCAATGGTGAGTGCTAGATTGTTTTGTTTTTCTGGCTATTTTGCTAGTTGTGTTCTGTTCCTGCGGCAGAGGGGACATTGTGTCAAGCTTTTTGTGCTGGGTGCCAGGATCTGGATCCTGATTTATTACTTGCCTAGGACATAACCTATGTTTCATTTGTTAACTTCTTGTTTGCTAGGGTATCCCAATCCAATTCTACCTGTTGCACTGACATTACCAGGGCTCGAACTTGTCTTTTGAACTGAGGTTGGGACTCTCACTGCTGGCTTGCTTAGCCCAGATCTGAGCTGTGCTGTGTCTAAGAGCCTCCCATTGAATTTCCAGCTCTCTCACCTATGCCAGGCTATACTTCCTCTTTTACCCACATGAGACAGACCTTTACTGAAGGTTCCCCTTCCCATCTCCCCATCTTGAATTGAGAACTTGTTTCACTCTTGTTTTTGTGAGTTCTGTAGCTTGAGAGTTTGTTTAGAAGCTTCATTTAAAATTGGTTAGGGAAAAGCTTCTGGAGCTTCCTAGTTTCATGATGCCATCTTGACATCCAAAGTTATTCTTTTTATTTAAATATTTGATTTATTTATTTTTTCAACAACAAGAAAAGAGAGTTTTCAATAATCATTTTTTTGGGTAAGGTCTTGAGTTTCTCCCTCCCTCCCTTCCCTCTCTCCTCCACTGATAGAAAGTAATCTTATTTAGGTTATACATGTATAACTATGTTAAACATATATCTATATTAATCATGTTATAGAAGAAGTATCAAAAAGGGAAAACCAAAATATGAGAGCAGAAAATGAAACCCCATAGTACATAAAAAAATCTTAAAAATTGAAAAATGGTAAGCTTTGATCAGCATTCAGACTCCATAGTTCCTTCTTTGAATATAGATGGTATTTTCCATCACATGTCCTTTAGAATTATCTTTGATTATTGTAGTGCTGAGAGCAAGACCATCATAGCTAATCATCACATGGTGTTGCTATTACTGTGTACAATGTTCTTCTAGTTCTGCTTACTTCACTTGGCATCAGTTCATGCAAATTTTTCTAGGCTTTTAAAACATATTTTATTGTTCCAATTACATGCAAAGGTAGTTTTCAATATTTATTCATTTGCAAGTTTATGCAAGTTTATGAGTTCCATATTAACCATGGTGGTGAACAACCTGGTAAAAACTTGTACATGTGCACTTGTGTTTAACATACTTCCATATTACTGATATTGTGAAAGAGGAATTGGAACTAAGGTGGGGGGAGAAAATATGAAAAAGAATGAAAAAATATCCCATTCACATTTACAGTTATGATTACTAACTCTGTATTTCCCTCCATGCTACCTTCCCCCATTTATACTTTTCTCTTTCCTTTCCCCCTGGCTCTTTCACCAATGCTTTACTTCTGATTACTGCTTCTCAATCAATCCTTCTTTATATCAGCCCTTATTCCTTTCCTTCTCCATTTTCCCCTTTTATTTTTTCTTTACTTTTACTTTTACCTTCCTTTTCCCTCTTTCTTTCCCCTTCTTCTTCTCCCCCCCCCCCTTCCCTCTAGGATGGGATAAATTTTGAAACTCCATTGGGAATATATGCTATTCCTTCTTTTATTCAAATTTGCACAGTGGTCATACCCTCCCTTCTTTCCCTCTACTTTAATAGTTCTTTGCGACTCTTCTCCTCTAATGCCTCACCTTCTAGTATAATCCTTCTTTTCATGTATTAATTGTTTTAAACCTGTATTGTACCCCCAACATCTATCAAAATACACTCCTTTTATCTGTTCTGATAGAAGAATAATTTTCAAGGGTTGGTTGATTGATTGATTTATAAGCAACATTACCTCATAGTCACTTCATAAATACAGTTTCTGTACAAGTACATTCCCTTAACTGTCCCATTAGAAATACAATTCTCAAGAACCATAAACATCATTAAATTATAATCAATTTATACCATACCATCTTTCCAAGTACCCTCTACATTAGTATAATCTTCATGAGCTAAAGTATCTTGTAAAGCAAAATCACTCAAGAGCTAAAAGTTTGATCTCATAGTCAATTTAAACTCAAACCTTTAGTGTAAATTTGTTTCTTTCAATTATTCTAAGAGAAATCTGGTTCTTAAGAGTTAAATAACATTCTCCCCCTACCCTTTACCTTTTTACTAATTCCTTGAATTTTGTATTTGAATATCAAATTTTCTGTTCAATTCTGGTCTTTTTAACAGGTAGGTTTGAAAATCCTCTATTTCATTGAAAAGTCAACTTTTCCCATGAAAAAAATATGCTGAATTTTACAAGGTAGTTGATTCTTGGTTGTAATCCAAGGTCTTTTGCCCTCTGGAAAATCATATTCCAAGCCTACTGATCCTTTAATGTTGAAGTTGATAATCTGTGTAATCCTAACTTTGAATTCCTGATACCTATTGTGCTTCTTTTTGACTACTTGTAGTATTTTTCTCCTTTAACTGAGAACTCTGGGAATTTGACTCCAATTTGACTTCAATATTCCTTGGGGTTTTTATTTTGGGATCTCTTTCTGAGGGTGATCGATGGATTCCTTTCAAGGACTATTTATTTTCTTGTTCTAGACTACTGGGGAAGTTTAACATATCACTTTCCTGTATGATATTGTCTTCCTCTTCACCTTTTTTTTTTTAGGTTTTTGCAAGGCAAATGGGATTAAATGGCTTGCCCAAGGCCACAGAGCCAGGCAATCACCAAATGTCTGAGACCGGATTTGAACCCAGGTACTCCTGACTCCAGGGCGAGTGCTCTATCTACTGCGCCACCTAGCCACCCCTCCCCTTCAACTCCTTTTCCTGAGTTCCTCCAAGATATCTTGCTGAAAAGTTGTTTCACTATATTTTTGCTTGTTTGTTTGTTTTTGTGGGTACTTTTGCTTTAGGATCTGTTTAGGGGCTTCTTTCAAAGTTGTTTCAGGAAAGACTCTGGGAACTTTCTAGCTTGGCTCCACCCAAGGAAGTCCTCCCAAAGTTATTTTTAAGATAATATTGCTGTTACTGTATATAATGTTCTCTTGGTTCTGTTCAATTCACTCTTCAATATTTTGTGCAGGTCTATGTTTTTCTAAAATTATTGTGTTCATAATTTCTTATAGCACAGTGGCACTCCATCATAATCATATAGCAGAGCTCGTTTAGCCATTCCTCATTTGAATTCCCTACAATTTCCAGTTTTTTACCACCATGAAGAGAACAGTTATAAATATTTTTTTCTTAATTATCTTTGGAAATAGACTGAGTAGTAGTATTTCTGGGTCAAAGGGCATATATAATTTAATAACTCTTTGGGCATAATTCCATTTTGCTCTCCAAAATGGTTATATCACTTCACAATTCCACCAACAATGTGTCCCCAATTTTTCACATCCCCTACAATATTTGTCATCTTCCTCTTCTATCATGTTAGTCAATCTGGTGTATATAATTAGTGTTCAATACTGGGTATTTACATATACACAACTGACTGAGAATCAGGAATCAGAGGATGTAATCTGGGGTCCAGGTTAGTGTGGAGAGGGCAATGAATAGGTGGATAATATACACACTTCAGAATAAGAACAAATCTTCCTCAGATGCTTTCCCATCAATTCCAAGTCATGTCCTTGAAGTCCAGGCAGGTATTCTGAAGGAAAAAGTACTATCTGAGTTTCCAGTCTTAATGCTGTGATTAAGTCAAGAAAACTCAGAGTGGACCCAGCCTGGAGACTTGTATGCACTAGTGAAAGGAAACTCTAAGAACACAAGCAGTCATTATAAAAGACCATAGCTTTGGGGAAGACAAACTGAGCTAGATGGCTGAATTTCCTTTAACTTTCTTCCTAAAACAGTATTGACCTTTTAACATTAAATCTCTGCTCCTATAATTAGTGTTCTCATTTGTTTCAGCCTCTTGGATTTTGACTCACAAAAGAAATACCACTTCAACCCTGGCTTGGTCTTGTAATTTATAATTGCCTGGCTCACATTTTGGACAAGGTATGCCTTGCCAGCACCAAACGGCTTTTACATAACCTTGGTAGTTAGTTCACTAATCACTGTCAAGTCATTGGACAACCTTTGCATACAACAAACAAAATCAAGGGCCAAAATTTCCCACTAGTTAGGAATTTTATATGAATCCAGGAAGATAAAATTTAATAGTCTTAAAAACAAGAGTCCTATGCTTGAAATTAAAAAAATCAACTCTCAGATTTCTGAAATATGAGAGGAATTGTTTGTCCTTCATTCTTTAAGAGGACCAATGACATCAGGAAGGGGATGTCTTGACTTGCAAGTGTATTGGATTTAAGTTAGGTGGAGCTGTGCAAGATCAGCCTCATTCTCTCCTCTAGAGTCATCAGAGTCCAGTGGTAAGACATATGTCAGGGAAACTGCAGGACCCGGATGCAGTAAAAGGAATGAAAAGTTTAGCTAGACAAGTAAGAAGACCTAAGCTAGATTTTAAGTTCAAGGTGAGTTCATATTGTAATATGAGATCCAAAAAGCTACAAAGTAGTTGTATGTTTAATGGGTAGAAGCAGATGGTATATATTTATGAAGGGGGTATTCCTGCTTTTCCCTATCCATGTAAATCATATCTATAATATTGTATCTAGGTTTAGGTGCCACATTTTGGGAAGGCTTTTGGACAGTATTCAGAGGAGGTATAGAATGGTGAAGGGACACAAATCATTGCTAGAGGAGGATTATCATGACTGAACAGTGTATGTTTAGTCTGAAGCAAAGAAACTTAAAGGATATCAGAGCTGTCTTCAAAATTTTACCAATTAGTGCCTGTTTGTCAATTGTTTTTAGAACTAGGAATAGTTATGTCTTAAAATATGTGTGTATATAAATAAATATGTTATATGTATGTATATCTATATATGAACATATAATGTCACACAGATAGTCCACCACTCTGTAGTGACAGAGCAGACCATAAGTCTTTTAAAGTCCCACTGGATAAATATTTAGAGCATTTCAAAAACTTTAAAGTAGTTTATAAATACTAGCTATAACAGTTATATTCCAAGTTTGTTCCCTGTCATGCTGAATTCATCTAATGTTTCCTGTTCTCCAAGTGGTTAGTAGTATATTCCCATGATGATCTCCCTTTCATTTCTTTCTCTGTTGTTTACACTCCAGATCTGCTATTTAACCATATTTCCTCCTTTGGGTCCCTGTATTTCTTACCATTAAAATACTTTAAAATAAATAATAAATCTTACCATCACATTAAATATGGCAAAATGAAATTCCTTTGTGTTACGGATGCTGGAATATTTCCTCAACTCTCTATTATTTGAATAATTGGGAAGAATAAATAACAAGTCACTGAAAACTTGTTTAGAAATGGTAAAATGTTGTGGGATTGTAGAAGGACAGGTAGAAAAATGAAAGAAAATGGTTTGCAAAGTCTATGACAGTAGACTTTTATCTATCTCTGGAAAAATTCTATAATTATTTAATAAAAAATATTTAGAAAGTATTGAGAAAAGGAAGTTATGATCACAAAAAAGTCAGCATGGCACCATCAAGAATAGATCATAGCAAATTAACCTTATTTCTTTTTTTGATAGGGTTACTAGACTATGAGATTAGGAGAATATTGTAGACATAGTTAAACCAGATGTTAGAAAAGCACATGACAAAGTTTATTGTGCTATTCTATGATCAAAGGAAGAAATATGAGTCAATCGGTCAATAGACATTTATTTAATGCCCACTATGTGCTAGGCTAATCTCTAGGGTTACAAAGAAAGGTAAAAAATAGTCTCTGATCTCTAGAACCTCATAATCTAATGGGGGAAAAACATGGAAACAACAATGTGTACACATATGTACAACACATATACACACACACACATATATATACACATATTTGTAATACATATATACCAAATGCATTCACCCATATATATTCACACACATACACACACACAAACACACACACACACACACACACACACACACACACACACACATATATATATATGAATGAAATAATCATCAGAGGAAGGTACTGGAATTAAGAGGGATTAGGAACGGCTTCCTATGGAAGGTGAGATTTAAGCTGACTTGGAGGAAATCAGGAAAGTCAAGAGATCAAGATGTTGAGGGGAGAACATACTATGCATGATGAATAGCCAATGAAAATGTCAAATTTGGTAGATGGGCTGTCTTGTTGAAAGAATAGGAAGGAAGCTAGTGCCACTAGATCTAGGAGTATGTCTGGGGGATCTTCAATTTTGGAAGATCCAAGCAAGGTTTGGGATTGGGGTATAAAGTGTAAGTAGACTAGAAAGGTAGGGAGGACTATATTATGGGGGGCTTTGAACACTAATCAGAGCATTTTATATTTGATGTTAAAGATGAGAAGGAGCCACTGGTTTGTTGAGTGGGAATGTAGGGAATATATATGTGTGACATGGTCATATCTGCATTCTAGCAAAATCACTTTAGCAGCTTAGTGAACCATGGAATGGAGTGGGGAGAGAATTATGACAGGCAGACCAACCAGAAGGGTATCGTAATAGTCCAAGTGTAGAGAGATGAGTGTCTGGACCAGGTTGGTGGCAGTATCAGAAAAGAGTAAGGGGAGATATTGCACCAGATTGGATATATATCTATATCTATATCATCTATATCTGTATCATCTATATCTATTGAGAGAGAGAGAGAGAGAGAGAGAGAGAGAGAGAGAGAGAGAGAGAGAGAGATTGAGGATGGCACCTAGATTGTAAGCCTGGGGAACTCAAAGTATAGTGGTGCTCTTGCCAATAATAGGGACATTTGGAAGGTAGGAAGTATTTAGGGGGAAAATTTATGAGATTAGTTTTGGATATGCTATGTCTAATATATTTAAAGGACATACAATTTGAGATGTCTAATAGGTAGTTGGGTATATAAGATGGTGTCAGCAGAAAATTTAGGACTAGATAAGTAGCATCATCAGCATAGAGATGATCTTGAATTCATGAATGTCAATGATATCACTAAGTGAAATAGTATGAAGGAGAAGAGAAAAGGACCAAGGACAGAGGCCTATGGTACACTCATGTTTAGTGGATATAACCTGGTAACCTGTATAAAAACCCTGCAAAGGACATTGAGAAGGAATAGTCAGAAAGGTAGGAGATGAATCAGTACAATGTTGAGTCATGAAAATGTAGAGAGAAGAAAGTTTCAAGAAGAGGATGACTGCAATATCAAAATCTGCAGAAAGGTCAAAAAGGATAAAAACTGAGAAAAAGACTATTGGATTTGGATAAAAGAAAGGTGAAATGGAACCTTGATGAATGACTGGACCAAAAGAGAAATTGTCAAAGGCTTCATTGTGCTTAGTCTTATTCTGTTTTAATATAGGTATTGAATCAGTGACTTAAAGTGATAGATGACATGCTTATTAAATTTGTTGATGACCCCAAAACTAGGAGGAATAGCTAAGTCACTGAGTTATAATCAGGATACAAAAAGATTTTGGAAACCTAGAATAGAAGACTGAATTTAAAACTATTACTTGTCTTTCTCTCCAAATAATGACTTTATGGTACAAAATAAGAGAGGCAGTGTTTGATGAAAAACATTTTGGGAAAGATCTGAGTTTTAGGAGAAAACCAAGCCAAAGTGTGCCGGGACTAGCTCAAACTATGTCATGAGAACCAACTGTTATATTTTCTGGATGACCAACTATATACCTCACAATGTGGCAAACACTACATACAAATCAGGGCTTGATTTAGTGTTTTGTTGATTGTCTAGGCTTAAGTAAGAAAAATGGAAAAAATGTTAACAATGTAGTTACATAACATAGTGGATAGAGAATGGGGTCTGGAAGTTCTGAGTTCAAATCTAGTCTTAGATATTCACTAGTTGGGTGATCTTGGAGAAGTCACTTAACTCTGTTGTTTCATTTCTTCATCTGTCAAATGATCTGGAGAAGGAAATGGTAAACTATTTCAGAATTTTTCACAATAAAATTCTAAATGCATCAAAAGAATCAGACGTGACTGAAATGACTAAGTAGCAACAAACAGATTGTATCCTTATGAGCTACCTATGGGAAAGGTTGTATTGATAACTGTCTAACAAGTAATTCACTGAAAAATATATATTCGGGGCATACTTTTAAATTTAATCTATGTTATTCATATTTTCTCCATCATTTTCTGAAATCTAGGTATTCACAAAACAATAAATCAAGTTCTGACATGTAAAATTTTCCAAAAATGTTACAATTATCTCTCTTTTGAGCAAATAATAGCTGACTCCAGCATACCTTTGCCTATGGACATGAACTGTTTTACTCTTGGTCTCTGTAAACTCCAGTGATGCTTTGTATAAAGAAGGTGTTTAATTAAAAAAATAAGAATAATTAATTATGCCATATGAGGGTTCAAGAAAAGATTTAGGGAAGACATTATACATATTTTCAAGTGTTAAGGGAAAAGGGATTATTTTTTCTTTGATTACCTTTAGATGGCATCCTGAGGAATAATGGGTAGTTGTGACAGAGACATTCAGAATGGAAGTCAAGAAAAATTTTCTAATAGAGCTATCAAAAAGGTGTAATGTACTGCCCAAGTAATTAGAGAATTCAGTATCACAAGAGTTCTTCCAACAAAGATTGTTGACTTTTTAGGGGTTACAATGAGGCGATTCTTTTTTAGGAATGGTTTCCATTGGATTGCTTCTGAGGCCCCTTCTGACTCAGAAAATCTGTTTCTGTGATTCTTTGCCTAAAGGCAATGCCTACTAGGAGCAGTTAAGTGAGGCCACAGTGCCTAGAGCATTGAATCTGAAGTCAGGAATATTTATCTTTCTGAGTTCAAATCTGGCCTTAGTCACTCCCCAGCTGTGTAAGCCTGGGTAAGTCACTTAATTCTGTTGGGCTCAATTTCCTCATCTGTCAAATGAACTAAAGAAGAAAATGGCAAACACTCCAGTATCTTGCCAAGAAAACCTCTAATAGGGTTACTAGGAATCAGACATAACTGAACAACAATGACAAAACCTAGTAGGGGATGTGACTGTTGATTGACAGGAACAAGAGAAAAGAAAAAGGAAAAGGAAAAAAAAAGAGAGTGTAATAGTGACATTTGAAGGAAGGAAGAAATCTCATCTCTGGCTTCCCTGACTTCCTTCAAGATTCACCTCAAATCTAACCTTTTAAGCAAGGCCATCTCCTCCATGTCACTGTTTAGTGCCTTTCTCCTAAGATCATTTTATTTTTTCTATTTATATCTATAATGTTCATGATAGTTGTTTGCATGTTATCATCCTCTTCCCTCTTCCCCACTTAGATTATGTACTCTTTGAAGAACCCAACTGTTTTTGTCTTTTTTTTTTTTTTTTTTTTGGTTTTTACTGCTTTCTACAGTGGCTGACAAAGACTAAGAACTTAATAAAAGTTTGTCCACTTGAATTGTTGTTTTGGTCTCATCCTTTATGGGCAAATGTACAATAAATGATCAAAGAACTCTAGGGAATCATTCTTTTCCTAAGGAATTGTGTAGGCTCTTTGGGAAACCTAAGAATTAAAAGAGGTGAGGGGAGAGGGAAAAAAACCCTCCTCCTTCCTAGTTCCACTATGCTATACACCGCTCCCTTTAATTAGAGAGAAGGAAGTTAACATTGGACTTGTCTATATGTGTGTATGTGTGCTTGTGTGTATGGACTTCACCTATAGAATTCTTATATCTTCATAAAAATGTATGCAGATGTATAATGCAAATGTAAATGATTATTCTTGAAAGTGATTTCTGTTCTGTTTTTCTCTTTTTATTACACTTTTCCTCTGTAATTTCATGAACTGTACACTTGTCAGAAGAAACTGGTCTTAGAAGATTAGTTGTGGCATATACTTATTTTTCCTAAGTTTCATATGTAGTGGCTATTTGCCAAAAAAATCCCTTCAATTCAGGAGATACTCCAACAAAAGGATTATATTTATTTCTTTCCAGAGGAACAACAAAATACTTTTTTTTTTTCTTTGCAAGGCAATGGGGTTATGTGGCTTACCCAGGCAGCACAGCTAGGTAATTATTAAGTGTCTGAGGCCAGATTTGAACTCAGGTAATCCTGACTGCAGGGCCAGTGCTCTATCCACTGCACCACCTAGCCGCCCCCATACACTTTAAAAAAAAATTAATTTCTTGGCCCCCCAAGTAGGTATGGAGGTCATGCAGGAACCTTCCCCTTAGTTTTAGGGAGCAAATGAGGAAAAATATTCTCCTTCCATGCTAGTCACTCTTTAGAAGGGGAACAAAAGAACATTCTTTTCTTTTATCTTTTAAAGCTACTGGAGCAGCTAGATAATGCACTGGTTAGACCACTAGATAGACCTGAAGTTAAAAGAACCTCAACTGGCCTCAGAAACTAACCTGCTGTGTGACCCTAGGCAAGTCACTCATCCCTATTGCCTCAGTTCCTCCTCTGTAAAAAAGGAGCATAATGGAGAAAGAAATGGCAAACCACTCCAGTATCTTTGCCAAGAAAATCCCAAATGGGGTCACAGAGAAGAGTTGGCTATAAACAGCAACATATAATATTAGATTGCAAGATCTTTGATGTTAGGGATTCTGTTTTATTCATTGTTGTGTTACCTAAAATAATTAATACAGTGTTTTTACCCTTAGCTGGCAAATGTAAGTATGAAAATGAATGAATTGTGGAAATTGACTGGTTTCAGCAAAACCTCCTTTCTACTTTGCCACCATTGCTTTTTTTTTGTTTGCTCCCATTTCACTTAAGACTCTTGCCCCTTTCCTGTTTCAAGAAGGTCTAGTCATGAATGTCTTTTCTATGAACCATATGACTTCTTTTCATTCTACATACTTGGGAATTAAAGTTTTGAATCTGTCATTTATGCAAACAATAGTTGGTTTCAAATTTCCTAAATTAATTTAAAAAAGATATGATAGTTCCACTTTTATCTCTCCTCTCTTCAGAATGTGAGGATGTTAATTATATATTACATTTGTATAACACAACATTTTCAAAGGGATTTCATACACACACATATTCATTTGAAGAGGGAGCATTCAGAGCAGGCTTTTCCCACTTGAAATCGGTTGATTTCTATTAAAAGTCAAAAGACTTACCTCAGGTCACTGAGCTTTTAAATTAGTAGCAGGGTCTAGACTCTAGCTCCTGCAGAGCTGAGATCTAAATGTACTGATCCCTATTTCAATGACTGTTCCATCATTTCTCTTAACTTTAACCCCTTTTGGAAAAAAAATAGCTATTATCTTTGCCACAACACTCTTTTATTTCCAATTATGCAATTAAACTCTTAGAAAAATCACATTCCTTTTTCCCATTGTATTTCCACTGTAAAATTTGTCTTTTCTTTTGCTTTCATTACTTCTTTGGAAATTCCCCCCTTTCTTTTCATATTTTCTGATATATACTTGAGATTTCATGTGTATATGAAACACAAAAGGAAATTTTCTCTGCTCATGCATATAAATAACTTCTCTATAACTTATAGATTTAGAGGATTGCTCTAAGAAGTTATGTGACTTATCCAAGATCTCCTTGACAATGAATATCAGAAGTGGGAGTCAAATCAGTCTTCCTGATTCTTTATCCACCATGTCATTGGATTTCAATTACTCTGTGAAGTTTGATCTCACTTAAATCCAATTCCCTTTCAAGTCAAGATATCACTGGTGATGACATTGGTCCTCTTCCAGAACAAAGGAAGAAAAACAACTCTTCCATTTCAATTCTCACTCACAGAGCTGGTTCAGTCATTTCTACAACATTATCTTCATTTTCTCTTCTACTTCTCTATTTTTACACCTATATGTATATATTTAAATATCATAATATAATTACGGACATACATAAACATAAATGTGTATATGTACACACACATATATACACACATATATATATACATATATGTATATACATACACACATACATGTGTATATGGCAAAGTTTGGGACAAAGAGCCAAGTATGAACATGAGAAATGTCAGCTTTTCTGTACCCCTGGAGAATATTCAACCTATTTCTTTTATTTCAGTCTTTTCATCTTGAACTCTGGATATAGTATGCAAAATTGCCTTATGGACTAAAAACATTCATGCAATTTTTTCAATACTCATCTCATGAGAAAAATAATCTTTTGCCACTAGTTAATAAAATCTCACCTTTTTCTCTCTATGCTAATAGATTGCAAGAACTCTGAGGACAAGATCTCTCTCTATGTTTTTTCTTGGCTTTCCTGTTGTAATGTTGGGAGTACTACATCAACTCATTAAAGTCTTTTTGAATTAATGAAAAATATTCTCAAAGCTTTTCTTTTCTAGTTAGTATGTGTTCTTAATAGAATCCTAGTTATTTAGCCCAATTCCCTCATTTTTCAGACGAGGATTTGAAAACTCAGAAAGATTTAGTGACTTATCCTTTGCCATTTGTTTCAAAGAAGACCATGATATCAGAAAGGTGATGTTGTGCCTTACTCATGAATTGGATTTGAGTTAGGGGGTGTTGTACTAAATCACCAGCCTCACTTTCTCCTTGGAATCAATCTGAATCCAATGCCAAGATATGGAGCAGGAGAACTGGAACTGGTCTGTTAAGGATTAAATGACAGCTGTGTGACTGTCAAATATCTGAGATCTGATTTGAACTTAGATCCTCCTGACTCCAGGACTAGTGTTCTACCCATTGTGCCATCTATATTGTAAGAAGCAGAGTCCATATTTGAACACATATTCTCTGACTCCAAATTCAATTCCTTTTGAACTGTATCAAAATGGTTTCTTGCAGTATACTCTTGACTTTGAAGCTATTGATGCAATTTCTTCTGGGGAATGATTTTTGGGGATAGTGGTTGGGTTAAAAGAAAAATGAAAACAGAGATGCCAAATCTTTAACCATCCCACTAATATAACATCTGTTGGTGTTGGCTTTTATGTTTCAGTTATTTTGCCTCTTTCTTGAGGTGATGAACCCACTGGGCAAAAGGCAGGATGTATCTATTTTTATACTGTACGGTAGTTACTGATCCATAATTATCATGATTACCATCATCTGTTCACCAAATGATGTGCTGACAATTTGTGGGTCTTGTACTCAAATGTGTTTTTTGGGATAAAGTGCTTGAGAAAGGGAAAAATCAAACTCTAGGAGTGCCTTGGAAATGCAAGAGTGAACAGCTTCCTCCCAATCTAATGGTGAGTTTCTGAAAACTATCTTTCTTTAATGACATTCAGGGGACTAAAATTAGGGCTGCTTTTAGCACCATTCAACCAGAGACATTTTACTTTTAATCTAAATAGGATCAAAGGGTTCCATCATGATGTCTTTTACTGCCTTAGAACAGAGGTGAATCATTAGAGAGTCACATTGTCTATTCAGGTCTCACAGTTGTTTATTACTATCAATGGTAGAAAGGAATAATTTTGTGACATAATCACTACAGAAGACTTTGAAATTCAGTAAAAGGAGAAACTGTTGCCTGGAAGGATTATTTTATACAAAAAAGAAAATGATCAAATGCTGGAAAACTTTTTGAAATTTAGTCTATGTGTGTGATTGAAGATTATAGGTGGGAAAAGGTTTGATCTTTCTCTGAATTCCAAATCTTGTCGTCTCTGTTTTATCCAATAAATAAAATCAGGCCTTTTTTATGTCTACCTCTAGACCACCCAGTAGGAAAGGACCCATTGAGAAAAAACAGTAGTAATAAAAAATTTGCTAATACCAGAGTGTTTAATTAGCATCTATCTGGGAATATTCTTTTTCAAACACACAATTCATGTGGAGAACCTCTGGAAACAGAAGGGGAAAACCTGCTGAGTAAAAGACATTTTCCTAATCTATTCAATTTCCAAAGAATTTTTTCTTCCTTTTTTGTGAGCCCCAGTGATCCTTTCTCTTTGAATTGAGAAGTCTTGGGACCCAAATTCCATTATATCAACAACTTCAATATTATAATAGTCATAATGACTAAAGTTTACATAATGCCTTAAGGTTTGCAATGTGCTTTTCAAATGTAATTTTATTTGTTCTCACAACAACCCTGGGAGATTGTGTACTATTATTATCATTCTCATTTTACTAAACTGAGGCAGATAGAGGCCAAGTTAAGACTTGCTTAGGGTCACACAGTTAGTATCTGAGGCTGGATTTGAACTTAGGTTTTCCTGACTCCATGCACAACATTCTATACACTGTATTACTTACCTGCCATATGACACATGGGATTCTTCTAACCCTGATTTTCTTGGTGAGTCACTTGATAAAAGTTTAAAGTAGGTCATCTTTTAGCATCAAATATTCACTGCCTAAGAGAAAAGGATCCAGGAATTTCTAAGTTTGACTAATTGATTTAATATTTGAGTATTCATAATGTCTCCAGAGGTATGTAAAACTTGCTTCTCCCTTCTTAAAAGTGTGACAAGTTCATGTGGAAGGCAGACTGGTGAGCACCCAAAAACTATTGGCTGAAGCAACTCCATTATCACTCCAAAACCCATTTGTAGTGGATTTCCTCTTCTGTGTCATGTCTAGAGGCACTCTGGTCCATTTCCTGATGATGTTCAACCTTTGAAAACCTCTAATGAAGGAGAATTGGCTCTTATGAAGTAGGTCACGTTACATTTGTAAAGTTATTTTGGAAATTGGAAGTTGTTTTCTATCTTCTCAAAAGAAATGCCTAGCAATCAGTCTGTCAACAAACATTTATTAAAGGCCTCCTACTTGCCAAACACTAGAGAGTTTATCTGAACAACTGGTTAGCACAAAAAATTTGACTCTGGTCTGAATATCACACAAACTATTTTATAATGTTGAGCAATTTTTTTAATCATCCCCTATCCCTCAATTTTTTCATCTATAAAATGAGGCTATATAACAATATGACTATACTCAGGGTCTCATCTTAGATAGAAATGGGTCCTTTGCTTTTATGAGATCCCTTGGAGAGATTTTGTGTGGACCCTTTCATTTCTAAATTTCTAAATCTTGGAACTGTATTATAAGGTGATTAAATAGCAAAATGTTATTGATAAAGACTGTGAAATAAGATTCCTTGAAAGCATCTTTAATGAATATGAATTTTCTGGAAGCAAGAGTTGCTATAAGGTCCCCTCTTCTAGTTATGTAAGATCTTGTGATTTTGCAGGTGAATCTTATTTATGTGACAGGTGACATTTCATCTTGATGAAGGGGAATAAGTTTGAGAGTAGATGTATAGAGTGAATAATGTTTTCATCCAGGGTATCCAACATTCATGGGGCATTCATCTTTACCTTGAATTTAGTAGTCCTCTAATAGATCTGTAGCATTTTTCTAACTCTGTAGCAAAAAAGGCCTTCATTCCCTCATTAACTCCTGGGATGCAGTCTTCTTTCCTCCCACATTTTTTACCATGGCCCTGATAACCACTTTTTCCTACTGGCTGGGTCTGGAAACTGATCCACTAAAAATTCTCAAGTCCTGAGGTCAAGGGAGTTTACAGCCACTGTGTTTTTATCACCTCTGTGTTCACTGCTTGTTGGATTGCCCATATCTTGACTTTCTCCTAGATTTTCGAGGATCTGTGGCCATGACTCAGACTTTAGGGAGAAGGATCAGCCAATTCCTCATGTAACAGGACTGAACTCTAGTCTCTAATCACATTAAAGGTGAATTCTGCCTCCATTGCATTATTCAAGAAAAGATTCTTTTCAATCAATTTGCTTCCATTGTCTCAGGCCCAATCCACACCTCCCTCAAATGTGTCCTCAAAAGTTGCCTTGAAGAGGACCAATCACAGGTGATGTCTTCACTCATGCATGAATTGGATTTAAGTGAGATATGAGTTGGCACAGAGTAGTCAGCCTCACTTTCTCTTCCAGAGTCATAAAAGTCCAATTGCAAGTCAAAAGTCAGGATGCCTGGTGATAACTTGGGTTGCAGTGGATAGCTTTGCTGCTTTTGATGTCTGACCAAACTAAATTCTGCTTCAGTCACCTTTACGGTTGTTGGAACAAATTACTTTCACCTGCCCATTCCACCAAGGGAAGTCCTCACATGCTTGGGGTAAACACTCACCTAGCTCACCAAATAATGAGGTCTGGTTTAGCCCATCTGCTGAGACAGTTTATTGGGGTGTGACCACTGCATGTACTATAGTTTCTTGCCAGGAAGACATTAAAAGGTGAATGAGCTCCCCAGAAAAGAGATCGGCAAGTCCTCAGACTAGAAGTGTTAGTCCTCCCAGAACAGCCCATCCTTCTCTTTCCATAGTGCGGTAATGTGTTGGTGCCTCTCTTCTCTCCCTTTCCCCAGGTTGTAGAATTCTGTGCTCATGGTTCCTTAAGCCTAAAGAAAATTCTTAAAAAAAAGACTACAACAAACTAGAGATATCCTGGAGAAATAGAGAAGGAATGACTTTTTGGTGCTATGAAAATGAGACTTTTTTTTTAGCTTTGATTTCCTTAGTAGATTAATTATGTTTTGCTTGGGACCACAATCTTACTGACAATTTATAAATCTTTAAAAAAGAAAGAATGTTTTTTCTATTTTTATTTTTCATTTATACTTCAAATATTGATGACTGTGAAACTATGTGTGTGCATTCATGCCCTCAGACAAAGAAAGGAAGTGTTGCTCAGCTATTTTTCAACCAGTCATGCAGATGGAATGGGAGAATTTGGAGTCAAGCCTGTCCCTGATATCCCCTCCTCTTCTTTTTTTGTTTTTGTTTTGTTTTTGTTTGGGAGGGGTGAAGATGGGGAGAAAAAAGGCGAAAGAAAGATGCTTGGAAATTTAACTCACAACTATGAGATTTTTTCCACTATTTCCCTATTACCCTTTAGTTCATACAATCTTACTGGAAAAACATGTCCTTGATTTTTAAAAATTCCTTTATAATTATAATTACCCTTCAGCTTTTAGATTTTCTTCTCTAATCATCTCCTTTTGCTCAAGTAAAGTGGAAAGTTGGGAAAGATTTCATGTCTTTCTTGTCTATAATAGACCTGGTCAGTTAATCAAAAATTCAAAAAGATAAATTAAATTTCAGTGGTTCCTTGTTATGCTTTGGGTTTCTCAGGGTTTCAGAAATGATTGCTACCTACTAGTTATGTGACTCTGAGTATTCCTCCCTTTCTTTCTTTCCCCTCTCTTCCTGAAATCTCAGTTCAAATATCTGTGAATTGCATTGGTTGGGTTAGTTCATCTCTCAAAGTGAAGGTCACTTCATTTCAGTTCAGTTTCATTCAACTTAATTCAACAAGCAATATTAAAAATGGATGGTTTGTTTAAGGTTGTATGTGTGCAAAAACAGAACCAGAAGAGTCCCTGTTCTCATTAAAAAATAATTGTTATTTTAAAGCTTTAAAAATAATTTGACACACATTTTCTTTTTTATTTAATATTTATTTCTCATTTTGTACAATGTTTTTCTACATTAATAAAATATTGATAAGAGTAAACAAAATACCCCTCCCCCAAAATATAGATTCACTTGAGCGATAAAGTAAAGGGGAGAGAAAAAAATTAAAATTAAAATTAAAAAAATAATAGTAATAATTGCAGGTATGGCCAGGTGGCGCAGTGGACGGAGCACCAGCCCTGGAGTCAGGAGTACCCAAGACCATATCCGGCCCCCATACACACAACAATCACCCAGCTGTGTGACATGCAAGCCACCCCAACCCCACTGCCCTGCATAAACCAAAAAAAAGAAAAATAAAGACCTAAAATAAAATGAAATAGTAATAATAGTAGGGGGGCTGGGTGGCAGAAAGAGCACTGGGTGGCAGAAAGAGCACTGGCCCTTGAGCCAGGAGCACCCGGGTCCGAATCTGGCCTCAGACACCCAACAATCACCCTGCTATGTGGCCCCAGGCAGGCCACCCAGACCCATTTGCCCTACACCCCCCAAAAATAATAATAATAATAATAAAAAATGTTCTTCAGTCTGTGTTCCAACACCAGCAACTCTGTCATGGGTGGATCACATTCTTTATGATAAGTCCATCACAAAAGTTATTTCCATATTTTTCCACCATTGCCATTGCTGATCCCAACTCCCTCCTTTTGTATTTCTCCACTTGCATGTACTATATTTTTTCTCTCTCCTTTCACTGACTCTGCTGTAGGGTAGCTGAGTGGTGCTGCAGACAGATCCCTGGTCCTGGGGCCAAGAGGCCCTGAGCCCCCATACCACCCCTTAGGCCCAGCATCCACCTGGCCCTATGGTCCCAGGCAGGCCATCCAATCCCAGCCCCTTGCAAGAAGTAAAAAAGAAAATGCATTATATCTGATCACTCTCCGCCCATGGTCCATCCTCTAATCCATCACTCACATACCCACCCCTTCCCACTGTTTCCCTCCCCCTCTCCTTCTTACTCTAGATGTCTATACCCCATTGAGTATATATGCTGTTTCCTCTCCTAGCCACCTCTGATGAGAGCAGAGATTCCCTGATTCACCCTTGCCTTCACCCCCTTCCATATCATTGCAATAGGTCATTGTAATAAAGAAAAATCTTATTATATAAAGTATCTTGGCCTATTCCCCCCTCTCCTTTTTCTTTCTCCCATTACATTTCCCTTTTTTCTATTGACTCCATTTTTACACCATATTTTATCTTCAAATTCAGCTTTCTCCTGTACTTCATCTATAAAAGCTCCTTCTACCTGCTCTGTTAATTGAGAAGGTTCATATGAGTATTATCAGTGTCATTTTTCTATACAGGAATAAATGCATTTCATCATCATCATTAAATCCCTCATATTTTCCCCTTCTCCTCCAATCTCTATTCTTTACCTGAGTCCTGTATTTGAAGATCAAACCTTCTGTTCAGCTCTGGTCATTCCAACAGGAACATTTGAAATTCTCCTGGTTCATTGAAAGTCCATCTTTTTCCCTGGAAGAGGACATTCAATTTTTCTGGGTAGTTGATTCTCATTTGCATTCTAAGCTCTTTTGCCTTCTGGTATATTATATTCCAAACCCTACGAAGTTCCAATGTAGTTGCTGCTAAGTCCTGTGCAATCCTGATTGTAGCTGCACAGTATTTGAATTGCGTCCTTCTGGCTGCATGTAATATTTTCTCTTTGACTTGGGAGTTCTGGAACTTGGCTATAATATTCCCGGGGGATGGTTTTTTGGGATCTCTTTCTCGGGGGGGGGGGGGATCTGTGGATTCTCTCCATTTCTATTTTGCCCTCTGCTTCTAGGATATCAGGGCAATTTTCCTGTAGTAATTCTTTGAACATGATGTCAAGGCTCTTTTCCTGATCATGACTTCCAGGTATTCCAATAATTTTTAAATTATCTTTCCTAAATCTGTTTTCCATATCAGTTGTTTTTATTCAATGAAATGTTTCACATTTTCTTGTAATTTTTCATTTTTTTTTGTTTTGGAGTATTGATTCTTGATTTCTGGTAAATTCATTAATCTCCCTGAATTCTATTCTTTGTCTGAAGGATTTGTTCTCACAGAGTTTTCTTATCTCTTTTTCCATCTGGCCAATTTTGCTTTTTTAAAGCATTCTTCTCCTCAATAACTTTTTGAACTGTTTTATCCATTTGACCTAAGCTGATTTTTAGCATGCTATTTTCTTCAGCAATTTTTTGGATTTCCTTGACTAAGCTGCTGACTTCATTTTCATGTTTTTCCTGCATCTCATTTCTTTTCCCAATTTTTCTTCTATCTCCCTCAGTTGATTTTCAAAGTCTTTTTTGAGCTCTGTCATAGCCTGAGCCCAATTTCTCTTTTTTCTTGGAATCTTTAGATGCAGGATCTTGTGCTTCCCCATCTTCAGACTGAGTGTTTTGATCCTTCTTGGGCTTACAGGCAAAATATTTCTCAATAGTGCTCCTCTTGTTTCTCTGCTTCCTCATTTTCCCAGTCTTAGCTTGTTTTGGGGGTGCTTCCTGAGCTTTTGGGACACTCCCACAAGGATCTCAGTGTGTGAGGTTCTGTCCTCCCTCCTGGTCTGTGAATGACCATAAGCTCCCCCCCCCCTCTGCCACGGGGCTGAGGTCGGGGGGCCCTGCTGTTATGTGTGGGGGCCTAGACTGAGATCAGGAGATCAGGATCTGAATGTGGTCAGAGCCCCAGCGTCCTGTTCCAGGGGCAGAGGACAGACCTCTGCAGTCTCTCTCTCTCTGTCTTCACTCCCCCTCCCTATATTCAGTGGGCTCATGCCCTGGGGCCTCATGCTTACAGGCTCCTCCTACTTGTGTTTCCCTGGATCTGGGCTGCCTTGGTCAAGTTGCTTGCTGTGTGCCCTGAGGGCTGGGCTTCATGAGCTAGCTCTGGCAGAGGTTCCCCGCTGTTCCCCCAATTTGTGCCTGGTGCTCCCTGAGGCATAGGTCAGGAAACTCCCCTGCTGCTGTGAGCCACAGCTTCCAGCGCCCTCATACATTTTCTTTTTAAAATTTTTTTTTTATTTAAGGTGCAATGGGGTGCCAAATGTCACACAGCTAAGCAATTAAGTGTCTGAGGCTGAATTTGAACTCAAGTGCTCCTGACTACAGGGCCTGTGATGTATCTACTGAACCACCTAGCTGCCCCTTTATAAAAAAAAAAAAATTATGACATACATTTTGTCATTTGTATCTCTCAATCAGCCTTGTGAGCACTCTTTACTCCCCCCGCCCCATTAATGATATATTTTTTTTCCTCTTGGACTTGTCTCAAATTTCTTGATCTCTTGACATGATTGGATCCTTGGACTCTTGAATTTAGAACTGCTTGCTGTACAAAGTCCCAAATACCGTTGACAAAGAAAATTTTTTCTCCACAAGAGAAGATTGGAGTCCAGGATTGGGCAACCCAGGAAACCTCCTTTCCTCAATCCAGAAACCTAAGATTTGGGAAGAGATGACACTCCTCCAGAAAGCTAGGATATGGGAATCTTCACTTCTTGGACCATATGGTCAGTTATTCCATAAACTTATCTTTCCTGCTTCTATTTTGACATTTGATCAGTCAGTTAAAAAATTCATTTATTTAATGCCTACTACATACCAGGAATTATACTAGGCACTAGGCAAACAATGGAAAGAATGAAACAATCCTCATCCAAGAGTTTGCAATTGACCAGAAAAGTCATGTGTACGAATAAGCATATTCAAAAATATAACAGATATTAGCAAAGTAACTTCTTTTGGAGGTGGGCATGAACAAAACTCAGTGAATCAGGAAAGACTTCACAAAGTAAGTAGTACTTGGACAAAGTTTTGAAGGAAATAACAGATTTTTTCCCCTGGGTAATACGTTTTATTATTTGACTTTTCAGACATGTGGAGTCACATGGGTTTGTGCAGGGAATATGACAGTGGTGGTCAGCTGGGGAGCAGATGGAGGACCTATACTTACGTCTGACAAGACATTTGAGAGTCAGAGAGAAAAAGAGAGAAAGAAAATGAATCACAGAGTCTGAGAGAGAAAAAGAAAAAAGAGAGAGTCAGAGAGTCAAGAGAGTGAGAAAAGAAAAATAGAGAAAGATGAAGGAAAAGAGTAAGAGAGAATCAGAGAGAGAGAGAGAGAGAGTAACCTCCTATGAAGGTTTTCCTAGAGATCATATTTTTTTGCTTCTGACATTATCTAGGGGGCAGGGTCAATGAAATCAGGGGTCAAAGGAAGACTGGTATGGTGGCCTGCCCTGGATGCATTAGTTCTCAATGGTTTGATGAGGATAAGAATATGTAGAGTGAGGAATGAATGCAAAGCAGGTCTTAGTTCAAGGGCAGGGGGGAGTGATAAGGATATAGGATAACATTAAAGGTGTTGTAGGTGTGTGTTTGTGTGACTGTGAAGAATTTCCCTAAAGCAGTCCAAGAAGATAGACAATAAATGGATTTTGGTATTTGTGTTCTGAAACTCAGCAAACAGAACCCATGGGGGATGACACAGGGATAGAAAAGGGATTGTAATCCAGGCATGAGGTGTGTGTGTGTGTGTGTGTGTGTGTGTGTGTGTGTGTGTGTGTGTGTATGTATGTTTATGTGTATATGGATAGTGCCAGGGTTCAGAGATAGGAGATGTAAAGTCAGGTGCAAGAAATAGCAAGAAGACCAGTTAATTAGATCACAGAGTGGCAAGAGAGTAATTACAATAGGATTGGAGAGAATTTAGGACCAGGTAGTGAAGGCCTTTAAAAGCCATACAAAGGAGTCTATTTTTTTTAAATTTAAGGTAATGGGGTTAAGTGACTTGCCCAGGTTCACACAGCTAGGCAATTAAGTGTCTGAGGCAGGATATAACCTCATCCTCCTGATTCTAGGGCCAGTATTCTATCCACTATGCCACCTAGCTGCCCCAGGAGTCTATATGTGATACTAAGGACAGTAAAACCAATTTTGGAATTTACTGAATAGGATAGTGCCATGATCAGACCTGCATTTTAGAAAAAAAAAACATGTGGAAGATGAGGCAGACATAGAACTAGGAGAGATGATTAGGGTCTGAATTAGGTGGTGACCCTGTGAGTAGAGGAAAGTATAAGAATGTAAGAGGAGACAGACATGACAAAATTTGACCTTGCTTCTGGATAAAAGACACATTCCCCAATTTAACTCTCTCAAATCCATCTTCCATCAGCTTCTTTAGCCTTATTTCACATTACTCCCCTCGCATTTTTCATTAAAGTCAAATTGTACTTTTGAGATCCCTGAACTATTCTAACTATTCTATTATTCTAGAATTATTCTAATTCTAAAATCTGTGCATTTACCTAAGCCACCCCTCATACTGTGAATGTAATCTCTCCTGACCTTTGCCTCTCAGAAGCTTTAGTTTTATGTTGAGTCCTCCTAGTAGTGTGTGTGAGCTTCTTGAAGTCAGAGACTCTTTTTGTCTTTACCTGTCCAGCACCATGAAATAGTATCAAATAAATAAGAAGAACCTGTTTTTCAATGGTAGTGGACTAAATTGAGGAACCTGATTAATGGAGAAGCTGGGATGTTTCCAAGAACATGATATGTATAGTGAAGTCTCCAAAGATGAGGTTGGGTGAAGAGAAAGACTGGGAACTGTATATTGAATCTCTAACAAAAGGAGAATGACCTGGAGCTTGGTATCTTATGGCAATAATGATCAGGAGGCAGTTCTATAGACAGATGGGGGGAGCCCCAAGGATGGGAAGTTATAGAGTGATGCCAGCAGAGGGAACATCTGGAAGTGGCAGTGGGGAGTAAGGATCCTGTTGACTGCTCTTCTTGCTAAATATTTCAGGGGCCAACAGAAGAAGGAACGATTTGTTCTGAGGAGGATGGTGAAAGATGGGGTACCTCATGGAAAATGTTGTGTCTCTGTGAGCACCAGATGATGCAATGAGTGATGATATGTTAAACTGATTTTGGATGAAGGGGAATTTGCTAATGATGAAATTAGGATTTACTTCTGATGATTTGTAGCCTTTAGTGAGTTATAATGGTTTAGAGGCAGAACTGCAGTCATAATTCAGGTCTTGCTATTCCTAATCTTTCCACAGTGGTATCAGACCTGCTCTAGTTTGATGTTTCTTTGTTCTATATTCTGACCTGTTCTTGGTTGTCTACAATCACCCCCTTTGAGGTAGTTTACAGACTCAAGCATTAAAACCAAACCAAAACAACAACAACAAAAAGTCTTTGCTGTTGTCTCATTGGTTATATCAATTTTTCTTGTGTAGTCTCTATTCTTTCCACATAACCTCCCCCACAATACACCTTTAACAACTCCATTCTGGGCAAGTACTTGGTTGTTCACTTGTTTCTGGCCCTTCTTAACTATACAGGAGGTTTGTTTGGCAAAGATATTGAAGTGGTTTGCCATTACTTTCTTAATCCAGTAGATTAAGGCAAACAGAAGTTCTATAACTGGTATCTGAAGTCAGATTTAAACTCAGGTTTTCCTGACTCCAGTCCTAGCTCTCTACTGAATCCTTAGCTGACTTTTTTTTTTAATTATCTATGGCAGGAAGCAGCTTAATCCTGAGCTTCCTTCTTCATCAGGGATCAGAATGTTACCCACAGGAAGATCCATGGTCTGGTGCTGCCACAACAACAAAAACCCAGACTTGAAACTCAATAAATCTAGGAGATTTTTAGGGGTGAATTGATTAGACATTTGGCAAAATATAGCAGGGGAATGATGTCATAAATATCCCAATGGCCCTTGGCAGAAAAAAGGTTCCCCACTCCTGTTCTACATAATTATAAGAATGGCAATCCAGTATTCTCCAATGGGAGTGGATGGAATCTCTATCTGCTATACCTGTGAAAATAAATAAAAAATTCAAATTGTAATTCTTATACCTCCCATTATTTTCTTTTTTCTATTTCTTTTTTTCCAAGGCAAGAGGGTTAAGTGACTTGCCCAGGGTCACACAGATTTGAACTTAGGTCCTCCTGACTCCGGGGTCGGTGTTCTGTCCACTGCCACCTAGCTGTCCCTTCACATTATTTTCAAACTTTAGGATGATATGTCAAATGACCATTAATGAAGGACAAATGCAAGAAACAGATACAATAAACTCTGTTAACAAAGAAAAATGAAACACTTCCCAAGATTTGTGAACTTCCTTTCAGGTCTTCCCTGATGGAAACTTAGAATCTAATATCTTTGAGGAGAAATTCAATTCAGAGTTGGAGAATTCTTCCTCAAGATGACTGGAGTGAAAATTTGATATTAAGATATTTTAATGACTATGAGATAATTTTGAGCTATGTAGAAAGAGAATTACCATTTATTTATACGTAGACATGTTAAATCTGTTGTTTATGATATTTGTAAGAATAATTTTGATACCCTACTCAATTTAATCAGTATTTATTCAGTTTATTATGATTTAATGGATATCAATGCCTGCATAAGTGAGCAGATTTAAATTTTAGCTATGTTAGTTATTGCTGTAAAGATGAGACATACTTAATTAGCCCACTTTGTATTGACTGAAATATTACTTCTATTTGATTTATTAGTAATAGATCTAGACTGCATTAGGCCAGATATTAACTTGTGTTATGAAGTGACTATATTAGGCTTAGCTACTATATCATAAATACTCTTACAACTTATTAACAGTACTGGGATATTGTTGACAAAGTAATAGAGCCTGTAAAAAGCCCAGAATTCTGCTGATGGAAGGATGACAAAGACTAGTGATTGATTAACATCTCCCTTAGCCAATCATAGCAGTCCCCCTTGCTTCTAGAAGATGACTAATATGAATAACTGTAATGTCCCATTCTAGGCATCTCCCACAAGCTTTTAAAAAAATTAATATTTATTTATTTATTATCATTTTGTACAATGTGTTTTTTATACATTAATAAAATATTCTTGCTTAAGAGCAAACAAAATACCCCCTCCCCCAAAACAATATAGACTCTCTTAAGCGATAAAGTAAAGGGGAAAGAAAAAAATTAAAAAAAAGAGTAATAATTGTAGATATGGCCAAGTGGTGCAGTGGACAGAGCCCCAGCCCTGGAGCCAGGAGCACCCAAGTCCATATCCAGCCCTGTACACCCAACAATCACCCAGCTGTGTGACATGCAAGCCACCCCACTGCCCTGCATAAACCAAAAAAAAAGAAAAATAAAGACCTAAAATAAAATAAAATAGTAATAATAGTAGGGGGGCTGGGTGGCAGAAAGAGCACTGGCCCTTGAGTCAGGAGCACCTAGGTCTGAATCTGGCCTCAGACACTCAATGATCACCCTGCTATATGGCCCCAGGCAGGCCACCCAGCCCGATTTGCCCTGCACCCCCCAAAAAATAATAATAAAAAAATGTGCTTCAGTCTGTGTTCCAACACCAGCAACTCTGTCACAGGTGGATCACATTCTTTATGATAAGTCCATCACAAAAGTTACTTCCATATTTTGCCACCATTGCCATTACTGATTGCAACTCTCTCCTTTCATATTTCTCCACTACCATATACTATATATTCTCTCTCCTTTCATTGACCCTTCTGTAGGGTAGCTGAGTGGTGCAGCAGACAAATCCTTGGCCCTGGGGCTAAGAGGCTCTGAGCCCCCATACCACCCCTTGGGCCCAGCATCCACCTGGCCCTATGGTCCCAGACAGGCCATCCAATCCCAGCCCCTTGCAAGAAGTAAAAAAGAAAATGCATTATATCTGATCACTCTCCCCTCATGGTCCATCCTCTCCTCTATCATTCACATCCCCACCCCTTCTCCCTGTCCCCCCCTTCTTACTCCCAATGTCTATACCCCATTGAGTATATATGCTGTTTCCTCTCCTAGCCACCTCTGATGAGAGTGAAGACTCCCTCATTTCCCCTTGCCTTTCTCCCTTCCACATCACTGCAATAACTCATTGCAATAAAGAAATATCTTATTATATGAAATATCTCAGCCTATTCCCCCTCTCCTTTTTCTTTCTCCCATTACATTTCCATTTTTTCTATTGACTCCATTTTTACACCATATTTTATCTTCAAATTCAGCTTTCTCCTGTGCTTCATCTATAAAACCTCTTCTACCTGCTCTGTTAATTGAGAAGGTTCATATGAGTATTATCAGTGTCATTTTTCTATACAGGAATATATGCAGGTCTTCATCATCATTAAGTCCCTCATATTTTCCCCTTCTCCTCCAATCTCTGTGCTTCGCCTGAGTCCTGTATTTGAAGAACAAACCTTCTGTTCAGCTCTGGCCATTCCAACAGGAACATTTGAAACTCCTCTGGTTCATTGAAAGTACATTTCTTTCCCTGGAAGAGGACATTCAATTTTTATGGGTAGTTGATTCTTGGTTGCATTCTAAGCTCTTTTGCCTTCTGGTATATTATATTCCAAGCCCTACAAGCTTTTAATGTAGTTGCTGCTAAGTCCTGTGTGATCCTGATTGCAGCTCCATGGTATTTGGATTGTGTTCTTCTGGCTGCTTGTATTATTTTTTCTTTGACTTGGGAGTTCTGGAACTTGGGTACAATATTCCTGGGGGTTGGATTTTTGGGATCTCTTTCTTGGGGGGATCTGTGGATTCTCTCCATTTCTATTTTGCCCTCTGCTTCTAGGATATCAGGGCAATTTTCCTGTAGTAATTCTTTTAAAATGATGTCAAGGCTGTTTTCCTGATCATGACTTCCAGGTATTCCAATAATTTTTAAATTATCTTTCCTAAATCTGTTTTCCATATCAGTTGTTTTTTCAATGAGATGTTTCACATTTTCTTCTAATTTTTCATTCTTTTGGTTTTGCAGTATTGAGTCCTGGTTTCTCATAAATTCATCAATCTCTGTGAGTTCTATTCTTTGTCTGAAGGATTTGTTTTCCTCAGAGAGCTTTCTTATCTCTTTTTCCATCTGGCCAATTCTGCTTTTTAAAACATTCTTCTCCTCAATAACTTTTTGAACTGTTTTATCCATTTGACCTAAGATGTTTTTTAGCATGCTATTTTCTTCGTCATTTTTGGATTTCCTTGATTAAGCTGCTGACTTCATTTTCATGTTTTTCCTGCATCGCTCTCATTTCTTTTCCCAGTTTTTCTTTTAACTCCCTCATTTGATTTTCAAAGTCTTTTTTGAGCTCTGTCATAGTCTGAGCCCAATTCTCTTTTTCCTGAAGTCTTGAGATGCAGGAGCTTGTAGTTCCTCATCTTCAGACTGAGTGTTTTGATCCTTCTTGGGCTCACAGGCATAATATTTCTCAATGGTGTTCCTCTTGTTTCTCTGCTTGCTCATTTCCCAACCTTAGCCTGATTTTGGGGTGCTTCCTGAGCTTTGGGGACACTCCCACAAGGGTCTCAATGTGTGAGGCTCTGTCCTCCCTCCTGTTCTGTGAATGACCATATGCCTTCCCCCACCCCTGCCACGGGGCTGAGGTGCGGGGGGCTCTGCTGTTCTATGGGGGGGGCCTAGACTGCGATCTGTTTCTGAATGGGGTCACAACCCAGCATCCTGGTCCAGGGACAGAAGACAGAGCTCAGCAGTCTCTCTCTGCTCCCTCCCTAGGTTCAATCTCCCACAATCTTTAAAAGGCTATATTTAGTCAACAGAGGGTCTTTGATTATGAGGTCTTTGGATCCATTTGCTTAGGAACCACTGATCTCCTTGATAAATTAATTATACTTGGAGTTCTACCATAGTTGCCTTTTGTTGTGGATTGGGATTGTGCACCTCACACTTTCTTATTCTTGGAGTTGTAAACCAATCTTCTTAAGATAGGATAAAATTTAGTTTTTGAGGATTAACTATGTGGGAAGTTACATATCTCTAAACCACTCTTGGAATATATCATAGGAAAAAACTAATTATTTTATGGAATCATGGATTTCCTTCACACCTACAAAATATAATGCTACTATAATCAACATAGAGATCTCCAAAATATCATCTTTAAAATGAGAATTTTGAAAATTTTCAAGCAAAGAAAAATGTATTTGTGCAGTCTAAAAGGTAGATAATGGCAATATTTCCAAAGGTAAATTACAAAAAGGGTTTAAGCATTCATTCTCTGTTGTATGGACATAGAACAACCCAAAATTAGGTATAAAATCAGTAAATTAGAAATTTATCTTGCTTGGTAACATGAATATGTAACAGTAATTTTCCTATCTGTGGTCATATATTAAACAATATTTTAGTTTAAGTCAATGACAAGCTAATGGCTTTTCTGAATTTCTCAGAAAGGCCATGTAATATGATGGGGAAAAAATCTCCATGAAATTGGAAATCTATTGATATAGTGTTCCCATCATCATAGTGGTCAAATTAAAAAAAAAACCAAACAAAAATCAGATCCCCCAAAACAACTCAGCTGTACAGTCATTCCAACAAAACTGATTGATATAATTAAAAAAGAAACTTCAATACCAGCAGTGATGCCCAGCCAACCAGGTGGTAGCAAATAGATGTAGTCTGTAAGGTAAAGATTTAATTATAAAGTCAATATGTGTGTGTGTGTGTGTGTGTGTGTGTGTGTGTGTGTGTATGTGCTTTTTTTTTAATTGCAAGAAAGATTATGGTCATTTGAAAAACAATGAATTAAAAATTGAATTAAAAAAATCTAAGTTCTGATGTTTTCTCCATGTATTACATAGACAATTCCCTTAACCTCACTGGTTTTCCATTTTTGAAATTGGGATAATAATATTTACATGACCTAGTTCATAGGATTGTGTGAGGAAAACAATATGAAGATTGAAGTTGTTACTGTTGTTCAGTTGTGGAAAAAGGTAACACTATTGTGATGGATGAAGTAGGTATGGAAATGACAGTTCCATAAAAACCTCTTGGAGATGAGGGAATAATGATTGTATAAGTGGGAAAAGAAGATGGGGTTTGTCTCCCTTGATACTAAATGTTGATCACTAACTTCTCAATTTATTTGACATGCAATTTATTTGCTTCATTTTGTCATGGTGTTTACCAAGTAAATGCAGTATTTCTTCTAAGACTACTCACTGAAACTTGCATTCATACTCATAAATTAGGTTCACAGAAGACAGCTGAATGCTACTCTCAGGGTTTTAGGTGTTGCCCTGTGGCATTGTCCTCTTAGCAAGGTAGCTAGTTAGTCAGTACTGGTAAGTTTCTAAATAACAATTATATTTTTTTGGCAAAGGTATTTACTAAGTCGTATAGAAGAATTAGTACAAAATATACCTCCCTTCCCCAAAGCTGGGGCCTTTCCCAGAAATATATATATTGTCATAGGAAGATCACAATATGGTACTATTATGTGATTATCTGTTAGGATAGACTTGGTTCTTCTCAGAAATATAGTGATCAAAGACAATTCTAAAAGACTTGTGATAGAAATTGTCAATTGTAATTTATATCAAGAGAAAGATCAATGGAGTCTGGATATAGATCATAGCATATTATTATCACTTAAAAATTTTTTTCTTTCTTGTGGTTTTCCCTTTTGTTCTGATTCTTCTTTCACAGAATGACTAATATAGAGATAATATTTTACATGATTTTGCTTGTAGAACCTATATCAGATGCTTGCTATATTGGGGAGAGGGTAGAGAAGGGTGTGAAAGAGAAAATTTTACAAAAATAAATATTGAAAACTATCTCTACGTGTAATTGGAGGAAAATTGAAAAAAATAATCTGAAAAAATCCACAAAAAGAGTAATGCAACATAGATATAAGGAATGTGTGTTCCAAAGGGGTACCTCATAACATCCCTAGAATCACCTCAAAGTCATTTCTTGAATTCTTAATTATTTTTCTTCTCTGCTGTAAGTCATGCTTCATGAAGCTCCCTTAGGTGATTGTATCTCCATACCTTTTATCTTCAGTCTGTCTCCTTGCTCCTCACTGAATACATAATCAAGTGGTCCAGTCTCTCTGATGAGATGATTCATGGAAGGAGGAAAGAAAATCTGAAATTCCTGTTCTATACTCACTATGGTGATTCTTTCTTGGAAACATTTTTTCTTCTTTTCCTCAGCTTCTGGCTCCAATTCTTGAAATTTCAAATTCATGAAGTCTGAACTAGAACTCTCTCACTGTAGGATTGGCAAGCTCCTCTTTTGACTTGTTATTTTTTACAGAGATGTTTGAATTCTTCTCTAAACTTAAAAGTTTGTGCCCAATAAAGTGATCATTGTTTAATTATGTTTATTCATTATCACATAATAATATGTGATTATAGTATTGTAGGGTTGTAGGAAAATTCTTTAATAACTCTACTTTACATTACTATTTGAATCTGTAGATTGATTTTGTGATTTAGTCATAGAAGCATTAACACTGATAAAGGTAACAGGTAAAGGGTCCTAGTTTATGCATTAAAATCTCATCATGCCCTTATACTGATTAAATTGTTTATGTGGGTTCACAGGTACAAGGCACATGAATATGATTAAATGAAAATACCTCCCTTGATATGAATAAATGAAAATGCTCTGAAAGGGTTAAGGAGTTCCCAGTCATTCAAATCTGTGTGTGAGTTCAGTCAATGTGTTGTTACCTCTAAGAGGTATCTGAGAAAACTGAGAACACTCAGGAAACTGGGGTCTTGGTTTAGAGGAAGGGAAAGTAGGTAATTTTGAAGCAAAGTCTACTTTTCACTGTAGGTAGGAATGATCAGAGTAATGCAGTAGAGTCTTCACAAAGGAATTTTGGTACAAAAATACCTCTCTCTATCTCCTAAGATTGGGAATCAGTCTTCTACAAATATACACTGTATCCAACTGACTTAAGCCTAGAGTTCAATGGTAATGAGGTACATGTGTAGAAAATGTGTGTTTTCTAGCATAAGAGTGTCTATAGATTTGAGAAAAAGAAAAGAAGTTAGAAAATTGGTAAATTTTCTCCATTTCAAAATTGGGCTTGAGGTTGACTCCACCCAAACAAGAAAGAGACAGCTCCTTCATCATCTTGAACTACTTTGTCTGTTTCTCTCATAATATGGAAAATTATTAGAATTGATGCTAGACTTCAGCTACATCATGGATTTAGTAGGCTCTTGTGGGGTGACTTTGAGATGATTTGGAACATTGTTTCCAGGAGATAATACTTTCTGAGTTGATAAAATTGACTTACAAATAAACTTTTGGAGCACAGTCTATTGGTAAATTGGGACTAACTATAAAATAAAAGGCAGCATCTTTTTTTTCTATTAGTTAATATAGAGATTTGACTTCTTAGTCCTGAAACATATATGTTTTGCATCCATAAACTGAGAGTGTAAACTACTTTTTTCCTTTCCTCTAAACAGTGAGATAATATCCTATTTTAAATTTTAATTTCAGTAGTTAATTTTTAAACATTTGTTTATCAAAGAAGATTGTTATATTAAGGAGTTGTTTATGCATCAGAAGATATGGTCTTTTTCTTAGTACTTGACTGTTGCTGTCATTTAATCATGTCTGACTTTTAGGGCTCCCATTTGGGGTTTTCTTGGCAATGATACTGGAGTGACTTGCCATTTCCTTCTCTAGTTCATTTTATAGATAAGGAAACTGAGGCAAACAAGGTTAAGTGATTTACCTAGGGTCACACAACTAGTACTGTCTGATGCTACATTGGAACTCAGATCTTCCTGATTGCAAGGCTAGTGCTCTGTCCATTGGACCTTCTAGCTACCTTCAGTATTTATTGAATTGTAAATTTGAAGCACTTAACTGTAACTAGGGCAAAGCTAGCAAGATTTTATTTTAAAATTATGAGAATTTACCTCATTTTAAGTCTTTTAGCAATATAGAAAAGAATGTTTAATCATTTAATTAATTAAAATGGAAAGCTATCAAATGGCAGATTAACCCTGGCCCAGACCACATACTAAAGTGACTTACTATGTTGGCTTACTATAGTGACTTACCCTGCTCCCCAATCTCATAAATAGACCTTATGGATATTATAGTATCTTCATCTCCCTTCTTTCCTGAACATTTTGCACCACTTGTCCCAGGTGTGAAAATTTTGAGTTATAATTCTGGTTGGATGGAACTTTAGCAATCATCAAGGACAGCCTCTCTCATTGAACCTTGGAAAATTTAAGTGACTTACCTTAAATCATACAAATAATTAGTTAATTAGCAGACCATGGATTCAAATCAATTGTTTTTTCTAGTAGAGGAAATATTGGACTATCAGGTTCAAGTTAGCATCCCTTTCTCTCAATTCTCAACTGCAAAATAAATTCCAAATTAAATGACAAGTGTTTTAGTTTATTCTGAAGCAAAATGTGAAATATAGGCCCTTCAGACTACTTCTCTTCTTACTATTGTTCTCCTTCTACTTCCCAAACTCCCATAGGCAAGAGACTTAAAGCACTCTGTCTTGCATACCTGAAAGTATGACTTATATCCTTTTGAATCCTAGGAAGAGTTGAGACTTGTATGAGGAAGCCATCTTTACAGCTTTCTTTTGAAATAACTGAAAACTCACAAGAGTCTGGAATATAAGCTCTGTTCAACTTCACCATTGATATATGGGTCAATTGCTTCTGAAAGGGAGTATAAAATCATTACTTCCTCTGGAGGTTTTTATGCCAAAAACACAAGAGGGTGTCTGTATTAATGTGCTGGCTATGGTTGGAGTGGTGGAATGCTGAATTCAGTCTAAATATGACTTTTTATATTTTTTGTATGATGAAATGATTTGTAAATCTATTGTTTCACTACTTAAATGGAGCAGGCTGTTGCTGGCATTTCTTTCTCTAGGAATTATAGAGGAAATTCTTTTTTTCCCCCTCAGGGTAGACCAGAACCCATGCTTCTCCAAAGGTTTCCTGGGGATGAAAATATAATTTTCAAAATTTCAATTAGACCTGGAAACAGAGGCATAAACCATAGCTTGAACATATGCTGGAGGAGGAATAAAGGGTTAGGGAAGGCCCATAATTTAGAAATGTTAAATCTCCCAAGAATGAGATTAGGTAATTTTCCTCTCCCTTTTATTTCATTTTCTGTGATAAAATATTTAAAGTTTCTTAGCAGATTAAGCAATCCAAGTTCCATTCCCAAAGCCCTGTCTCCAAACAAGGAGATGAATAACTTTTATAATTTTTAATATGTAAGAATTTCTATATTAGTTATAAAGCATTTGTGAGTACCTTTTTTTTTTATGGAAGACATCATGCTAGTCACAACTGAAAACCATAGGAAAAAAAGCAGATGTTTCCTCAAAGAAATTTTATTCTTATTGGTAAGTCAAAAATGGAAAATTTAAAAAGAGGTTGCAAAGAAATATAACCACACATATAAAATAATATACCCTCAATATGTACATAAATGTTTAATTTTTTCAAGGAAGGTATCCCCTCCATTAGTGCAGATTATACTTTAACAGTACTTCTTATTCTGTGTGAGTCTTTCTATAATCCTTCCTCAAATCCTGGTTACTTGAGTTTGAAGTTCTAGTCATTTGTTCAATTCTATCAACTTTACCTCTTCAACATCTGTTGCATCTATCCTTGTCTCTCCATTCCTACCTTTGTTCAGACTCCAATCCTCTCTCATCTGCCTTCTCCTTAGTTCCCTGTCTTCCTTCTTTCAGATCTGACCCTGTTAATAAAGAAGCTTCATTGACTTCCTATTGCCTCTAGAATAAAGGACTTCTCTGTTTGACATTTAAAATCCTTCACTATTCTCTCCCCTTTCTTTCCAGTTAGAGCTCACATTTCTTCCCATGATACATTCTGTTTTAACCAGTATTGTTAATTCGTGACATTCTTCCTGCATGACCATCCCCTTTCCTAGTAACCTCATTTTCTTTCCCCTCCCCAAACTCTTACTCCTTGTTGGAATTTTCTCTCTTCTTCTTCTTCTTCTTCTTCTTCTTCTTCTTCTTCTTCTTCTTCTTCTTCTTCTTCTTCTCTGATTACCTTCAAAGCTCGGGTTTAGTTTTTTCAAGAGGATTTTCTATATCATATGAAGATGGATTAAGGACTCAGACATGCTAATTCTAAAGAAGAGAAGACTCAGGGGAGATATGATAGCTAACTTCAAGTTTTTGAAAGTTTATGTGCTATAACCATTTTAGAACATTTAAGTTCTTTTACTTTTTTTCCTAAACATCTTTGAAAATAGAGCTAGTAAATTGTTGCTGGGTCAAAGGGAATAGACAGTTTGATAACTCTTTTGTCATAATTTCAGATTGTTCTCTAAAATTTTTCCACCAACAATTAATTAGGGTACTAGTTGTGTCATATCTCATTCAACATTTGTTACTTTCTCCTTCAACCATTTTAGTTAATCTGATAACTAGGTATTTGATAGGTAAGTGGATGCTGAATCCATTCACAGTTCCTTCAGAAAAGAATGAGTAAATGTCTTCCCATGACATCTAAAACAATGATTTTTCCTGTCATTGTTAATCTAATAATTGAGGAGAATACCTTCAGATTATTTTTCTGGGTATTTCTTTAATTATTAGTGATTCTTATGCTTTTTAAATTACCTGATAGCTGTATTTTTCTTGAAAGCTTTTCATAAAAGAAGTTGAACAAGCCATTAATTCCCTATGAAAAATATCTGGGGTCAGATGAATTTATAAGAGAATTCTACCAAACATTTAAAGAATAATTAATTCCAATACTACATAAGCCATATGGAAAAATAAGCAGAGTCCTGCCAAATTCTTTTTATCACACAAATATGCTGCTAATACTTAAATTAGGAAGAACCAAAACTGAGACAGAAAACTATAGACTAATTTCCATAATGAATGTTGGTGGAAAAATTTTAAATAAAATATTAGCAAAGTAAAAAAAAAGTTCACATTTTTTTGATCATTTATTTGTTTAAAAATATCTTGAATTCTTCCATGTCTTCTGGTTTTATTTATTGGCTTATAATGACTATTTCTTCTTTTACCATTCCTTCTACTTTAGGTGTCTGATAATAAACTAAATTGATTGGAATAATCCTATCCATTTTCTTCAGAGATATTTGTTGGGATCAAATTGAGATGGTATAGGAGAAATTCTGGTGTGAATTGTTTAGATCTTGAATAAGTGAGGTGTACACTTAGTGAGGGGAGCTCTTTCTCTAAATGTCTGTAATCTCTAGAGGAGTGATGATGAATATAAATATTTTCTCAATAAATCCAGCAGTGAATAGGAGATGAGAAATAGGATGTTGGGCTTTGGAAATATATTTCTGACAAATCCCTAATTTCTGGACAAGTTTTGGCCAAGTCAAGAGTTTTTATCTATTTAATAATTTTTGAATTATTATTATTATTATTAAAAAACTACCCCTAGGGAAGTCTAGTATGATGTGATAGTTCAAATCTAGTACATTTGCAAGCTGGAGATTTCTAAAAAATGAAATACATAACAGTAGTCACAGATTGTAATTTTTGGCCTTGAAATTGGTTATCATCAACAAGTTTCAAAATTTTGTATATTGATGCAGTCAGTTTCATAAATGAAGAATAACCCATACCTACATCCCGATAAATGCCAAATTGAGATGGTAGTTATTCTCTCTAAGTATGGGTATAACATTTCAGGATAGATTGGTTTGCAGGTCTTTTGCTCCATAGACCTCAGGCATCAGAGATCATGATGATTCCATCAGAGACAATGAAAAGAATCAATGACTCAAAGTGAGTTGGAGCTTGGAAACAGAAAAGTGTGGCAGAAAGCCTAGGATTTCCCCCATAGAAAATATGCCACCAGTATAAGTCAATGGCATAGCCCTGAGCCAATTTTCTTGAGCTTAGTTGAACAGAACTGACTGGCAGTTGTAGAGTGGGATGACATAGGAGTTGTGCTGCTGGCCAAAAGGAAAGGATGTTATGGATCCAGATCCTCTAAAATGAAACTTTTTTAAAATGAGTGGCTGAAGCAGAAATTGATGAATGGAGTATTATACCAAATAGTAAGAGAGCCCTCCCATGGGAAATATATATAAAGATACTTATATCAGATAGACTTAAGCACCAAGATCATTAACTTCACAGGTTCTCCAGGACAATTTCAGAGATCTCAATTTATAATAATAGCTAATAATATTTATATAGCATTTAAAGTTTGCAAAACACTTTTGAATATTATCTCATTTTGTCTTCACAATAATCTGGGAGGGTGGAGCTATTATTATTCCCATTTCACAGATGAGAATGTAGAGGTTAAAGGACTTGCTCAGGGTCTCACAATTAGGTTGGATTTGAGCCCAGGTCTTTCTGATTCCAGGGCAAACAAGATGGTGCAGGTCTGGAGTCAGGAATACTTTATCTTTTCGAGATCAAATCTGGTCTCAGATATTTATAATCTGTGTGACCCAGGGAGAGTCACTTTAATCTGCCTCAGGAACTTCAACTGTAAAATGAGTTGGAGAAGGAAATAAAACACCATTCTGGTAACTTTGCCAAGGACATACCAAATGGAGTCATGAAAAGTCAGATGTGATTGAAATGACAACTATAACTATTATTGTTTGATTCCAGGTCTTTCTAACCATGTACTACCTAGCTGTCTCCGTTGAAGCACAGGTTTCCCTGCTGATGAACAGGTTTTCCTGGACTGGAATGATAACTTTTATGTGAATTTAAATACCTACTTGGAGATCATCAGCAGAAGCAACACTTCGTGAATGTTTTGACCTTGGAAGGATATGACAAGAATATAAACAATACATGAATAATGACTGACCCCTTTGCCTAATATGCACAGATCTAACTTTACCTGGAACTTACTCTATCCAAACTATTGTGGGAAAAATATTCCTCTATGTATGTCTTCCTTGCCTCTGATCAAGGACAAAAATGAAAGTAAGTTACTCATCTGTCAATCAGTAAGAAATCTATAACCCTACTTGATCATACTTAGCTGTTTCCATTTTATCCTGTTAAATATTTTCAGATCATCAAAACCAGATTAGAAGGTTCAGTGGGACAATATGTGGCATTTCTATATGTCAAGAAGTGATGTCATGGGATTGATCCCTTACAAGGTGTTCTGCTTCTAAATGGAAGATGGATTCTTTATCAATGGTGAGAGGGACCAGATGCTCCTATATGCAAGCAGTAATAGATTGATTGTATCAAGAGCTACTTTCTTAAAAGACTTCCTCATGAATAGAGTATAAAATCAAATAATAAACAGCTCCATAGAAGACATATAGTAAAGTACTTAGAAGAGTAAGACAATTCTATGATTAGATCAGATGATCATGATTATTCAAAAGAGTTAGATGACAATCTATATAAGAAAAACCAAATGGATGAATAATTCTTATTTCTTAGACTATGAAGTCATTAGCAGCCAATTTGTGCATGAGTCAACTTAGTTTTTCTTTGAAAATGGAAACTACTATTTTCTTCAGCCTTTTAATAAAACTTCCCTTTAATAATTTTGTGAACTATGAGCTTGCAAGAGGAATTAGAACCTTCTGAGGAGGAAGCATACAGGGTGTCTAGGAGTAATGTTCCTGGAAGATGATGTTTGTTGCTTTTGTCCTGTCATTTTCAATCTTATTTAACTCCTTATGACTACATTTGGGATTTTTTTGAGAGAGAAATTTTACAGATGAGGAAAAGGAGGCCAATTGGGTTAAATGACTTGCCCAGGGTCATACGTAAGTATTTGAGGCCAGTTTAAACTAAGGAAGGCAAATCTTCCTGACTCCAGGCCTGGCACTCTATTGCTACATCCAATTGCCTAAGTGAAGCATATGAACATAAAAATGTGAAATTTTCCAAATGAAAACAAGTCTTCTGGGTTGTGAAAACTTCAAACATATGATAATAGCACATTTGTGGCAAGAGCATCGATACAGGTAAAATTCAATTTTTCTAGTTGTATAAAAATTTGTTGTCCATTGACCAAAGAACTTGTATTTAGAGTAAGAGTAGATAGATTAACATTTTTAGACAGCATTATAAAAAGTATTTCTACTTACTTTTCTGTTTCTTTGCCACTGTTATTGAAGAAGCAGTGAGGATTACCCAGAATGGAAAACTATTTTGATTTCTTTAAATCTTTTTGGTCTATGATCATTTTGGTCAAAAATTTTATTCACTAGTGACCCATTTGATTCTGATGTTCCTCATTGCAGTTAGACTAGTCTTTAGACAATAACTGTAGGGGCAGCTAGGTGGTGAAGTGGAGTCAGGAAGACCTGAGTTCAAATTCTGGCCTCAGATGATTAATAATTACCTAACCATATGACCTTGAGCAAGTCATTTACTCCCATTTCCTTGCAAAAAACCCAAAAAACAAAGAAAAAGGATAACAACTGTGACTTATCATTTGGGACCATATTGAAACCTTTTCAACTTGGTAAAATCTTGTGTTTCAGTGGACTAGCTTTTGAGAAACTAGGGTCATCTCCATGTTACAATGAGGCATCAGAGTGAGATGATATTGTAATAACATGAATTGGCAAGTGCTAAAAAATTTTGAATAATGGAATGATCAATATGACAACTGGGAAATCTCCTTGGATCAGGCAAAGAATTCAACAAATGTTTTGGAAGCTCGAGTGAGGTTCAGATTGTGGTAGATTATGGGAGCCATACCACCCTTGGATTCTCATTTCCACTCTCATAGAACGTAAAAGGCTCCTGTAGAGAGGACCTCAGGTTTCAAATTGGATGTTTCCACTCAACACATTGAAAAATGGTTCCCTTTCCCACTGTCAATTTCTCACTAAGTTAATCTCACAAATGGTCAAATTCTTATATGTCATTTGGAAAAGAGATGGTGAAGTACACCTCTTGAGCATTGAATTGCTGTCCTGAGCATCTATTATTTGAAAAATAGAATAGCTCTAGCTCTGTACTTTTCTTTAGCTAATTTACATCTTCTTTTCTTTCTGTCAGAAATGTCATCCCCTTTGATTGATGGATCCATCCACATGAAGTATAAAAAAAGGATCACCAGGTCCCTGAAACTGTATTCACTACAAACATTTTCATTGTCAGGATTGGGAAGCAGTCATCTGGTTGCTTGGAAACCCTTTGAAAACCATATGGTTTGGTTGCTTAACAGCTACTCAAGTCAGTGTACAAAAGAAGTGCTTTTAGAAAAATAACTGCAAGAAAATTAAAAAAAATGTTTTTGGAGGTCCATCTTTCTTCATTTTCAAATCATTTCTATACATGATCATAGAAATAATCACTTTTGATTGAATTTTAATATTTACATTATCTGAATTATTGCTCTCTGCACAATCAGATTTACTATTCAATTGATCTAGTACAAAGATCAAAACAATGAATTAATAGATTTCTGTCACTAAGTATTTTATTATAGAGGTGAGTCACAGTCAGTGACAAATGTATAGACATATACTTATTAAATGAAAAAGAATTCAGGTTGTAGTTCTAGAAGGTAAGTGGAGATTCAGTATTTGTTTAACATATCTTTGTCTATACTTTGTTTTCTTTAAAAGACAGCTTGGAACCTTGGCAAGTCAATAGAACTAAGCACAATTTTCAGCTCTGACACTTTCTAATTGTGCCTTGGTTTCCTCCTCTGTAAATTGAGCTTAATAACATGTTATTATGTACCTTATGGGTTTTGTGTGGAAAGCACTTTGTAAGTCTGTGCATGTGAATGCATATGTCATATGTATACATATATACAGAGCTATATATACATATACAAATATGTGTGCATATGTATATGTACATAAGCTAATATTATTATCTAAATGGTGTCTAATTAACTTGATAAGCTAAGTGAAAATCTTTTTGAAGTCTTAAATGTGTGGATATTTATTCTCCTTTCTCCAGGTGTTGTTATCTCTTTGAATAGACTATAAACAACGTAAAGGCTAGGATCAAGTTTCTGCATTTGTATTGCCATTATCTAAATTTAGTCCTTGAGGAAATGAAATAAAGAGTTGTTGTTGTTTATAGATAAACTATATCAGGTTGTAGGCTGAAGTTTTTGAGGGGAGAGGACATTAGAAAAAGCTTGACATCCCAGGAACAGAAAGAAAGATTAGTTCTGGGATTTTCTATTTGTGGGAGATCAAAGGAGTTATATTGAGAGGATTGAGCTATATTTTGGGGGTGAAGACAGGATCTTGGGGTACAGACCCCCCAAAAAAGCCCTGTACAAAGTTGCTGAAAGAGAATAGTTCTGTCTTGAATTGCGAAGAGAAGGAAGAGAAGGAAATTGTCATGGAAAGACTGAGTGATACAAGGATTGGAGCTTTTGTAGTAGCCTGTGAATTTATTGTTGATGCAGGGAAAAACATCCTCTATAGCTGTGTGTAATTTATTCTGTGTGTGGGTATTTGTGTTTGTATGTACATGTGTGAATTTTTTTTTGTAAAAACCTTAGGGCTCAGGCTACACTTTGTCACTCTTTTAATTTTTTGGCATTTCCTCCCAAAACCCTGAGAACTTCAATATGCACCTTCCCTATAAGTGTACAAGATAATGAAGCTTAAAGAATGAATTGTTAAATCTGTAAAAGTAAGGAAACTACTACCAAAGACATGGAACATAACCATATAACCTAAAAGTGATTAAGAAAACATCAATAACTACTCACCTTCATGCTTCCTTTCTAAAATGTATAGCTTTCTAAGAATTATCTTCAGGTATATCTTTACATGTATTCTTCATGAAAGTATGAAAAAGGAATAGTTGGCATTTTTAGTAATAATTCTCTACAGTAGATCACTTCTTTATAACCCAACTGATTGGAACTTACAAAAAATGCATTTGTCTCAGTAGAGCAAGGACATCCTTGGAGGCTCTCCTCCAACAAGGAATCTCTCATGCACATTCTATCCCAGAAGATTTTCTGAAAAATGAAATCACATAGATAATTCTGTTCAATGACCTCAGATTATTAGCTTCAAAGGAAGTCTCTTTCTATCATTTCAGTGTCTTCACTTTAGTAGCCTTTTTAGCAAATTTCTCCAAAAGACTTTCAAGATCAAGAGATTTCTTGCCAATAAAACTTAAGAAGATTGTCCCATGCCTTAGTAGATTTCAAAGAAACTGGCAGTGAGATTATCTGCAACACTGGAGAGAGGGACCAAGCTGAACTGATGAAGAATTGCCAGTGTAATTATTGACATACTTATCCTGTACCAAATCCAAACACCTTCCAAGGGTACCCACGATAAGGAGTCATTGTCATTGTTCTCTTGTTCTTGAAATTATTAAATAAAGTTTGAAATTAAGAAACTTTTTGAAAAGAAGGGCAAGTGATCTGCCATTTTGCTTATGTTCCAGGTAACACCCCACTTTCTAGAGGAAGTTTTTCCTCATCCCTCTTAATCCTAGTGATTTTCATCTCTTGGTTATTTCCAATTTATCTTGTTTGTACCCAATTATTTGCATGTTGTCTGCTCCATTGGATTGTGAGGTCTTTGAAGGCAGGAATTCTTTTTTCTATTTTTTTAAAATTACTAGTACTTAACAGGGCCTGCCACTAGTAGGTGCTTAGTAAGCATTCTTTATTGACCAACTTAATAGGTTCTATAATAAATATGTGCAGGATACAAAAAAACCCAAATAATTTTTAAGAATCATTGTAACATAAAATAGACAGATGTATGCTTATCTAGGATGTTTTCTGTCATCATGAATTATGTGTAGCTAAGAAAAAGGAATTTTTGTGACTAAGAATTTCTTTCTTTTTTAAAAAATCATTAATTTTATTTTTGATTTATGTTTATAGAAGATAAAGATTTCTTTATCTTTTTATGTCCTAACTCCTATGTCAGTCTAGTGAAGTCCATAGATCCCTTCTCAGAATGACTTTAAATTTCCAAAATAAAATACATAGAATTACAAATGAAACTATTTACATCAAAATACTCATCATTTTTTGAAATTCATAAACCACAGGTTACGAACTTCTATATGCTCCTATTTGTAAATGATGGCTAGCGGTATAAAATCTTAGAATATCATAGGGTTCCCAAATAATATCAAAGATTTCTTAAAAGAGATCAGACTTGCAATTTATTTTGGAAAAACTAAATGGTTGAAGAGATTATTGTCTCGGTTATGCTAAGCAATTATATATCTTAGGATAGGTCCTATATATTGAAAATATACTGGTCCCAGAATTGAAATAGAAGAGAATTCAAGCAATTATGTTCTGGAAATTATATAATGTAACACGATTTCCTGCACAAAGTCACATATTTTGACACCAATGTTCTTCTGGCTAGACTGGAGAATGACAAATCTTGAAACATTACATTATATCTGAGAAGTATACAATTCAGTAAGATGAATCAGCAATTGCAAGATGCATGATGGGTATAAAAGAGCTGCAGTAGAAAATCATCATTAATAATTAATTAATAATAATAATAATCATAGATAATGATGCCTTTCTATTTTTTGAGATAATTTTGCTTAAATAACTTGCCCAAGTTCACACAGCTAGTAAGTGTCTGAGATCAGATTTCAACACAGGTCTTCTTGACTGGGACTGGTTGCTCTCTCTACTGTGCCACCTAGCTGTCCCTCTCAATAATGACTTTTATTCAAGAAGGGACATTAGGGGGGCAGCTAGATGGTGCTGGATAGAGCATCAGTCCCAGAGTCAGGAGGACCTGAGTTCAAATTGGGTCTCGGACACTTTATAATTACTACCTATGTGGCCTTGGGCAAGCCACTTAACCCCATTGCCTTGCAAAAAACTTAAAAAAAAGGGAGATTAGGAAATACATAATCAGAGAATGTGAGACAGTCATGTGGAGAATAACAGAAGTTCATTTTGGGTGCCCAATGATACCTAAAGGACTCTAGGGGAAGACCTCCCATGTATTGACTGATTCCTTTGTGAAGTACTTCTAGTTCTCTACACAGAAGGATAAGTCATTTGATCTGTTGAGATTCAGGAAAGTCCTTAGATTTTTAATAATTGTTTTTTGAATTTTATAATTTTTCCCTCAATCTCTCTTCCTCCCCCCTCCCCCACTATGTAGTACCATAATGTACATATACCACAAGAAAGTCTTTAGATTTACCTACTAAGATATAAATGGGTTGCATTTGGATTAATAGATGGAGTTCCTAAACTAGTAGTTCTTTGCTCTGATGAAGTCCAGTTCATTTCAATCTAAGGCCTATTTTTGTAAAAGATACTATGTTAAGGCCTATATTTTTTAAGGGAAAGCTGGGGGAAGAGAGAGAACTGGACCTGTGGTTTCATTGTTATTGGGAAATGAGTGGAACATCAATTTTTAGCATCACGTTTGATTGAGAATAGTGAGAGATTAAATGTTTTTGCCCCGTGTCTCACAGTGTTCACTTTGAGAGTTGTGAAGTCAAATTTTCTTTACCCTGAAGACAATTCTGTATCTATTAGCCCTATGGTCTCTCAGATATTGGGGGTAGAAATATAACATCAGAACAATTCCTGCCCTCAATGAAATTATGTATTACTGGAGTGATAGAACATGTACACAATTAAGTATAAAATTTGGCAATTTTGTCATTTCATATTTTTCATTGTCTTTTTTCTTTCCAGTGAAATTCTACATCCTGTCTCCCCACCCAGTTTTGTTTATTTTCTTTTTCTTTTTCTTTATTTTGAACAGGTTATTATTGCAGTTAATTGATCCTAAATAAGTAACTACTTCTCAGTGTGTCTGACAACTCATTAAGACTACAGAGTTTTAATATGATTTGAATTTATGCTAGTAAAGAATGTTTTCTCACCAAGAATTCCCTTCTAATAATATCTCAGGTCTTATTTCTCTCTCTCTCTCTCTCTCTCTCTCTCTCTCTCTCTCTCTCTCTCTCAACACACACACACACATGTATCTATACATAAGACACACATTCAAAAAAATAAATATATAAAACATATATATGTAAATACACACACACGTGATATACATAATAGACTATAGAGTGATACCTAGGGATGTGCTAGCATCCAATTCTGCTAGAGCCAATTATTAAAATTTCAAGTAAACATTTGCACCTCAGATATAGACACATGCTAAAAATTAAGGCTTGATTTGTTTATTGTCTGAACTTAAGAAAATGATGAAGATACTAATAATGCAGGTTAAACTTGAAAGTGTATTGTAAATACATTTACGTATTCACAATACACTTTTTATATTTTTTTAGGAGAACTGGTTGTTACTAGTACCCTGTTTTTAACTAGGGTAAAGTGAATCACAGATCCAGAAAGTGAAATCCTTAAAAGCAATTAGAGGATCAGAAATAGAAAGACCTCCCAGTTCAAACCCCTTTATTTTACAGATAAGGAAATTGAGGTTCAAATTACTGGAGCAAAGTTACATATATAATAATAGTCAAGGATAATCTCTTTACTTGTTTCATGTGCTTGAAGAAGAATTGAAAGAATCACGGAAGATTTGATGGAGAATGTAAAACCTGAACAAGAAAAGATACTGGCTAAAATATACATTGCAAATTTGTGGCAGCAGGATGATGCAGCATGAAGCCAAGATGTGACTAGTGGTTCATTTTGATTGGAATATAGAATCTTTTAAGCAGGAAGGCTTTTAGGCTAGGAAGATATGGGTGAGTCTTTGTGCTTTATCTTATTATCAGTATATAGTTACTGAAGGTTTTTGAGGATGGGAGTTATATGATTTGTATATTTAAAGGATTATTTTGACAGTTGTGTGTAGAAAAGATTGAAGATAGGATAGAATGAAAGTCAGGAGACAAGTTAAGAGAATGTGATAATTGCCAAGGTCAGAAATAAAGGGGGCCTAAAGTATGACTCTGATTAATAGAGAAGAGGGAAAAGACATGGCAGGTATTGCAAAAGTACAAATCATGAAACTCTATGACTAATAGATTGTGGGGAATGAGAGAGTGGGAAAAGGGAAAGATGACACTGGTGTTTAAAGATTTAGTAGGAAAATGTTGACAGTATCAAAAGAAATAGGGAAGTTGAAGGGCAGACTTTGGCATTAGGATGATGGTGAATTTAATTTTGGGTATGTTTAGTCTGAATTGAGATTAGGATGCCTGTATTGAGATGACTGGTACACAGTTGGAAATATTAGACTGTAGCTAAGAAGAGAGATTGAATTTTAAGACAGAAATTGGGTAATTATCTCCATAGAGATGATAGATCAAGCCATGGATATAGATGAAATTGTCAAGGGAAAGAGAATAGAGAGGTAAGAGAAAAGGAGGGTGAAACATTAAGAGATATCTACCCTGAAAGGAGAAAAGTAGAATAAGAAGCCCATAAAAGAAGTAAGAATGAATGTTCAGAAAGGTGGCAAAGAAACAGAAGTGATCTGTGCCATGGAATCCAAGAGAGATGAATAAGACAAATGATTGAATCCTATTGAAAGGTTAAGAGAGGATGAAGACTGGAAAAAAAGCCTTTGGATTTTTCAGTTGAGATGTTAGTGAATCTGGAAGCTTTGGAGTAGTATCAGCAGAGCAGAAGTGAGCAAAGTTAAATAGTAAAGAATTAAAGCATGAGTGCATGGAGAGGAAGTAGAGAGAATATAAATTAAGGTCATCACAAATTTAGTAAAAATAAAGAATGGAATGTTAGGATAATACAGCAGTTGGATGAAGAGAAGATTGTTTTTGTTTTTGTTTTTCGGTTATGGGAGCCATGAAAATTTTTATTTCTAGGATGAGATGAAAGATTTAACAAAGAGAGAAGAAATAAAAGATCTTTCATTTAGGATTTTATATATCTTTGATGATATTTTAACACAATTTCTCTGGGAAAAATCAACATTAATTGTTCATCTTTTCATTTCTGGGCTACCTGACTTTGTAATTCTTCTGAGATTGTGGTATTACAATTTATGATGTTTTTGTTCAGCCTTTATTTTTACAACCACATAATCTTTTAGGCTAGATTGTGTCATTAACTTGTTAAAAATAACTCCAGTAGTTCCATATTATTTATGGGACAAAATTCAAGGTTCTGCACAGTTGACTCCAACCTATCTTTTCAGACTTTCATATACTTTATGCATTTTTTCCCAAGGCAACAGGGTTAAGTGGCTTGCCCAAGGCCACACAGCTAGGTAATTATTAAATGTCTGAGGTTGGATTTGAGGTTGGAGTCCTCTTGACTCCAGGGTTGGTGCTCTATCCACTGCACCACCTAGCTGCCCTTTCATATACTTTATGGTCCAACCAAACTGAACTAGCTTTTCTCTTATTCTGGTCTGTCCTCTTCTACTTCTTTGGTAATCATTTCACAGGAAAGGAATATACCATTCTCTCTGCCTCTTTCCCAAATCCCAAGATACATTTGTTCCCATGAAATATTTTTCTTCTAAGACCCAATTCAGTTGCTACTTCCTCCCAGAAGTCTTCCCCATTTTCCTTGACTGAAAGTGATTTCTTCCACTTAAAATTTTAATTAATACCTTACTTAGGCCATTTCTTAACCATTAAATATGATATCTTGTATTGTTCTTGTTTGTATAGATCCTACATCCCTTATCTAGGACAGGGAATAAGCACGTAGATGGTACTTTATAGAAATTTAGTAAATTGGAAATCATTGATTATGCCAAATACAGTGCTTTACAAGTAATGAGTATTTAATAAAGGCTGCTGAATGAATGGTTGACGTAGTTTTGAAAAATCACTTGTAAAAGCCTTGTGATAGACATAACCGATATTCAAGATACAGGATAGCCAAAGGAAATTTTTATATCCAAATTAAATACCTTAACAATCTTAATACTTGCTTTTATTTGAGAAGAACATTTCTATTTAGGCAATTCTGTGATGGAAATTGATAGGGCACTGAGATATTTATAATATAAGTATAACTCTTGATTAGATAATTGTAGTGTAGGTACCTACATAGTGTGAATCTACTGCCTTTCTTTATATTATGTCTGTTTGATACTTTCTTACTACCTAGTTAGTCTAGGAACATTTAATTTTTTTTCTTAACACACACAAAAACACCTTGATTCTTCTTTTCCTTTTCCCTCAGTCCTAACTCTGTATTATTGCTACTTAATGGGGGTGTGTGTGATTAAACTTTCATTTATTGATTAAAACTCATTTTTATTCTTATTCTACCATACATATCTCATTTTATTTTTTAAGAAACCCCAAGTTACTTTTGGATTACCTTCCATTTTGATTTATGTGTTTAAATCAAGCCTCCTAGTTTGGTTTAGTTTTAGTTTAAGAGAAGTCAGGACTTCTTTTTTAATCTGGGCAGATGAATTGCCTCCACTGCCTGGAGGAAGTGATTGAACAATGTTTTGGTGATAGCCCTGTTTTAGAATTGCTCTTGTTCCAGAATATAATGGGAAGAAAGGAAAAAAGGAAAAAAAGGATTGAGAATATAAAGTAATACAATAGAGGTCAGGAGCTAATACAAGGTGCATTTCCTGAGCAGAGCTGAAACCATTCTCTGATTCTGGTAGCTTTCCTAGATTGCTGTGCTTATGTGTGCATCTTGCCTTGTGTCATGGCTCTGAATGAGTGGAATGATTAGTCATTATTTTCTATTATCTGAACTAGTCTCCCCTAAGGACAGATCTCAGTCTCTTCTATACTTGTAAGAGTAACCATCAATGGCATTTATGTAATGCTGTCAAGTTTGTAGACTTGACACTGTACAGACACTCTCTCATTTGATCTTGGCTTCAACCCTGGAAGTAAGAAGGATAGGGACAGGCAAAGAAACAGAAAATCAGAGTTGAAGTGCTTACCTATGCTTCTATGTACTTGAGACTTGAACTCAAATCTCTTGACTTTTAATCTGGATATCATTTTTCTATATCACCATTATGCAGTCTCCCCAGTAAAGTCTGACTCTCTTAATTTGCTTTTATGATACAAATCATTCTACAGGCATACCTTGGAGAAACTGAGGATTTGGTTCCAGATTATCACAATAAAGGAAATATAATAATAAAGAATCATATTCATTTTTGGTTTTCCAGTGCATATTAAAGTTAATTTTAGGGGGGCAGCTAGGTGTCACAGTAGTTAGAGCACTGGCCCTGAAGTCAGGAGGACCTGAGTTCAAATCTGGCCTCAGATACTTAATGATTTCCTAGCTGTGTGACCTTGGGCAAGTCACTTAACCCCATTGCCTTAAACAAATTTTTTTTAAAAAGTTAATTTTATACTATACTGTAGTCTATTAAGTGTGCAATAGTATTATGTCTAACTCCTCTCCATCCTCCCCACAATGCACATACTTTAATTTAAAAATACTGCTAAAAGGTGCTAAGTATCATTTGATCCTTTAACAAGTTCTAATCATTTTGCTGGTGGAAGGTCTTGCCTCAATGCTGATGGTTGCTCACTGATCAGAGTGGTGGCTGTTGAAGGGTGAGGTGATTGTGACAATTTATTAAAATAAAACAACAATAAAGTAGGCTGTATTGATTGACTTCCTTTCACTTGAACATTTAGAACCCATTACAGAGTTGTTAATTGGCCTAAATTCAATATTGTTGTGTCTCAGGGAATAGGGAGGCCCAAGAAGAGGGAGAATTGTGGGGAACAGTCAGAACTGTCAGAATATGTACAGAATTTATTGATTAAGTTTATCTCTTATATGGATTCAATTTGTGGTACCTCAGAACAATTACAATAACATCAAAGATTAATGATCACAGAGTAGTCTAACAAATATAATAATAATAATAATAATGAAAAATTTGAAATATTGCAAAAATTATCAAAATATGACACAGAAACAGAATGTGAGCACCTAACTATTAGAAAAATGGTGCTGATAGACTTGCTTAACACAGTGTTACTACAAAGCTTTAATTTAAAAAGCCCAAAATGAAAAATCCCTAATATCTGCATAGTACAATAAAGTACAGTAAAGCAAAGCATTGCCTATGTATGTGGTCAAATAATTCAACTTCTAGAAAAATGTTATTGAAAGGAACTTTGAGTAAAATGAAATGCATATAATGAATGCAGCTAAATCCTAAAATACTAGCTTTGTTTATTTAAAATAAAGACTTGAGCACTTTTAGTTTATGAAGAATAGAATAAAAAATAAACTTTTTTCCCTGAAATCATAAAGTTTCTATTTGTATTTAGGGAAAGTAAAAGGAATACAGTATCTTGAATTTAAAAATTCAGAAGACATGGGAAGTTATATTGAATTTTAAAAGTTCTGATGCTGGGTTTAACCATGATGGCTCTCCAGTTGTTTTTTTTATTATGTCTATCTGTTTTAACCAGCCAATAATTGTATAGAATCAATAGCTGCCTAAATAGAGGTTCTTGTACTTACTGGTTTTTTTTTAAACCAGAGCTTGGTTTTAACAGTATAAGTAGTCATGGTTGGCACTTCTACCAATTTAGATCAATACCTTCTCTGTAACTAATAGCTACTTTGGACATTAAAAAGTTAAATAACCTACTTAGAGTCACAGAGTCTGTATGAGCCACAGGTGGGAGTTCTCCCTAATTCTGAAGTGAGCTCTCCATATCCATTATACCATACTGCTTTGTGTTCAATGGATACCCTCTGTTACTAGGTCCTTCAACAAAGAGTCACAGTGCTTTTTGTGAGAGACTAAGGGTAAACTGGAATCAGTTACCAGTTGCTGTTGCCTCTGATACATTTGGTTGGATATCATCATATCTTATATTTGTTCCTTAAACACTAGCCACAGAAAGTTATCACGACACTGATATGCTGACTTTTTCTTATAATTCATAAGAGATGGTCTCTGTTGATCTGCTGCTTTCTGACCCTGCCGTTGCTCTATCTCATCACCCCTTGGATATTGCAACTAGAAATTTACTCTTAAAAGCTTGCCCAATTTATAGGACAGCATTATCTATATTACTGACAGAAGTAGCTATGAGAATCCCCTTGGCATTTTTCAGGATGATTCTAAAGTATGGACAATTCTATTTTCTAAGACCAAGTGTGCATATAATAAAGTAGCAACCCCTTTAGCCTCACTCTTCTAATCACATTGGCACTGGCCAGTTGGATCCCAAGGTAGAGGATTAAACCATTCTTTGGGGTTCTAGAGACAACCGTGAGAGGATAAGGGGCTTTCATTTTAATTGCTTTCACAAGCCTCTATCCTGTGTATGCCATCTCATTGATTTTCAATTGACTAACTGCAGTTAATTAGCCTTTAGAAAGGAAGCCTATATCAAGATCTTTTAGCAAGAACAACTGTTACCAAAATATCTTCCCAAAATCTATCTCAAACTTTCATCTTGCACACACACAAGATTTCTGAGTGTGAATTTAGAAGGCACAATGTGATAAGAGGACTCAAGTCTTAGGAGTCCTTTTTTCCTTTCATAGGGTTTTTATGAAGTCCCTGCTTTAGTGTAGTTCTCTGCTGGACTTCAGAGTTCAGTGTTTGTAGAGCCCCAAACTACCTTTCCTTGATGTGTCTGGTTTGTTCTTGGGTCTCAATGCAGATACTGCAGTCAATCACTGCCATTCAGGGGCACTGCTACCAACAATGGTGGTCCAAATCTTCCATCCTTTTAAAATTTACAATCTTCTAGCCAATGGAAGTTGTGTTCCTTACCCCCTCTGCCACGTAATTCCCTTTCAGAAGATTCTCCAACAGTAAAATGGCCTCGGTGGAAAGCTGGATTCCAAAATGTCTTTCTTTTTTTTGTCCAAAGTTCACAGATCATGAATTATTCTCTTCAACTAACTTCCTTCTGTTTCCATCCTTTATCATTCCATGAACCAAGTGTTTCACTTATTCCAAATAGAATAAGGACTTGTTTGCACCTAGTTTACACCTTTGGTTAATTGGTTCTATAAAAATTAAAGAAACATTTTCACAATTAAAGTATCCACATGTAATCTTTTTAGCTGCATTTCGGTTGAGGGGTATAAGATACTACTAATGGAGAGGTACCTATAGAAAGTGGCGAATGGATGGTTTATAAGCAATAACAATACTGGTAAGAAATTGAGGAAAAAAAACTGTAGGGAAATAGCTACTGAGACATTTGTGATAGTAAACAAAAATTACTCCTTCCTAGCTGTACCCTTCTCCTGGAACAGTTTTGGACCAGTAATAACTTGTACACTATCTAAAAGGAATATGAATTTGGAGCTAAACCCGCTTTTAGCAGGCAAGAGGAAGGGAAGCAAATATCTCTCTGGCTTTCCAGACATTTCACCATCACAGATCATTAGTTCTCAGATACTGGAAAAGATTGTTCCTCAACTTCCAAACACGTCATCCACAATATGCGCTCTCAGACTCCCATGGACCAAAGGTTCAATGGATCTGGGATGAAGTTCACTGCCCTTGTTCTTATTGTATTCAAGACAGATATTCCTCCTTCTTATTCCTGGAGACCACTTTCATAAGTTCCACATCACCAAAATTAATGAATTCTAGGAGTTTCCTTTGCTTGTCTCAGTTATTTCCAGAGTCTGACATCTCTATGGCAACACTTAACAACAGAGGTGCTACTGACTCCCCAGAGATGAAAACTTTTCAGTGCCATACAAAAATAGCTGGAGTATACTTGAAAATGCAATTATACATCATAAGCTTCAAAAGAAACATTAACACTTTAAAATAATGGGGGGGGATTATTCCAGTGTCCCAGGTTAACCTCCCACAATATAGTTAACAGCAAATGAAAATTAATAGTACATACAATAGATAGCACAATATAAAACATCATTTGAAAGTCTACTTTAGCAACTAAATCCCTATATTTCATTAAGGACACATACATTAAGGAAACATAAGAGTACTAGTACATTCATAATACACAGGCAAATATTAAAGTCTATGAAAGAATAAGTTTAAGTATAAGATTTGGCATATATACAAAATGAAGAGAAAAAATTCATAACTAGCAGACAGATGTAATATTAAAAACATAACATGAGCATGTAAGCAAATAAACAAAAAATAATAAAATAGAAGCATAACACAAAACAATACACAAACAATTATGGGCAAGGCAAGTGAACATTTCATGGACAATAGTTGGTATAATCAGGCAACTAGGCGCTTCAGTAGGGAGAGTATTGGACTTGAAATCAGAGAGACTCATCTTCCTGAATTCAAATTTGGCCTCAGGCACTTGACTAGCTGTGTGTCCCTGGGCAAGTCACTCAACCCTGTTTGTCTCAGTTTCCTAATCTGACAATGAGCTGGAGAAGGAAATGGCACATCAATCCAGTATCTTTGAAAAGAAATCCCCAAAATAGGGTCACAAAGAATCTGAAACAATTCAAAAACAACTTTATTATTATCATCTGACTGATTTCACCCTGGCTATTGGTCCTTTTTCTGCTAGCTGCAAACATGTTCATGTCTGCTTCTTAAAAAAAATCTTCACTAGGCCCTACCAGCTATTCAAACTTTCATTTTATATATCTTCCTTCCCTTTCTCATTCAATCCCCTTGGGGGAAAATTATACTCTTATTGTCTTCAATGACACAACCTGTGGCATGTCACTAAGGACCTTGTGATTAACTCTTCAGAGGCTGAGAAAGAGAGTTTTAGTGTTTATATCCAACATATCCACACCTGCCTTTATCCCCTCAATACATTCTATTTCTTTGCTAGGCAATCTTCCTAAACTAGGTAAACTTCCTAAATTACTTAATAAGGTCTGTTTCTCTCAGGGTAGTTATAACTAGGAAGACACCTCCTGGCGAGTAGCCCAAGTGCCAGAGGGACAATAACACCTTTTCCAATCTAACATATTGATTTCATAACTTTTAAAATAATTAGATAGATGAGTCAGGTAATTCATATAGTACTTCTTGAATAAGTCTCCCCTCATTTAACCTCATTACACATTACTTTGCAATCCTACTTTAATTTTTTTTTCAATTTCAAAAAATATAATACATTCAGACCTAGACTCTGTATCTAATATCAGGACTCATTTATGCTTTTTGACATAAATCATACTTTCCAACCAATGTACTGCCATTTTTTTCAAGAAATTGCTCCCTGTTTAAAATATTCTACAAACTAGTAATGATAGCTTAAGCAAATTTATACCACAATAACATCAGAAAGTAATGTGATGTGAAATTAATACATGGTGAATAAACAATGAGCAAATATGCAAATCAACATTCAATGCAACAGAAATAAGCTCTGTGTTATGAGAAACATGTAAATAATTTTCCCATGTGCTAACAAATAGTAAATAATTTTACAAACAATAGGCAGTAAATCAAAACTCTTGATTATGTTCATAGCCTCACCACACAAAGCATCAATTAATGGCATCAAGAAAAAACATTTTCCATAAACAATATTTCCTTGTTGGCAGCAGATTGATTAAGGGAAGAAAAAAATGTCTTTTTGAGATTAAGACAGTCAAACAAAACAAAATAAAATGGTAAAAAGTAAGACTTTTCTAGAATCAAAATTATAAAAATTTTAAATGACTCATCTGAAAGTGAAATGAAAACTATGTGTAGCTAATAAACATAAAATGAAAGAAATGAGAAAAATGCATTCAAAAAAAGCTGGAGCAATAACCTAATCAAAGTCAGGGGAAAAAAGATGAAATAAAATGAGAGTGGGGATTGGGAGGTTGAGGATTCTGCTGGAGATAAAGTTTCAAACAAGACAAAAATTAAGACAATTTAAAATACCAAAAATGTTAAATGTTAAATGCCTGAAGCATGAAGATGCTTAAAATCAAACACCTGAAAGATACAAAAAGGGTGAATGAAGCAGAATTACTTTCAGGCATTAATTAAAAACAAAAACAAAAATCTGGTCTAGCAATAGGAATCCACTCTAAACTCAAAACTGTTATTAAGATTCTAAATCACAAGGGAAAAATAAAATAACCCATGTAACAATAATCCTGAATATGAATTCTTCAAGTATAATAAAGACCCCCCCCCCCCGCAATGTAGCATTGGAACAGGTTGGAGACTAGTGAACGTATTATAAGGTAGAAGGGGGCATTAACTACACACTTCTCCCTGTTCCCTCCCTCCCTCCCTCTCTCCCTTCCTTCCTTCCTTCCTTCCTTCCTTCCTTCCTTCCTTCCTTCCTTCCTTCCTTCCGTCTTTCTTTTTTTGTCCCTCCCTAAATTCTTTCTAGTATTTTGATTATGTAAAGGATGATAATTCATTTAGGAACAAATCATTTGTAAGGAAAAGCCCAGTCAGTGGTCCTCTGATTTGATATTGAATTGTTTTCTTCCCTTTATCTCTGCCCCTCTCTTGGAGAAAATCATTAGACAAGGATGAGTTCATCTACTATATTAATGAAGACAGGAGCTTTGAGCAGCAGTGAGAAGTGTGTGACAGCAAAGCTTCCTAGACAGTTCTTCATTCTTGCAAGTATATTCTGTTAGTTTTTGTCCAGGGAAAGAGTGGTCCCTCAGTTTTTGACTATCATCAGTTGCAAAAGGAACTCTCAGAATCCCTGTGCTTAGGGATCTGTGTACCTGCATCAGAGGTCTGATACAGAGGCTCTTCCTTTTTTTTTTGTTCCCAGAACACTCTCTCCCAAGAAGTTCCACATTACCAAAGTCTATGAATTCTGGGAAAGAGCTTGACTTGTCATAGCTATTTCCAGAGTCTGACATCTCTATGGCAACACTCATGCAGGCAGCTACATCATTATTAAGTGCTGTGCCTCCTCTCTTTCCATGTCCTCTCTATGTTCATAGAAGACCTCACTTTCTTATCACTCTCTTTTTCCTTTCCACTTTGTGTTAAAACTTTGAATCCAAAATATTTAGCGAAATGGTTAAATTAAAATCCAATAAATACATCTGAAGGCAGTGAAAGAGAAATCAGATAACCAAAGGCAAGATAATTTAATTCTGTTTTAAATCCTAGAAATATATTTCAGAAGTTTATTTCTTGAGAAATGATGGGGAATGAAAGAAAAGTTAAATGGTATTTTATTTTCCTCATCAAGCTTATATGAGCAGAGACCTGGCTAGGTAGGAAGGTAATTTCCCCTCTACTTTGCAATGGAAGCTGGAAAAGAGGCTTAGTTTAGGATTATTAAAAACCTTGACTAATCCCTATTGATAGTCATTTATGTCTTGGCATGGCTCTGTTCCTAGGCATCTAGATAGTATAGTTGAGACAGAGTTGGAGCTTAGCATACTGCCTGGCCCCTAGTAGATGCTTAAAAAATATGTATTGAGGGACAGCTAGGTGGTGTAGTGGCTAGAGCACTGACTCTGAAGTCAGGAGGACCTGAGTTCAAATTCAGTCTCAGACACTTAATAATTGCCTAGCTGTGTGACCTTGGGCAAATCACTTAACCCCATTGCCTTAAATAAAATTTAAAAAAAAGTCTTGATTGACTGACTTGAAATCAGGAAGACCTGAATTCAAATCCTGCCCCAGCTAATTTCTAGCTATATATATTTATTCTAAATTAATTGGTTAACTGCTCCCACCTTAGATTCCTCATCAGTAAAATGTCACCTACATCACAGAGCTATTTCAAGGACCAAATGAAATAACTGTAAAGGAATTTACAAATCTTAAACTGTTCTATAAAAGGGATTTATTATCACTATTGTCTCCCTGGTCTCATTAGCTTTAATTTTTCCCTATTTTATCCTCTATCACTGTTGGAGGGATCTGTGGCTTCTACTGGTAGGGGGAGGCAATGAAAACCAGCTAACCAATATGGCAGCAGTATCCTCTAAGGAAATGCTGATGATTGCCCCACCAATAGAAGCCACAGACGCCCTCCAAACTAAGCAGTAAAGATGGAATTTGCAACAGGAAGACCCTGAGTAGCTTTTCTTTTGCTTAGCCAGTGCCTCATTTTGACTGTTGGGACCTATAGCAGGCTTTCAGATGTTGCTTATGGATCATTTTCTACCTGTAAACATGAATTTAAATAATGAATCAATACTTCTCTAGTATTGTTGTTGTTGTTGTTGTTGCTAATTGTCTTCTATAAATGCAAGCACCAACATATTGGGAGACTTTTCCTAAGCAGAAGAAATCTTCATATAAAATATGGTTTATTGAAGGCTTTTTTATGCTTGCATCTTAAGTTTTCTTTGATGCATAGCCCTTTATAATTTGGGAAATTTGCTTGTCTAAAGTACAAGAGTTTGTTGGGTTTTTTCCTTCTAAATTTGGTAGGTTTTGTACCCTCTACTCAGGCATAGCTCTAGTTCCTTCAAAATACAGTCTTAGGATATTTATTAATACCAAACTGAAAAAGATTGCCCTCCTAGAGATTAATGCTGCCTCAGAATGTCCCTGTCTAGATATAATCTTTAGGCTAATTATTTGATCCAGGTCGTTGTAGACAACAGGCACCTATATCCAAGCATGAGTAAGGAAGGACTTTCAGGGAACTGGACTCATGTGCTGTAGTGAACTGACTCTCAGAAAGGACTGTCCAGGTAGTCCAATGCACACACATTCAGACACTTGAGGAACTAGTTGAGGGTTGATGCTTGAAGTGGAATCTTTCCCACTATATAAGAAGAACCAATCCATCTTCAAATTGCATTTCTCCTAAAAATGTTGTTCAACTCTCATAGAACTTTAGTTATTTGTCTTAATATGGAGAAGGCATACATAGGACTAGAAGAAAACTTATTATCCTGGAGGAGTGTGTCTTTCATCTAAAAGTACCTGAAGGAGCCCAGAGGAAGATTTCCCCTCCACTCACTGCCCATCTGAGAATGGGCTGATGCAATTCATCTCTGCCATCTCATGGAACTATACTATCCAGAACTGTGTGCTCTATTTTACCTTTCCTGGTAGAGGGATACCAATTGCCACCTGATTATTCATTTAGAAGATTAGTATGTAGGCTCAATTCTAGGGAATGGGTGGCAGAGCCTGATTTAGCCCCTTGAACCAAGGTCATAATAGTAAAGAGCTAATCCATATATTATGCTTTTATATATGTGCTTTATAATTATTTATTCTTTTGATTCTCACTATAACCCTGGAAGTTAAAACCCTGAATAACTTTATGATCTCCATTTTACAGAACATAGAACAGTTCTGGCTTATGAAAATAATTCCTTTAGGATTCACCTTTATATACAATGTTTAGTGGCAGGTGATCATGATTCTGGAACTTCTACCATGGTTGGGGCAACTATACTTTCCCATTACCCATTCTACCCCAATTCAGAAAACTCTGTGAGCAACTGACCTGAACAAGTATCTTCTAATATACAAATATAGATACTTAAAGAATTATTGGTAGTCAGTATTCTTATCTCATTTCTTATCCTTACTTTTGATGGTGCCCCTAATCTGTGAAACAGGTTTCACAGAGAAGCATTGCTGAATTAGGAAGCTATAGATATGTTCTTGACATTCTAGGCTTGAAATCAAAATACATTTTTCATAAAAATATTAAGAGATGATGATTGGACATACTTGAAATATATATTATATATATTAAGAGGGCTTAATTGAATAGATATTCCCTGGCTCTTTCTATTGAACAGTACTGGCAACCCAAGAAGCATCCTTTATTGAGAAAAATTATGTGGATTATAATTATCAGAAGGGCAAGTTATTTAATTTATATGAACCTGGTTTCTCAACTTTCAGATGAGGGAGTTACATTAAGTGACCACTAAGGTCACTTCTTTCCAACTTTAAATTAATGACTCAATGATCTTATGGAGTTTCTATATCTGTAGCAGATTGGAGATGCTACTAAGAGAGGATTTTGATTCATGAGGTGGGCTCCACATGTTAGAAGGTTTACAAAATGGGACTGATGGAGCTGAATGGGAACCATTGTAAAGACTAAGGAAAGGTAAAATCTTGAGTTTCTGTCAAAGAGAAGAAAGGAAGAGAGAATTTGATGAGCACTATGGCCAGGAATTCTGATTGGATCTTGATGATTTGGGAGCCAAGGCGAAAGACTTCAGTAATTCTCCATTCAAAACTGCAAGACTTCCTCCTCCAACTATAAAAAATATAATAGCAGTCCTCCAAACTCTTATGGAATCACCCAGAATCAGGAACTGTGACTATGAGCAGGCTCCATTGGGCAGGTCCTGCTGCTTTATTTTTCAGGTATGTCATGGTCCATATGGGTTTTTGTGGTCTTTTCTGGGAGACAAATCATCAATAACATTGTTTCTCAAGTTGCTCTCCCCAAAGCTGTTAATGACCTTAGCACCCAAACCAGTGGCCTTTGTTCTGCACTCTTTTCCATGACTATTATGTAGTATTTATCACAGCTGATAACCCCATCTTGTTTGATAATCTTTCCTGCCTTAGATTCTTTGAACCCTAAGCCTCTTCCTGGTGTTCAAGAGTGAGTATGTAAAAGACAAAGAAACAAACTAGACTTCAAGAAGTAAGCAAGGTCATTACATCTTGCTTAGCCACATTCTTTTCCCTTTCATATACTGATAGTAAGTCCAAAGCCTCAAAATAGGCTTTGGCAAATACCCTTATCATAGAACTTATTGTCTTTGAGAGTTTCTTAGATTACTGAAAATGACTTGCTCCTGGTCATGCAACTGTTAGGTATCAAAAGCAAGATTTGAATTTAGGTCTTCTTGAATCAAATGTTGATTCTCTATCTACTGTGATCCTCTGCTTCTTATTCAATCAAATTTAATCTTTGTAATTATTTGTATTCCTGTCCCTCCAATAACTTTACTTGCTAATTACTATTTAAGTTCTTGGAGGACAAAGATTACTTCATTTTTGTCTTCACATCTCTTTAAGTATAACGTAGTCATACTTAAAAAAAATTTAAAAAAACTTTTGTCAAATTGAATTGTATCCTCAAGGTCTATCACATACCTTGCATGATGCTTGATAAATGTTTGTTGAATTGCTAAATTTAATTTAAAATATAAGTACATTAATATATGAATTATCTAGAAAAAAACTACCCTAAAATTCTACAAGTATTTCTTAGTTTAATTTCTATGTTGCATAAATACATCAAGTAAGCATATTCCAAATAGAAAAGGATCATTTATGAGTTTGATACTTAGTTTTCTGGGGAAAATAGACAATAAAATTTAGACTAAATGATCCATATTATAATAGGGAAGGAGGAGAGCAGAGAATTCTAGTAAAATATGAATGTTTTTAGTGTGGAAAACAGTTCCAGCATTCTTCTTCCTAAGCCATGAAGCATTTGTTTCTCTCAAAATAAAAGATGATTTTACCTTGCTGGAGCATAAGCATAGACATGGTTGTTTATTTTCTGAAGGTGATTCTTCATCATAAGGTGTTTGGAATGGATTCTCCAGGGGGAACATCTGTTCAGTCCTAATGTTAGCATCTGCTAAGTTAGGTATACTAGCAATCAGCAATTTAGAAACCTCAGTTGTAGGAGGGGAATAGAAGAATAAAGTCAAGCAATTAGGGAGGAGAACCTAGAAATCTGTCTTGTTTCGGTTTTTTCCTGGCACAGATGACCAGTGAGAGAATAGGGCTAAATCTGTAATTTGACTTTACTCACCAAGGATTACAGGTCAAATTGAATCAGCTTGAGAACAGTCAAATATCTTCAAATTGGACAAGAGCTATGTTGGTGTTCATGAACCTGAGGGTATGGGAGACTTTGAGAGGGGAAAAAAAAAGATCTAAAATAACTTCCTTGGGGATTGAAATAAAGAATCAATTAAGAACTAAAGGAATTGTCTGATAGCAGTGAAGGACCAGTTGAAGCTGCATAATATGAATTTATAATGTACTAATTCAGAAGGAAGGAAGCATTTATTAGACATCTGCTATTATTGTAGACACTACAAATATCTCTTTTGATCCTCACAATAAGTCCAGGAGGTTCTCATCCCCATTTTATACTGAGGATCTTGAGACAAAACAGAAGTATCTGAGGTTGGATTTGAATTCAGGGCTTCCTGACTTTAGAGCTACCACTCTATTCAGAAAATAGTGTATTGCCTTGTTTCCTCATTTCCTCTCAGAATGCATATATGAAATCCTCCAGCTCCATGCAAGGGGAGGAGCAGTGGTGGTGGATGCTCAGAGTAAAGATTGAAGGGTGAGCAGAGAAAGGCAAGGAGAAAAGGAATTTGAAAGCAGAGTGGCTTTGGATTGGTAAATTATAGAATTGGAATTAAAAAGGGAAGAAAATGAAGTTAGAGCTAGGTGAGTAGCTTAAGGAAATATTGAGAAGTGAAGATAGTAAAGCTCATGAGAGAGGTTTAGAAGAGATGAGGTGTAGGGTTAAATGGAATGATGAAAGGGCATGTGGTCAGATTGAAGAATGTCAGAGTATTTATTATCCACAATGGTTGTGGATAATAGTGAAATACAAAATATGGCCATTTCTATATATTATGGATTTAAAGCAGGTATATTATTTAAGGAGACTGGGTGGTCAGGAAATTAGAGTAAAATTGCAAGAGTTGGGAAAGGGAAGAAGACAGTAAGCCAAGTACTGAATTTCTGAAGAAGAGAGGAAGAAAGTTCTTCTGTACTAGGGGATAATATACAATAATCCTAATAATTTTGACTGGGTGGAACATTTTAATTGAGTGAACTTTAAAATAGACAAGGTTTCTGGTTGATGGTAGTAAGAGGAGAATCTAGAAGTGGTTGTGGGAAACAAGGAGTAGTCCAATCCTCACTCTGGGACCAGGATGTTGAGGTGAGTGCTAAAAAGGGTGTTTTGTCATCAGGGAAGCCAAGGCTCAGTGAGGAGTAGAATATGGAAGATGTATAAAAGAGAGAAGTCCAGGGAAAAGGAAAATTTTATCACTATGGAAGAGAAATTTCAGAAGGAAAAGAGTAGGGCATTGGTGTGGGTGGGACTTAGATTTGAGAGTATGGAATGACAGAATGGGAGGTAGAGGCTAAGAATAAATTGTCCTTCTTTGCTCAATGATTAATATAGCCATAGGAAGACAGTTAGTCATAGGTGTAGTAGTGGGTGACAGATGAACAATAAAGCTCACAGTCTATTAAAGCTGTTGCCTGACAGAGAAAATGTAATGTCATCTTTGTTTTATTATAGTTCATTTTGTTAAATATTTCCCAATTACTTAGGGCAACACTGTGTGTGTGTGTGTGTGTTTGTGTGTGTGTGTGTGTGTGTGTATGTGTGTGTGTTGTGAACAATGTGTTTGACAACTCTGGTGTATTACTTGATTTGAGCCTTGAATGGAGTTAGGGATTCCAAGAGGTGAGCATGAGAAGGTTGATCATTTCAGCCATGGTTGGGGCTTGGAGGCAAAGGATGGAATATCTTATTTGGAAAATAGCAAATTGGGCCAATGGGGTGGGTTGAGGATGATGTGGTGTAGTTCTAGAAAGATAGGTTGGATTCTGAAGAGCAATTTGGAACTATCTCCAAAGGGCTATAAAATTGTGCATACCTTTTGATTCAGTAATACCATTACTAGGTCAATATCCCAAAGACATTTAAAAAAGGGAAAATGAACTATTTGTACAAAAATATTTATAGAAGCTCTTTTTCTTGTTACTAAGAATTAGAAATTGAAGGGATGCTCATCAGTTGGGGAATGGCTAAAAAACTGTGATATATGATTGTGATGGAATTTTGTTGTGATACAAGAAATGACAAACAGAATGATCTCAGAAAAACCTGGAAAGACTTACATGAACTGATGCATAGTGAAATGAGAAGAATCAGGACATTGTATATAGTAACAGCAATATTGTACAATGAAGAACTGATCCAAGATAAGCCCAGACAACTAATGATGAAGCATACTATCCACTTCCAGAGAAAGAACTGATATTACCTGACTACAGACTGAAGTTTGCTATTTTCACTTTCTTTCTTTCATTCTTTTTTATTTGAATCTTCTTGTAAAAATGATTAATATGGAAATATTTTACATGATTGCACACACACACACACACACACACACACACACACACACACACATATATATATACATACATATATATATATATATATCTGTTTCTGATTGGGTACCATCTCAGGGAGAGAGAAGCAGTGAAGGATAGAATTTGGAACTCAAAATAAAAAAAAAATTAAAATTTGTTTTTAACATGTAATTGGGTAAATATAAAATATATATTAATGACTAAAAATAAAAAAAACAAAAGATAAGGTGAAGTCATACTGTGAAGAGTGTTCAAAGTCAGACTGATGATTTTGTATTTTATTATTGAATTTTGTATTTTATTATTGAAGCTTCTAGAGGAGAAGACATATATGGTCATAGCAATAAATATTAATACAATATTGATATATTCCTGAGGTTTTCTAATCACCACTTAACCTAAGGAAAGAATTTTCTTACCTAACATTTCAACATGGTCATCCAATTTCTGTTTGACAATCTCTGGTGATGGGAACCCAGTACTTTGAAGTAGCCCATTGCATTTTTGGATAGCTCTAATGAATTTTGAAGTGATAATCAGCATGTTCCCCCCCATCTGCATAGAGCAATATTTGACAGATTATTAGTTGATAAAAGCATAGCCTTCTCTAAAAAATGTTGACAACCATGAAATTTTGTATGACTTCTTATATAATCTGCAAATGAATGCTCCTAGAATTGTTTAGAATAAAGAGCAAATAGTTCATGTTGAACTGGTTCAGGCTGATTGAAATAATCGGACAAGTGTTAAAAGTCTATGATATTTGACTTCTACTGGTCTCTAAAGGTTCATGTATAACCGCCTGAGTTAGTTTCACAGAAGAAACACATGGATCTAATGGATTTGATGACTAGAAGGTGAATTGTTCAGAAGTTCTAAAGCAATTTCAGATGTTAATTGCAAGGCTCAGAAGTATGGAACATTTATTTGGCGAACAAGGCAGCAGGACCATGTAGCTCCATGGTGTTTCTTGATTGCCTTTCCCTTTTGACGGTTATAGATTGATCCTTCATGCTAAAAACAGAATTCTGTACTAGCTGCTTATTTTCCCCTCCTCTGAATCTCTACCATTATTGCCATTATAAGAATTCTCATTCTTGTCTTCATCACTTCATGCTTACCTACAGGAGTTTTTAAAAGGATCCTTCTGTTTTTTCCCCTTTTTCAAATCCTTTGGTATAATTTTGCTGTTCAATTATCAGTCATATTTGACTCTTGTTATTGCATTTGGGGTTTTCTTGGCCAAGATACTGGAATGATTTGCCATTTCCTTCTCTGGTGCCTCATTTTACAGATGAGGAAACTGAAGCAAAAAAGGTTAAGTGTTTTGCCCAGTGTCCCTCAGCTAGTGAGTGTCTGAGACCAGATTTAAACTTCAGGAAGTATTTTCTTGCCTCTAGTACTTGGTGAACTATGGCACTGCCCAGCTGCCCCAGCATAATAGTCCTCCATTAGAATTTCTAAATTGTTCCCCCTATGAAATAGTGTGAAGACTACTAATCTTTGAATGAGAAGGTCTTGATTCAAGCCCTGACTCTGACATCTTTTTACTTGAATGACTCTTAGGTAAGTCATTTAACTTTTCTAGCCTCAACTCTTTCATCTATAAAATGAGAGTGCTACCCCTTTCACTCACTATCCATCACAAATGGTTGTTGTAAAGAAAGTGCAGTTCTTACCCCTTGAAGATCTTATAATTTAATAAAAGAAGAATAAAATCTATACCTAAGTAAAAATGATGTGTGTCAGTTTACATTTTTGAGATTAGTATGGATATAGGTTTACCAATGAGATCCCCTTCCTCTTCATCAATAATTCTTAGAATCATTAAGTAATGGAATGTAGGAGACTAAGATGGCTAGACTTCAATAAATTAAAAAACAATTATTTTGGAAGACTTCACATTCTAGCCTTTGAAAACTGTTCACTCCCTTAGTCATTTTGTTTGGGCTAATTCCTCTTGATGCTTAAGTCTCTTCTTGTACCTGTGATATATAGTTTATGATTCTTCCAGTCTGGGTCCACATATCATGCTCCTGTGAATTCTTCTTACTCTATGGCTTCTTGTCCCAGACTGACCTGCATTGGAGTTCCAAACTTGTGCCCCCAGGTGAGCAACTCACTACTCTTGTTATCAGCTAAGGTGATATACATATTTAATATTACAATGACAGATATACATTCTTATTCTCCTTCTTTAGTGATCCAATTGTTTTAGTACTTCATTGTCCTAGCCTAGCATTCTCTTATTCTACAACTCACACCCCTGTCCCTCACTCCTCAGAGATGGATCTTGAAGGCCATGTGTTCACTTTAGTTACAAGCAAGATCGAATTAGTACATTAAAGTCATAACTTAATTTCTCTTTTTCTCTGCAACCCTAGCATGGTCTCATGATCATATCACCCCAAATACAGTAAAAGAGAAACATATACACAGACTAAAAAATTAACCAAACCAAACTAATGAAATTAATCAACAAAAAAATCACTTTATATAGCTTTTCTTACTGAGATCCTACAATTAATGAACCACAGTGAAGGTTTTCAAAGATATTATTTAGTATCCAAAGAGATAGTATTTTGTAGTCCCTCTTTGTCACCTATCTGAAAATATCTTTATCTTTACCAACTCATGACTACATAGCAAATTCAAAGTCTCTATGCCATGTGCTTTGAGCTCCATATTTTCTATAGAAGGAAGGAGTATTTCCCTCATGGGATTCATGAAAAAAGAAACTCAATCATAGAATCCTAAGTTTCCATTGGAAAACCTTCCATTTAGGGCCCTAACTGCTAGATTTTTATTATCTTTCTAGCACTTCTGTATAAAAGTTCATTAACTTTTTTTTAGCAGCCCAAAAATGTTTTAGCTACTCTTGAATGACTGACTGGAGGGTGATCAGTAAAATGATTAAATAATATAATGCAAAGCAAAGCTGTAATTCACACTTCAAATTTTTGATTCCAGGCATCTTGCTGAATAACTTTTTACCTGTCAAGTATTTTGTAGGTCTTAAATCAAATAGCATAGGTTTTACTAACTAGAAATCCTAACTATCCAACATAATAATTTTGCTGTACTTCTATTTCTCTTGCTTTTGTTAATGCATTAAAACAATTAAAATGCCTATTTCATTTTCATTTGCTTATTATGGAATTGTGCCAATGTTTTATATTCTATCTAATATTTCATATAGACAAAATAGAATACTTATAAGACACTTAGAAAGCAGAAGTTTTAAAAATAATGATGACCATATATCTTTTGGGAGATAGGCTATTTAGATTTTAATATCTCTCAGTCTTAATTTTTCTATCTATCAAAAGATAGATGAACGGATCCTTAACAATATTCTCTTTCAGGTCTAACACTGATTTGATTATTCTAGGCTTAGTTTCTTACTGTCATTAAAGTTTAGTTCAACAAACATTTGTTAAGAAATGTGTATAAAATATTGTGATAGTCCTTGGGGAGGGTGAAAAGTTTGAATAAAAGTGCACTTTATCTCAATTCAACAGTCATTTTAGTGTATACCTTATATCAAATTTTATATTTATATATATATCTCTATTTTGTATATATATATATATGTATACTTTAGCATAGAAGGAAAGAAAATGAAAATGTCCCTATTCTCAAGGAGCTAATATTGTAGTCCATGGTTCATTTGAAGCTCTTAGCCTGATAAGATGATAAGATATAAACAAAATATAATATACATGGTAACAGGTATCATGGTATAATGGAAAGTGCTGGATTTAGATCCCAAGGATCTGGGTTCAAATCCTGATTCTACCACTTCCTATCTCTGTGACCTTGGAAGAGTCACAATTTCAATGAAGCATGTGCTCTGGATCATGGACTCAGTTTTAAAATAAGGAAGAGATTGTAGTCCCTTCAGCTTTAAAACTGCTATGATTACAATTGCATTAGAGAGGTAGAAAGCAAAATACTGTGTGAGACCATATAGTAAAGGACATTAATGAAAAGGAATTGAAATAGAAAAATTTTCTTGGAGGATATGATATTTTGTATTGAATTATTAAAGTACAAATTTACCAGGTTAAAAAAAGCACTGTTTTTTCCCCATGTATAAGATATACTCTTTTTCATAATATTTGGAGTCTAAAAACTGGGAGTGTCTTATACAGTTGTTGTAGTTTTTTTTTTACTTATATTTCCCACCTTTTCATGCTTTTTGTCTTTGTGCTCATTGTTTTGCATTTGTTACCGGTATATTAGGTTACATTTTGTCACATTCTTCCCAGCACTGGCTCAGAAAAGATTTTCATCCAGTGCTGTATTCAAATTCAAAGTGATCTAGTTTGCAGAAGTGAATGGAAATCCTGTTGCTGAATGTCTGTGTGGTCCTCCTCCAACTGAGAAAACAATCTGAGACTGGCTACAGGAAGAAGAAACCCTCCTGAAAATGCTCCAGGCAAGAAAGCCATGAGAGGCAAATCAGTCAAATGACCTGATTTAGAGAGGAAATTGAAGAGATGGATAGAAGAGCAAAAGGCCCTTGGAATTCCTCTGTCTAAAAAGATGGTTCATTAGGCAACCAGAAGAATTGCTGATGAAAAAGAAGTGACTGATTCAAAGGAGGATACGACTGGTGCTTCAGGTTCATGAAATGGAATGGACTAAACATGCGTCCATGCACCAGACATGCCCAAAAGATTCCTGAAAGCTATGAGCAGAAGGTCCTGGAATTTCATGATGAATAAAACTTGAGTTCAATAACTTTATGTAATACATTTTTTTTCAAATTTTGGGCCCCCAAATTAAGATACACTTTATACATGGGCATGTCTTATACATGGGGAAATATGGTAATTTCAGGCATTGGGAATAGTATGAGTAAAGGCACACATTGAGGGTATTTTATTCTTTGTTGACTTTTAATTTTTTTACATTTAATAATATTTTCCACTAGTTATATGTAGACAATTTTTAACATTTATTTAAAAAAATTTTTTTGAATTCCAAATTTTTCCTCTCTCTCTTCCCTGAAATAGTAACTACATTATACATGTTCAAACATACAAAACATATTGCTTTATTAGTCATATTGTGAAAGAAGACACAGACCCAAAGGAAAAGGAAACTACAAAAAAATACAGAAAGTAAAATATAGTATGCTTTGCTCTGCAATGAGACTCAGTTCCTTCTCTGAAAGTGGGTAGCATTATTTTCATCATGAGGTCTTTGAAATGATCTTGAATCATTGTACTGCTGAGGGTAGCTAAGGTATTCACAATTGGTGATTGTACAGTATTGATGCTACTGTGTTAAATGGTCTGATTCTTCTCACTTTGTATCAGTTCAGAGAAGTCTTTTAAAGTTTGAAATCTGACTGCTCATCATTTTTTTATGGCACAGTATGATATTCCATTGCAATCATATATCACAACTTGTTCAGTCATTCCCCAATTGGTGGGCATTCTTTCAATGTCCAATTCTTTGCCAAGAGGATAGTGTTCTGGGGGAAAGACAGTTTGTGTAGAGTTCTGAAGGTGTGCTAAAGAGTGATAAGGCTGGGAAAATAGGTGTCAACTAGATTGTGGTTGTTCTTGAATTTTAGGCTAAGGAAGTTTCAAGTTTATTGGATAAGTACTAGCAGAGATACTAAAGATTTTATCCTTAAAATACTCATTTTTAAAATACTGAATTCTTCTAGTGATACCATATAGCTACAGTTGCCATAAGATCATTTTCTCTAAAGGATCAAAATTGTTAATGATTCAAAGGACAATGGAGAGACAAAAAGTGTTTAAGTCATCTTTGTTGTTGTTCAATAGTTTCAGTCATGTCTATCTCTTCCATAATCCCTTTGGGATTTTCTTGGCAAAGATATTAGAGTAGTTTACTAGTTCCTTCTTCAGCTCCTTATTTTACAAATGAGGAAACTGAGACAAATGTGGTTAAGTGACATGCCCAGGGTTCCACAGCTGGTAAGTATTTCAGGCCAAATTTGAATTTAGGAAGATGAGTCTTAGGGACCACAGTCCTGGAATTCTATACACTGTGCCACCTTTAAGATGGCTGCAATAGCAATGACTTTTATGTAAGAAATTATATAATATATACCATTTAAGATATGATTAGAAAAAGAGTTGGCCAAAGTATCTATTGAGACTAAAGAATAATAGATGAACAATAAGTAACTACTCATTATACAAGTCAGCAAAATTTTAGCGGAGAGTAGGGGTCTTTACTTCTGTGATACAATAAACTTTCCCTCCCAGCTTCATCTCATCTGTTAATTTGCTGGTACTTTTATTTGTTTTTTTTGTAGACTATAAAAAGATCAAGAACAAACTCTACAATATTTCTGGGGATTTAATTTCAGTTTTACTGCTAGCACTTTTTAATTATACTAATTTATAAATTCAATTATATTAAATTTAATTATGACTTTTTGGGTTCTGTCCAACATTTTAGAATCCATTTAATTGCCTACATCTAGAACATGACTCTCCATTTCATTCAGAAAGATATACTTAAAGATTATCAAATGCTTTCCTAAAGTTCAGGCATATGTATCCTCCTACAAATTTAATAAAACTGTTAAAATGCAAATGGAGTTAGTTTGTTATGTCTGGCTTTTGATGAACACATACTCACTCTTATTGATCAAAATTTATTTTATAAATAATCACAGAATATTTAATTCTCACACTCTCTGTCTATCTGTCTGTCTGGTTCTCTCTCTGTGACTGGATTTCCCTATCTTTCTGGGACTCTCACTGGTCTGACACCAATACTGATAGTTATGAAAATTTTAACCTGCTTTTTTCCCCCTGAACTGAGTAGATTTACCCTTCTGCTTTGAGGCTCACCAAATTGGTGCCATCTTAGTGTTGGTACGCTATAGACTTTAGCTTTAATTGTAGCTAAGAGCCCTCAAACCCAAACAATCCATCAACCTCAGTCTGCTCCCATAACAGGGATTACAAGTATGTGCTTGGCTTAATAATACTGCCTAAAATTTTGCTGGGAATTGAAGTCAAGTTCTTTGTTCCAAAATCTGAAGAATGCCCCCTTTTGAAAATTACTATAATATTTTCAATCTTGTGATTTCTTTTGTCCTTCATAATGTTTATATGATCACTGATTCAATAATCACATTTTTAAATTTTTCTAGTGCTCATTATTTAATAACCTTGCTTGGAGGTCATTCACTTAGTCTATTTAAAACATATGGAGGTCAAAGGCATACCTATTCCTCTCCCTCACTCCTCTAGAGTAATCTTCAGAATTACTTGTCCTTTGGTTTTCTATCATACACTTTGTTAAATGATTTGCAATGCCTCCCAAGGAGAAGATTTAGGCTAAATATTCCATAGGTCTCCCCCTCTTACCCTGCTGAAGAAATTCGCTGCTGACAAACACAACAATGTCATTGTGAAACAAACAAACCAAAAAACTCAATCCTTCCCAAACAGAGGAAAAAACCCACCTCCATGTCGCTGCAGAAATAGATTGGCACCTATTTCTCGAGAATATGACCAATGCCCTAGATCTGCTTGCCAGCTGTGTCTCTTGTTGAGAGAATTGTTTTAATTCTGATGATTATAGTAGACCTCCCAAAGCATGCTGTCATGTGTGAGGCAGTGGGCCCAATTAATGTTTACCTCATTGCTTGTGGCTTGACAGTTTTTCTGACTTGTTGTAATCATAAGCATGAAGCTCTGGGGGCTTGATGTTCACTTACTTTGCAATATGCAGCTTATTTATTGTTGCTTCTCCTACTACCCTCCCTTAATTCCCACCTTCTGTTAAAAGAATTTCAGGGGATTGTATTCATGCATCAAGTCTAAATAACATATACTTGGCAGTGGTTCCCCCTCCCTTCCCTTTGTTAGAGAATGGTTCTTTCTCTTCATTGAAAGCAGCCCATTCCATCACTCATGGGTCTTCTCAGTTTTTTTTTTTATTTTAATAGCTAATTTGTTTCCTATAAATAACCAATAAACACTTAGTTCTGCTTAGGAAGAAGATTTTCACTAATGAAACAGGGTGCAGAAGGGAAAATAAACAGTTAGCCACTAACATACAATACATGTCCCCAAGCAAAAAGCTGATACTACAGAAATGAGAAAACATGACTCTTGATTCAGACAGCATGGGCGAGAGAGGAAAGTGCATAAGACAAATAGTGAAAAAGTAAAACTAACTGAGGAAGAAATTTAATCATTTGTTTGTTAAAAATGTTTCACATTTATGTAACAATTTACATTTTACAAAACAGTTTGTACACAATAACCTCATGGTACTTGGTCTAGGTCAGGCCTTTATCAATTCATATTTGAGTCCTGCAATAGTCAACTGGTGGATCTGCCTGTCTCAAATCTCTCTTAACTTTATTTCATCATTCATTAAACCTCTACAATGATTGTCCTAAAATTCAAAAATGATGTCATCCTTTACCCTCATGCCAGTCCTTAAACTTATTATATAATAATTATATAATTATATAATCATATAATAATTTCAATATATGCTGAAAAAACCTTTGATAAAATACAGCACTCAATTTCACACAAATAAAGACAGATCTAAGCAACTGGAAAAATGTCAATTGCTCATGGGTAGGCTGAGCTAATAGAATAAAAATCACAATTCAACCTAAAATAAATTACTTATTCAGTGCCATACCAATCAAACTGCCAAAAAACTATTTTACAGAACTAGAAAAAATAGTAACCAAATTCATCTGGAGGAACAGAAGATCAAACAATACCAAGGAAATTAATGAAAAAACATGCTAAGGGAGGTGACCTAATTGTATGAGCTCTAAAATTGTATTAAAAAGATCAGTCATCAAAACTGTCTGGTACTGGCTAAGAAACAGAGAAGTGGATCAGTGGAATAGGTTAGGTACAAAAGCAATAATAGTAAATGACTATAGTAATCTACTATTTGATTAAATCAGAAGACTCCAACTTCTGTGATAAGATCTCACTATTAGAGAGAGAGAGAGAGAGAGAGAGAGAGAGAGAGAGAGAGAGAGAGAGAGAGAATAATAGCCAAGCAGAGGGCAAAAGGCAAACTCCCTTCCCCTATATTGGACCCGGAATTAGGTAGAGGGTAAAGCCTAAGGAGATCAGGATACAAATTTTACTTTAAACAAAGAATCATTGGTAATGGGGATCTCCACTCAATTTGAGCTGATTACAAATTGTTTCTGTTACATTCATAATTCTCTACTTCTAGTCAATTTGCATCTCAAGAGTAGGTGGTAGTCAATTTACATCTCCACCCCAATTTCTACATTCACAGTTCTCTTCATCTTTCCCCTGCATCAGTATGACAGAAACAATACATAGACCAACATCTCATACCCTATACCTAGGTAAGGTCAAAATGAATACAGGAGTTAGACATAAAGGATGATATCATAAGCCAATTAGGAGAACATGGAATCATCTATCTGTCAGATCTATGGAGAAGGAAGGAGTTTATGCCCAAAAAAGAGATAGAGAACATTATAAATTACAAAATGGTCAATTTCCACTATATTAAATTTAATAAGTTTTATAGAAATAAAACCAATACAATCAAGGTTAGGAGGAATGCAGAAAACTGGGAAACAATTCTCACAGTTGGTGTTTCTGATGAAGGACTTATTTGTAGAATATATAGAGAATTGAATAAAATTTATAAGAATACAAGTCATTTCCCATTTGATAAATGGTCAAAGGATCTGAACAAACAATTTTCAGATGAAGAAATTAAAACTACCTATAGTAACATGAAAAAATGCTCCAAATCATTATTGATAAGAGAAATGCAAATTTAAACAACTCTGAGGTACCACCATACACCTATCAGATTGGCTAAAATGACAAAAAAAGGAAAATGATCAATGCTGGAGATGTGAGAAAACTGGGATAGTAATGCACTGTTGGTTTTGTTGAACTGATCCACACATTCTGGAGAATAATTTGGAACTATGTCTGAAGGGCAATAAAACTGTGCATACTCTTTGATCTAGTAATACCATTAAGAGGTCTAAATCTCAAAGACATCATAAGAAAGAAGAAAAGGCCCAACATGTACAAAAATATTTATAGCATCTCTTTTTGTGGCAAAGATTTGGAAATTGAGGGGATATCCATCAATCAAGGAATGGCTGAACAAGTTATGGTATATGAATCTTATGAAGTATTATTATTCTCAAAGAAATCATAAATGGTAGGACTTTAGAAACCTTGGAATCATGTTGAGTGAAGTGAGTGGACCAAGGAGCACATCATACACATTAACAACATTTTTAGATGATCAACTATGATGGAAACAGATCCTCTCAGCAGTTCAATGATAACGGACAATCCTGAGAGGCCTGCTACAGAAATTTCATCCACAGCCGGAGAAAAAACTATGGATTCTGAATGCAGAGCAAAGCATATTAGGTTCACCTTTTAAAACTTTTCATGTTTTTTTAAGTTTCTTTCTCTTGTCCTCCCCCCACCCCAGTTCTAGTTCTTTTTTCACAACATGATGAATATGGAAATATGTTAAATGTGCTTGTACTTGTACAATTTATATCAAATTGTATACTCCCATGGAAAGGGAGAGTGGTAGAAAAATGTAGAACTCAAAAGCTTGCAAAGAATGAATACTGAAAACTATTTTTGCATGTAATTGGAAAAAATAAATAAAATAAAATTTTAATGTAGTTTCATCATGTAGATAATTCCTATAAAAATTCAATCATAGGTCCAGTTCCTATTCTTATCCCTAATATCATAAATTAAGTGGCACAAATATTTTGATGAAACTGAGTCTCAGAGAAGTTATGACTTACTAAAATTTCCACAGTATTTTAAATATTATAGTCTAGATTTGAACTTAAGGTTTTTGAATCTAGATTCAGGGTTCTTTTCACTATAGAGCTACCATGGGAGGCTTGATTGTTTATATAAGTGGCTTCTTAGTTTTCCAAGTGGGTCCAGAACCATCATAGATCCTATTAGTCCTGGAAACTCATAAAATAACATTAAAATTCTTTTGTCTGATTTATGTAAAATTGTCCCATTTTGCTTTTAATATTGAGTAAATGGATTTGAAAATAACAAGGTTTTCATACTAAAAAAACAAATGCAATAAGAACAGTGGACAGGAATAATAATTATAATGACAATAATAATGTAACCTAGCCTGTGATTTAGGGGAAGTTTAGGTGTGTGCAGTGAATAGAGTATCAGTCCTGGAGTCAGGAAGATTCATCTTTCTGATTTCAAATCTGACCTCAGACACTTACTAGTAGAATGACCCTAAACAAGTCACTTAATCCTGTTGGCTTCAGTTTCCTCATGTGTAAACTGAACTAGAGAAGAAAAAGACAAATCACTCCAGTATCTTTGTTCCCTGTGTGGGGTCAGGAAGAATCAGACATGACTGAAAATGGCTGAACAAAATCAGTGTATATGTACATGTACATGTACATGTACGTGTACGTGTATGTGTATGTGTATATGTATATGCATACACATACGCATGTGCATGTGTATGTGTATATGTATATGTATATGCATATGCATATGCATGTGTATGTGTATGTGTATGTACGTGTATGTGTATGTGTATGTGTATATGTATATGCATATGCATATGTATATGTATATGTATGTGTATGTATATGTGTATGTGTATGCGTATGCGTATGCATATGCATATGTATGCACATATGGTGTATTTAATGTATATTTAGTGAATATAATGTAGCATAGTCAATTATAGCAAATTCTTACCAGTGCAATAGGATAATAATAATGAATATCACATAACAATTACAACAACTAATTATTAGTTTCTTGATCCAGGCTTGTAATTTCATTTGTGTGAAGAACTTTGGTACAGAAATGCCTTCTAACAGTACATCTCTCAAAGTTGTTTATAATGAGAGTCATCTGATACCCTGTAAAGTTAACACAACTTGATTCCAAGTGGATTAGGCCTTCCTGATTCCAAGGTTAACATTCAAACACTGGCATTCTTTCAGTAATATTACTGCCTATCATTTCCTCACAATACCCATCAATGCCTCTTTTTACTTTAAAATACTTTAACTTCCAAATACTTTCATGAATATGCAATCTCATTAATATGTGAATTATTTTCAACAATGCAGATAAAAACCCATCCATGTTCTTCTCATCCAGAGACCTTTCTCCCCCTACTCCCATAGATTTTTCACAGGAGGTTCACCTAATGTTCTAGAATTTCTCTGGAATACTCATTATGACATGGATTCCAATGAAACATATGGGCTATCTGCTATCCTTCACTCTCACTAAAGACAGACCTCTCATATTTTTACAATCCTATATTATTAAAGTGATGCAGTCTACTTATAAAGAGATCATGTATCTATAATATTTTGTATGAGCTACAGTTTTGATTCTTTGGAGATTGTGGTATTCTAAGACTGGCAGCCTTACAGCATCACCAAGAGAATCTTGTTTATATAAAGATAGATTTCTGTTTCAGGGAGAGGTTGGATGATATTTAAAAACAATGTACAACTTTCCAAATAAAATTTAGTCTATTCCTTTTCTTGGTACCAGACTCAATTAATTTTAGATCTTCTGGGTCTACCCCAATTATATCTTCAGGGTCTATCCCAATTACATTTCTTTCTGGACTAAGCCTATTGGACTTTCCATTAGGCATTTAAGCATCTATTTGATTTTTCTTGTGTGGAAAGTTGGTTTGGTTTGAGGTATCACCAGAGTTTTCTGGGAAATGGGGGAGGGGTGCAGAGGGAGTGGAAAATGTAATCATATTATCCTGTACTCTTTCTTCACCATTTATTAGGAAATCATTTCTTAAATGGGGGATTTATGTTGCTAGTGGTCACACCAGGAAAAAAAGTAATAAAAATTCACGAATAAAATTTGACTAACTGGAGTTAGTTTATTTTTATCTCATTCATTTCCAAATATATTTCCCCACTTCCTATCATGAAGGCCATTGCTTATCACAAAAGTTTTTAAAGAAAAAAGGGAAAAAGTAGTTACATGAAACCAAAAAATAAAACCATGCTGATCATGGCTGGCAGAATAAGTATAATTCCATATTGATAGTGCCTCATCTCTAAAATGAGGAGAAAGAAATAAATATCTATTTTCTCAGCTCTTCTCTGAGGTCTGACTTGATCATTATGCTCACAGATTATTCAGTGTATGTTGCTGGCTTTTTGTTTATGTTGTTGAAGTCATTTTGCATATTTTTCCCTAATTCTGTTCACTTTATATGCCTCTGAAAGGTTCCATGAGTTCTTTATATTTATCATATCTTGAAGCACAGTAATATTCCATTACCTTCATTTACCATATTTGGTTATCACATTCCCCAATTTTAGGCTGCTCTGAATTATGTTTACATGTATATATATATATATATATATATATATATATATATATATATATATGTGTGTGTGTGTGTGTGTGTGTGTGTGTGTGTGTGTGTGTGTGTGTGTATACATATTCACTTATAATAAAGATAAATATATGTATATGTTTGTCATTCATTTTCTTTTTTTGTGTCATTCATTTTCAAAGAAGGCCAATGACATCATGATTAATAATTTATGCATGAACTTAATTAACATGGGACAGAGCTGCATCAGACTCTCTTTTCCTGAATCATTGAAATCCAGTGGCAAGACTAGCTGACTAGCTATGAACTGAACTGTAGGGGATGATCTTGTCTTCAGTGTTTGATGCCATTTCACAATGGCTGCTTTAGCTCTCTTCATGGCCTTTGAAACAAATTGTTCTCATCCTCCCACTCTTCCAGATCTTCACATACTTGTACTGGATTTCCTCCTAACTTCCCAACAGGTTTGAGGCCTGCCATCAACCTGGTTTAGCTCATCAACCTATATGATTTACTAGGGTATGACCACTGCATATGCTATAACTTCTTGGAGCCACAGATGAGAGTTGGGTGAATTTTATAATCTTCTGAAGTCAGAATTGTTAAAGGATATTGGAGCCACAAGTAAATAGACTGCAGAGAGTAAGGCTAGAAGCAAAGCTCATAGTTCTCAGTATTTCCCTATATGTAAAATCTCCTTATTCAGCTTTTGGAGTTCCCATATCCTATGCCAACCACCTTTTTGAATCACAACATAAGGACCCAACTCATAAGATGACAGATTTTTACAGTTATTTTCAAGTATTTGAAAGATTGTCATTTGAAGAATGACAGCAGTTTGTGACAGCTAGATGATTCAGGGGATAGAGAGCTGAACTTGTAGTCAAGAGGATCTGAGTCCAAATCTAACCTCAGTCACTCACTAGCTGTGCAACCCTGGGCAAACTTATTTAATCTACTGGAGAAGGAAATAGAAATCGCTGCAATGCTTCTTTGGCAAACAAAAAGAACAACAATGTACAACTGAACATTTTGTGATTGCAGTGACCAAGCTGGACTTCAGAGAAGAGCTGAGAAAAACAGATGTCTTTCTCTTTCTCTTTATTGTGTTCCAGGGGCTCCCTTGCAAACTTCCTAGGAAAGCAGGGACAAAGTACAACTAAGTACTGAAGGCCTTCTGATTTGAGCTGATTAAGTAATTTCCTTATTAATCATTGAGCAGGAAGAGCTATTGACTCAGTGGACCTTTCAAAAGATGGATGAAAAGGTTTCTCTTCTATCTCTGCCTGCAGATCAGATGATTATGATGGTGGTAGTGGTGGTGATAGTGATGGGGATGATGATGATGATGGTGGTGGTGGTGGTGGTGGTTGTGATGGTGGTGTTGGTGCTGTTGACGATGATGTCGATGTTGGTGGTGATGATGATCAGATTTAATTGTCTCCATGTAAAGTTGGGATTGCATGGTAGCCATTTATCAAATGTCAGATAAAGCACATGTCCTACCTCTTCTGTTCTATATTGCTTTCTTGAAGATCAGCAACTGAACTGTGATAGACTCATCCAGAATTGGCAGAGTTTGAGAGCTTTGGAGCTGTTGGGTTCTCAATCTGGAAGGTCTTCTTTCTGTTTCCATTATAGCTTTTCTTGGAGAAGATGACTACTCTCCAGAGGATAAGCAAAATCTTTTTTTGTCACATCATATGTGACTATTTTTAAAAGATTAATATTTTATTTTATTTTTCCAGTTACGTACTGTGGTTGTTTTTCAAAGTTTATCCATTTGCAAATTTGTAAGTTACCCATTTTTCTACCACACTCTCTTCCTTTCCCTCTCTCTGCTGGTGGAAAACAGTCTGGTAAAAGTGGTACATGTTCATTTGTGTTCAGTACATTTACATATTAGTCATTTTGTGCTTGAAGAATTAGGAAAAGAAACAAAATCATGGGATAGGAAGAAAAAGCATAAGAGAAGTTTTAGAAAAGTGATCATAGTAAATATTCTGTAGGTTTTTTTTCCTTTTCTGGATGTGGATGGCATTGTCCATAACAGGTTTCCCAGGGTTGTTCTAGATCTCTGAATTGCTGAGAGGAGCTGCATGCATCATTGTTGGTCAACTCACAATATAGTTGTTAATATGCTGTTTTTCTTCATTCTGTTCCCTTCACTCAGCATCAATTTGTGTATTTTTTTCCTATTCTTCTCTAGAATCCAATCATTCATGGTTTCTTATAGAACAATAATATCCCATGACATTCACATACTATAACTTGTTCAGCCATTCCTCAATTGATGGGTATCCCTTCAATTTTCAGTTTTTTCCTTTACAAAAAGAACTGTTACAAATATTTTGAACATGTGTGACTTTTCCCATTTTTATGATTTCTTTTTATATTTCTAGGATTTAGTTCTAGTATTGGTTGCTGGATCAATGGATATGTTCAGTTTTTTTGCTCTTTGGGCATAGTTCCAGATTGTTCTTCAGAATGATTGGATTAGTTCATAACTCTACCAACAATGCATTAATGTCCTACTCTTTCCACATCTCCATGAGCAACTTCTTAGCAAGGCTTTCGGAAAATCCTGGACCAGGAAGTGAATTATTTTAACAATATAGAACCAAGGTGTAATATAAAATACCTACTCAGCAGTCTCACAAATTGCTTTATGTTCTGACCATTTATAAGTCTCAACTTCTAGGGAGAGAATTACAGTAGCTATATTATTACTGCTATCCCATTGGTATTTCCCTCCTGTCAATGCAAACCTCTGAATATTTTTTAATACTAGAAATGAACCAAAATTTAAACTTTAAGTGATTGTGCCCTGGGGTTTTGAACCTCTAAAAAAGACAAAGAATATGAGGAAAAGAGTCTGATCCTTCATTTAGGTAAACTGGCATTTTCTGTGAATTATGCTCATCTATACATGTTTGTGTAGCCAAAGCAGAGTGGGGACCTATAATAGAGAAGAAAAGGGTTGTGTTCCTAACTCCTCACAGGACACTATGGCAGCAATGGTTATTATTGTTAGAAATGAAAGATGACCCTGAGAAAAATGTTCCTTTAGTAGATATACTTAAGGTCAATAAAAACATTTAAGTTCGCAAATCATCCAAGAATAAATACAATGTCTATTCCAGAGTTTTCTAAGCAATGGGGTGGATTTCCCTGGGGGGGGATATTTGAAACAATGGTTAGTATTATTTATATCTTCAAGTACGATTTTCCTACATAAATAATTCTTTTTTTTCAGTAAAACAAAGGCCAAATAAAAGACTACAAAAGCAACAGTAACATGGTGAATTTTTAAATAGGATATGCAAAATTGAGGTCAAATTTGAGTTGGCAGATGTTGGGATAAAATCTGCCAACATCAACCTTAGTAAGCATAATCTCATTGTACAGTTGAGTTTATCATCTTGCTATTTGCTTCATTTGAATATGAACCATGTAAATGATGTGGAAGTTAAGAGAATCATAATTGTTATGTTTCTCAGTATCACTCATTTTAACAAGTATAGCACAATTAGGTGGTTTCTAATACAAGTATGACTTTCAAAAACTTAGAATAACACAAATTATATATAATGGTGTAAATTTTTCAGCAGCAATTAAATTTAAATTTGTCTTTTTATTTTTTCCTATTTTTAAAAAATTAAATACCCTTTGAATAGATTTCATGAGAAAATCCATTGTAGCAACTGAAACTTACACAAAGATAATAGAGATAGTTTAAGAAGCAATGACAAATAAATGCAAAACAAAAATTCTAAATTCATAAAATTTGATTCACTATAATATTTAGAACTCATAATCACTGTTACTTAGTTTTGAATTTCATTAATTTTTTTAATATCTTCATTACAAACACATCCTTCAGAGGGCCATCTTTTATAATAAAGAATGAAAAATCAGATTAAAAACTAGTACAAAAAATTAAGTGAATCTGACAGTAGATAGAATATTCTGTTTCCACAGTTCTTCACCATTGCAAAAAGGAAGGATAATATAGTTTCTCATTTCTTGGTTGGGACCAGCCTTCTTAATCATAATATTCATAATTTTTGTAGTCACCTTATATTTTATTTTCCTTATTCTGTTTACCTCTCTTTGTTCAAATAAGTTTTCTCATAAATCTCCATATTTGTAGTATTTTTTATTACAAAAATAATATTTCATTATATTCATTTTCCACAGTTTGCTTATGCATTGTCCAGTTGTTTGGTAGCCGGTTTTCTTTTAGGCTTTTTCTTTACATACACCAAGAATATTGCTGGGGATTTGGTAGTGCCTATAAGTTCTAAATTTTTTAACCTTGTTAAGGTATATCCCTAGGAGTGTGATGCAGGTCTCTGAAGTTGCATTAATTTTGTTCATATCAAGCCTTTTCAAAGTAATGTTATATAGCTACTATTACTGATGGAAAAGAAAAATTGTAGCTACAGATAATATGAAACCTAATTAATTGAAACTGCAAGTTGAGTATGCAGGGTGCTGTTATTATTGTTGCTCATCCTTCCTTTTCAAAAAGGACCATGACTTAATGGGTGATGGTCTTGACTTGAGTATGAATTGGATTTAAATGAGACAGAGTTGTGCTAAGTCATCACTTTCATTCTTTTAGACTTACCAAAGTCTAGGGGTAGGAGGACAAAAGTCAAGATGACTGATAATAGCCTGTGATGCAGTTTTTGGCATTTTTGATATCTGACCAAATTCTAAGAGCTCCACTTCACCTGCATGAGTCATTTTCATGGTCACTGGAACACATTGTTTCCCCATTTTTCCATGGGAAGTCTTCAAGCAAAATGGGTTTGAGGCTTCAACCTGGTTTAACCCATCTGCTGAGATGGTTTTTACTAGGTGTGACCACTGAGAATACTACAGCTTCTTGGAGCACAGGTGAGTTGAGTGCCAAGTGGACCCCAAAGGAGGATAAGCAGCCTCAAACCAGAGATGCTAGTTTTCCCTGAACACCTATATACCTTAAGTAGATAGACAGTGTACTGTAGAAGAATTGACTACTTATTTGAATAGTAGCATGGAACAGATTGTAGGCTCACTAATAAAGACCCTAACCAAAATCCTTCATTGATAGGGGTATAAGCTACTTATCCTATAGTCTTTCCCAAAGGTTTAAGAAGACAGAGCAACAAATGAGGCAATCTGTAATTGGGTCCATAGAGAATGAGTTGTGATGAGAATATAGATGTAAATAAGGATCATATCACTTGGAAACTCTTAGAAGTTGTTGAACATGTCTATTGTTCTGCCCATAAATAGCAAAATTATTTCCGGTTTATCCCAGGTCTTATTTGTAAATAGTTGTTTTTCACGATTTTTTCCTGATCAGATTGTGAGCTCCTTGAGAGCAGAGACAGTCCTTTTACCTTTTTTGTGTGTATTTCCATAATGCTTAGCACAATGGATGCCACAGCTGGATATTCAGTACTAATCACAGCTAGCACATGATAGACACTTATTTTAGGTTTTTGTAAGGCAAACGGAGTTAAGTGGCTTGCCCAAGGACACACGGCTAGGTAATTATTAAGTGTCTGAGACCGGATTTGAACCCAGGTACTCCTGACTCCAGGGCCAGTGCTTTATCCACTGTACCACCTAGCTGCCCCTATGATAGACTCTTAATATATGTTTGATGATGGTGATGATGTGTGTTCTTCATTCTCCAAGAAGGCCATGACATCCAGGAGATGATGTCATGACATGCATGTGAATTGGATTTGAGTAAAAGGGTGCTGTGCTAAGTCACCAGTCTCACTCCTCTGGGATCTCTGGGTCCAGGGACTATACATAAATAAGGACAACTGGAGATAACTCTGGATGTGAGGCAATCAGCTCTGGATGTGAGGAAGTGAGGGTTAGTCACATTTGAACTCAGGTCCTCCTGAAAGTGTTTATTGACTAACTGATGAAAGATTCACTCAGGAAAGACAATTTTGCATAAAGTAGCATTATTTAATCTCTAGAACCCTTTGTAGTGATGGCAAATTTAAAAAGTAATACAGGAAAGGACTGCAGTGCTGATTCCACAATACCTTATAAAGACAATATTTTTTTTCCTACAAAGACAATTAGATCTTTAAACAAGCAATTAAACTTGGAATTGGGTTTTTTTATTTCTTCTATGTTGGAAACTTCCATTAAGGAACTTCTTTCACCAATGAAGATAATTACTTTTTTAAACATTTTTTTAGAAAGATTTTATTTATTTTGAGTTTTACAATTTTTTCCTCCATTCTTGCCTCCTTCCTCCTACCCCCTCACAGAAGGCATTCTGTTAGTCTTCACATTGTTTCCATGGTATACAATGATCTAAGTTGAATGTGATGAGAGAGAAATCATATCCTTAAGGAAGAAAAAAAAGTATAAGAAATAGGAAAATTACATAATAAGATAATGGTTTTTTTTCCCCCTGAAATTGAAGGTAATAGTCTTTGTCCATTGTTCAAATTTCACAATTCTTTCTCTGGATACAGATGATATTCTCCATCACAGATAGCCCAAAATTGTCCCTGATTGTTGCACTGATATAATGAGCAAGTCCATCAAAGTTGATTATCACCCCCATGTTGCTGTTAGGACGTACAGTGTTTTTCTGGTTCTGCTTATCTCACTCAGCATCAGTTCATGCAAGAGAGAAATCATATTCTTAAGAAAGAAAAATAAAATATGATAGCAAAATTACATAATAAGGTAATTTTTTTTCTAATCTGAAGGGAAGGTCACTAGGAATGTTTTTGTACAAGTGATGTTTTTACCCTTTTTCACAATCTCTTCAGGATATAGACCCAGTAGTGGTATTGCTGGATGAAAGGGTATGGACATTTTTGTTACCCTTTGGGCATAATTCCAAATTGCTCTTCAGAAAGGCTGGATGAGTTCACAGCTCCACCAACAATGTATTGGTGTCCCAGATTTCTCACATCCCTTCCAACATTGATCATTGTCCTTTCTGATATATTGGCCAGTCTGAGAGGAGTAAGGTGATATCTCAGAGATGCTTTAATTGGCATTTCTCTAATAAGTAATGATTTAGAGCAATTTTCCATACGACTATGGATTGCTTTGATTTCTTCCTCTGTAAATTGCCTTTGTATATCCTTTGACATTTGTCAATTGGGGAATGACTTGGTTTTTGAAAATTTGACTCAGTTCTCTGTACATTTTAGAAATGAGCCCTTTGTTAGAAATACTAGTTGCAAAAATTGTTCCCAGTTTACTACATTTCTTTTTATCTTGGTTACAGTGGCTTTGTCTGTGCAAAAGCTTTTCAATTTAATGTAATAAAAATTATCTAGTTTGTTTTTAATGATGTTCTCCATCGCTTCCTTGTCATAAACTGCTTCCCTTTCCATAGATCTGACAGGTAAAGTACTCCTTGATTTTCCAGTTTGCTTATAATATTGTTTTTTATGTCTAAATCCTGTATCCATTTGGATATTACCTTGGTATAGGGAGTGAGGTGCTGGTTTAATCTAAGTTTCTTCCATACTAACTTCCAATTCTCCCAAAAGTTTTATCAAAGAGAGTTTTTAACCCAATAGCTGGACTCTTTGGTTTTATCAAACATCAGATCACTATAATCATTTCCTGCTATTGCTCTTAGTCTTTTCCACTGATCCACCACTCTATTTCTTAGCTAATAACTGACAGCTTTGATGACTGATGCTTTATAATATAATTTTAGATCTAGTAAGGCTTAGCCACCTTCTTTTGGACCTTTTTTCATTGATTCCCTGGAAATTCTTGATTTTTTATTTCTCCATATGAATTTACATACAATTTTTTTCTAACTCATTAAAGTAAGTTTTTAGAATTTTGATTGGTAGGGCACTAAACAAGTACTTTAATTTTAGTAGAATTGCTATTTTTATTATATTAGCTTGACCTGTCCATGAGCAATTGATATTTGCCCTGTTATTTAAATATGATTTTTTTTGTGTGAGAAGTGTTTTGTAATTATTTTCTTTTTTTTCTTTTCTTTTTCTTGTGTCTGAGACCGGATTTGAACCCAGATACTCCTGACTCCAGGGCCGGTGTTTTATCCACTACACCACCTAGCTGCACCTTGTAATTATTTTCTAAAAGTTTTTGAGTCTGCCTTGGCAAGTAGAGTCCCAGGTATTTTATATTGTCTGAGGCTATTTTTCTAGCTCTTTCTAGCTCTTTCTGCTGTATCTTGTTAGTCATAATATAGAAAGGTTGAGGATTTATGAAGGTTTATTTTATATCCTGCAACTTTGAAAAAGTTGCTAATTAATTCTAGTAGTTTTTTAGATGATTTTTTTGATTCTCTAGGTATACCATCATGTCATCTGCAGAGTGAGAGTTTTGTTTCTTCCTTCCCAATTCTAATTCCTTCAATTTCTTTTTCTTCTTTTATTGCTGAAACTAACATTTCTTTTTTTTCTTTTTTTAGCAAGATAAATGGGGTTAAGTGGCTTGCCCAAGGCCACACAGCTAGGTAATTATTTTCTGAGGTCAAATTTGAACTCAGGTCCTCTTGACTCCAGGTTCAGTGCTCTATCAACTGCGCCACCTAACTGCCCCTGAAACTAACATTTCTAATACAATATTGAATAGTAGTGGTGATAATGGGCACCCTTGTTTCACCCCCGATCTTAATGGGGATGCCTCTAGCCTCTCCCCATTGATTACAATGCTTATTGATGGGTTTCCAATAGATACTGCTTATTATTCTGAGGAATAATCCATTTATTCCTACACTCTCTAGTGGTTTTTAGTAGGAATGGGTGCTGTATTTTGTCAAAAGCTTTTTTCAGCATCTATTGATACGATCATATGATTTCTGATAGGTGTGTTATTGATATAATTAATTATACTAACAGTTTTCCTAATATTGAACCAATCCTGTATACCGAGATAAATCCTACTTGATCATAATGTATTATCTTAGGGATAACTTGTAATAATTTTGCTAAGATTTTATTTAAGATGTTTTGCATTTATATTCATCAGGGAGGTAGGCCTTTCTCTGTTTTAACTCTTCTTGGTTCAGGTATCAGCACCATATTGGTGTCATAGAAAGAGGCAGAGTTCCGTCTTCAGCTATTTTTCCATCACTTTCTTCCTTAGGAAGCTGTCAAGGGAACTGAGAGATTAAGTGACTTGTTCAACTATTATGTTTATGAGATAAGACTTGAAAGCAGGTTAAAAATAACCTGGTTTGACAACCAACTCTCTCACCAATATACCAACATGACTTTCTTTAATAAGCAAAAAAAACCCAATTTTTTTTCAAAAATCATTTCTATGATACCAAAAGAATCCCTTGTAATATATTCATTTCTTTACAGAAATGTCAACTGTAAGTTCTATCTATAGAAAAAAATGATAATGATATTCATAGTTATTGATATGGTTATAACATATGATATGGTTATATGATGAAAACCAAATGTAAAAAATATTTTTTAAAAATTGCATTTCCTCCCTTTTATGAGATTTGGAGCATAGCAACATCTTCCTCTGAGCATAGAAAGAAGAGACTGGAGGAGGTTATGACCCTTGGGGCTACTGAGAAGATCAGCAAAAGGGAAAATAGAAAGACTGATAAGCAAGAATAGCATAGCAACTAATCACTTATCCACTCAGGCTGTTTTTTGAACCATCTGGACTTAAGCCTGAGTTTGACTTTTTGCAAACTGGACACACTGCATGCTTCACAGAAAATCATATATTTTGAGAAATGTGAATAAGGAGCCATATATTGTTTTTCAAGTTGTTATAAGAGCAATCGCTTTTAGAATTTTTAGATTACTTTGTTAAATTCAGCTCCAACATCAAGTATTGGGTGTTAAAGAGATAGGGCAGGGAGGGGGAAAAGATTTTGACATCCTCTAGCACCTTGCTCCCTTTCTTTTTTACTGTCAAGAAATAGTTCTAGACTATTTATATGATAACTATATTTAGAATTGGAGCAGTTTTTCCACAAAACTGCAATTAGATTCTATCTACCTGCACTCCTCATTTGTTACCTCAAAACTTGAACCCAAGTTTCATCTCTCTGATTTCTCCTTTTCTCTACCAATCCAAAAGGGATCAATATTTATTTTCTTTTGGTGGTAAATGACTTTCACAATGTAATTTGGATTTAATATTTCCTTGGAAAAGGGAAATAAAAGACAATGGGAAAACCCAGGCTCCCAGCACATCAGAGAATGAACCATGTTTCTTTCTGGGATGAATTATATATGAACTGAACTGACAGCTTGACTCAGAACTGAAACCTTTCAACAAGAACTAGGTAACCACAAAGTTCTGTGCCATCGAATTTCTCCATCAGTATTCAATAGGTGTAATATTGTTCTTTCTATTAAAAAGAAGCTATACTGAGTGTGGGCAAAACTGTTCACCATCCACTGTGTCTTTCACCTCATTGTGCTTTAAAACTTTTCCAGAGTCACTGTGTGTCAGCAACAGCATGTTCAAGAAAAAATGAAAACGTCCTTCTTTCAGTCACTCCCGTGTTATGGGCTTTAAGAGATTATATAGAAAGCTATAGCTGTTCAAATAGTTATAATGTAATCCATAAGATATAAACTGAAAGGCGCATGATATTCTTGCTTTGTTTTGTCTGCTGTTTCTATGTTTCAAATATATTACAGAAAATTTACTAGCATTTGGTGAGTAAGTGTTGCTGAAGGTTATTTAACTGGTAAATGAGAGGAATGCTGCAAATATACTGATAATATACTGAAATTTTAGTATAGTGTTTGATAAGGAATTCTATACTGTTTTGGGGTTAGTCAATTGTACAATGAGATTAATAATAATAAACAATTTTACAATGTTTCAAGGTTTACATAGTATTTTATGTATATTATATTAAATAATTATAATAATAACTAACATCTATATAATGCTTTAAGATTTTTAAGGTGCTTTATAAAAAAACCTCATTTTATTCTCACAACAACCTTATAAAATTTCCATTTTACAGTTGAGGAAACTGAGACATATCAAAGTTAAGTAACTTACCTAGGATCACACAGTTAGTGTCTGGGTATAGATTTAAACACAGTTCTTTTTGATTCAACATTTGGCTCTCCTTTATCTACTACAATGCCAAAGTTAAGTGACTCATCTAAGATCATACAGTTAATAAATGTCCAAAATGGACTTTAAACTTTCTGATTGTAGGTCTAGCACCTTATCTGTCACACGAAGCTGAGGCTAAGTTGCTGAAATTAAAATAAACAAACAATCCCCCCTTCTCAGATGTTAAATACTTCTGGGGAATATTTCAGAGATTTATATTTAGCCCTATAGTTGTTTTGCAGTTATTTCAATGTAAGACATGTTTATCAGAGTTGCAGGTGCTACAAACCTGGAGAGAAACAAACAATGGAACAGATACAGTATTAAAACCAAAAAGACTTTGACAGACTTAGCATTGGGCTGTATCAGTTAGGTGAAATGAAATAGGAATAAATACAAATATTGAGTTAAAAAATCAACTTCATTTGAGGCTAGGGAACAAGATTTTGCCATTTTCCAATTTAGGGCATATTGTTCCCTCTCTTTTTTACTGTCAAAGAATGGTTCCATGATGACTTTAGATAGACAAAGTTTGAGTGGGTTTTCCTATTTCCTCCAAACAGTGGGAAAGCAAAGTTAGCTAGTAGTTTTTTAAAAAAAGAGGAGTTTTAGGAACTGTATGCTCAATAAGACTTAATAATACTATTAAAGTAATTATAAGCTCTGAACAAGTTGTCGCATGGTTGTGATAGAATACTACTGTGAAATAAGAAATGATGAACTTAATGATCTTAGAAGGGTAAGGAACGATTTGCATGAAATGATGACAAGCAAAGTGAGCAGAATCAGGAGAACTTTGTCTATAGTAACAGCAACATTGTTTCAAGAATGATCGAGGGATTAAGTCATTTTGATTATTATAAGCACACAAATTAATTTGACTATGATAAATATATAAATACATAATGTTAAAAATAAAGTAAATATAAAGAAAAATGCCAGAGAAAGAATTGATAAATAGAAATATGAATTGAATAACTTTACACACACAGACACAGACACATATGTAAATATATATATATATATATGTATATGAATGTATATGTATACCTATCTGTGTCTAATGGTAGCCATCTTTAGGAAAGGGTTGGGGAGGGGAAAAGGTGAAAAAAAGAAATTAAACAATAACTTTGTTATATATTTGGAGGAAATAACAAGTTGTAACAAGATGACACAGAGGATAAAGCATTGGACTTGGAATCATGAAGACTTATTTTCATAAATATAAATCTAGCCTAACATATTTATTAGCTGTATGGTCCAGCAAGTCACTTAACCCTGTTTGTCTCAGTTTCTTCATCGGTAAAGTGAGCTGAGAAAGGAAATGGCAAACCAATCAAGTATCTTTGGAAGAAAATCCCAAATGAGATCACAAAGAGTCATATAATACTGAAATGATTAAACAGTAATATGATTCGCAATTTCATGTGTAATCATCTTTTATACTATATGGTTTCATTTGTTTATAATGTCTTTGTTTTGTTCTGTAAATTGAAAATAAAGTGTTAAAACAAAGAAAACAGGTAGTTAAAAAAGTTAATTGAATCTTGGACTGCATTAAGCAATGAATATTGTCCAGGCATTGGAAGGCAACTGTCCTTCTATATTCTGCCCTGGTCAGACTACATGTGGGGTTCATGGTTAAGAAAGGACATTGAAAAGCTGGAGAGTATCCAACTGAAAGTGAACATGATGGTAAGGGATATTAAATTCATTCCATTTGAGGTTCAGTTGAAACAATGGGGATGTTTACTTTTGAGAAGGAAAGACATAGGGAGGGGGACAGGATGATGGGAAAAGGGAATGATAAGCATTTTCAAGTATGTGTTTAAAGGATGGATTTAGGCTTGCTTTGTTTGACAAAATCTGGTAAGTGGTAGAGACAGAAGTTGCAAAGAGGCAGATTTTGACTTGCTGTCAGAAATATTATTATAATAATATATATAATAGTATATAAATAAATAATAAATATAAAGAATATAAATCTATAAATATAAATATAAATAATATAAATATAAACAAATATATGATATATTAAATATTATTAATAATTAAATATTATTATAATATTATTAACAATTAGAGCTGTCTAAAAATGACTCAGAAATAGTAGATCCAGCATGATTTACATATAGATGTATTTAGTATGTCTATACATGTATAAACTGTGTCAAATTGCTTGCTTTCACAGTAGAGGAAAGTGAGGGAGAGGAATGGAGCTTAAAAACTTGGAAAAATGTTAAAATTGTTTTTTATATATAATTGAGGAAAAATAAAATATTAAATTAAAAAAAGAGAATAGTGAATTGCTCTCATTGAAGGTCTTCAAGAAAAGGCTGGATGAGAATGTCTCAGGTATGTTGCAGTCAGGATTATTTTTCAGGTTGCAGGTTAGATTAGATGGTTACCAATGTACCTTCCTGCTGTGCAATTTTGAGATTCTGAGTCACTCTGCAGATAGTCAAACAACTCTTTTATGAAGAATGATACATTTTAGAAATTATCTAGGATACTATAATTTAGGATTATTTCCAGGGGGGAAAATAGAGTTTAGATAATGAGAAAACCTGAAGGCTTTTATATACCTAAGACTTTTTAAAGCCTTGCAATGCCCAGAGCATTGATACTTCTGTCTTGTTAGAGCTCATCTCTTCACAGTGTTCATGATGCATATGACAGCTATGTAATCTCCCTCTGTCTACCAGCTTTTGTAATCCTATAAGAACTGGGTCCTTGTTGTTTAGAGAACAAAAATGAATTATATCATGTCCATTCAACAATTTCATTTTAGCTCTCCCTGTAAAAAACTTTGAGTTTCATTTATTTTTCTGATTAACTTCTTCAGTTTCTGCATATATGGAATATATAAAGGGGCATATATATATATATATATATATATATACAAATATGCACACAAACATATACATTTAAATACATATGTATGCTATATATATTATATAAACATAAATAAAATCTATTTAATCTTATATAATATAATATTTATATAGTTATGTGGGTACACACATATATGCATACATACATGTATAAATGTCTATATGTGGATATATATTAAATTAAATTAATTATATTATATTATTATATTATATATAATATATAATATATAATTATATAATATATAATATAATATTAATTAAATATATATATATATATATATATATATATATATATATATATATATATATGTAGCTCAAGTGGATAGAGCACCAATCTCTGGGTGTCAGAAGAATCTGAATTCAAATTTGGCCTCAGACACTTGAAATTTAACCAGCTGTGTGATCTTGGGTAAGTCACCTAATCCTGATTGCCTTGCATTGAGAACCATCTTCAGTCATCCTGATTCATCTCTGCCCACTGAACCCAGATGACTCCTGAAGAGAAAGTGACTTAGTACAGTATACCCTCTCTCAAATTCAGTTCATGTGCTTGTCATGGTATCAACTTTGTCATAATTTCTGAGAACAAAGGACAAATATATATATATATATATATATATATATATAATATGTGGATATATATAATGTATAGAATATAATACTAAATATTCCAGTAGCATAAACCACACATTTACATCATTTATGTTACAAGTAGCATGGCAGAGAGTGCTGGAATCAGGAGATCTGGATTCAAAATTTGCCTCAGATACTTATGGTACAAGTTGCTTAAACTTTCAGGATCTGAGATATAGGGATAATTGTAAAATGTAGACAATGGTACTTGTACTACCTCACAAAGTTGTTGTGAGGAAAGTCTTTTTCAAAACTTAAAGTGAGAGCCAGCTAGATGGTGTAGTGGATAGAGCACCGGCCCTGGAGCCAGGAGTACCTGAATTCAAATCCAGCCTCAGACACTTAATAATTACCCAGCTGTGTGGCCTTGGGCAAGCACTTAACCCCATTGCCTAGCAAAAAAGAAACCTAAAAAAAAACAAAAAAAAATTAAAGTGAGTCATTACAATTTCAAATTTTCTTTTTAATTGTGAATTAAATAGATATCAACAAATACAAACATTTTAATATACAAAATAAAAGCAAAGGATTGCATCTGAAACAATTTCTTTTATATAGTTTGTGTTTTCCCTATTATCTACTCCTTTTTTTGTAGATGAAAATTTAATATGGTAATAACACTGTCCTGCTTTTCTGTGCCCTTTGAAATGTCTCTTCCATAATGAAAAAACTTTCTTTCAATGTTCCATTCTTACTCATTCCATCTTCTAACTCTCACTGAGACCTGGATCTATACTGATGACAACACTACTTCCTTCACCACTATTTTCAATAATGGTTAGTCTTTCTCTCATACTTCTCCCCCCCCCCCCCCAACTTGACTTCACTGGTCATATTGGGATATTCCTTGCTCCTTATTACCCCTTGAGCCTTTTTCGACTTTGACTATCTTAACTAAATAACTCTCCTGCTTTGGAGTTCATTCTATCCCATTTGAAGCTCAATGCAGACTGTTGACAGTTATCTATTAATTTCCAGGATATTCTCATTTATTCTGATTATAGTGCTTAGTTGACATGATCTTTCTCTCCAATACAACTCCTACCTTCTTACAGAAGGACTTCACCATGTTGTTTCCTCAAATAATTTAATTTCCCAGTTCTTCAAACTATTTTGAAGTCCCATATCACTGTGTTTTGAACATATCCAAGTTGAGGACTCATAGACATCTCAAAACAATATTTCCAAATCAGCCCCAAACCCTCTCCTCTTCTGAACAAAACCATTACTCTTGAGAGCACTTCCAATCCTCCCAGTTATCTTTATTTACAATTTTAACTCTTTACTTATCTAACTACAATGTTAGTTCTGGCAATAATCATCCCTTGCTTTGTCTTTCTGTCTCAAGTCTTTCCTTACTTCACTATTTCCTCTACTCAGCTATTAAAGTGATTTTTAAAATTTATTTATTTATTTTTTGCAAGGCAAATGGAGTTAAGTGACTTATCCAAGATCACTCAGCTAAATAATTATTAAGTATCTCAGGCTGGATTTGAACACAGGTCCTCCTGATCCTAGGACTGGTGTTTATCCACTGCCTCCAAAGTGTTTTTTATTTAAAGCACAGGTCCGATCATGTCAACCCACAACTCAATAAATTCTTGAAATTTTTTTATTACATTCAGAATCAAATAAAAATGCATTTGCTATTTAAATAAATTTTGTATTTAAAAATTTAATAAACCAGTCTCTTCCTTTCTAATCTCCTTAAATTCACTTTAATTCACTTCTATTCCTCAAATATGACATTCAATTTCCTATCTATTGGTCTTGGAACTAGCTACTTCTCATATTTCTCCAACTTCTCTCTCATCTCATATTTCTCATATTTCTCATCTCCACCATTTTTTATGACTTCCTTCTGAATTCAACTAAAGCCCCACATTTTGCAAGAGGTCTTTCCTCCCCCCATATATAAATGACATTATCTCTAAGATTAATTTTCATCAATACTGTATAATTTTGCATAAAAAGGTTATTATGTGTTGTCATTCTCATGAAAATATAAACTCCTTAAGGGCAGGAATGGTTTTCTTTGTTCATTTTTATACCAAGTGAATATACAGAACTCATATAAAACATTAGCTACATCATTCAACAAGCATTTTTCAGCATATACTATGTGTCAGGCACTATATTATTGGAGAAATAAATACAAGCACAAAAGACAGTCCTGGACCTCAAGGAGTTTACATTTAAATGAGGAAAGACAAAATAGAGAAGGTATACATAGGGAGGTAAGGGGGCAAAGTTCAGAGAATTAGAATCAGAGTTTGTTGATGGCTAACTTGTCTGCTCCTTCAACACAGAGGACACTAATGGGAGAGAGGCTTCAGAAGCATAAGGATTTTCCAAGATGAGAAAGTCACAGGTACTGAGGGAAATTCTCAGGTGAGAAAGCAGCTAGGAGATAATGGTGAAGCCTGGAGAGTCAGGACCAGAGCTTCTGAAATAAATAGATGCCTCATAAATCTTTGTTGAATGAATAAATGAATGAATGTCATCTAATGAGGAAAGTTGTATGCTAAGACTTTTAACCCTTTGTGAATAGATCCAACCATTCTATGGGGTAATTTGGAAATATGCCCAAAGAGCAATAAAACTGTGTATACTTTTTGAAGCAGTAATACCACTACTAGGTCTGTATCTCAAAGAGATCACAAAGTGGGGGGGGAAGATCCACATGCACAAAAATATTTATAATAGGTTTTTGTTATAGCAAAGAATTGGAAATTGAGGGGATGTCCATCAATTAGGGAATGACTGAACAAATTAGAATATATGAATATGATGGAGTACTGTTGTTTTATGAGGAATCATAAGTGGGTAGACTTCAGAAAAGTCTGGAAAGACTTTCATGAACTGATACAGAATGAAGTAAGTAGAATCAGGAGAACATTGTGCACATTAACTGACACACTGTGTGATGAGCAACTATGATGGATACTGCTGTAAAGCAGTTCAGTGCCCAAGGACAGTTCTAAAAGATTTGTAATGGAAAATTTCATCCATATCCAGAAAAATATAATATGCAGTCTGAATGCAAAACAAAGCACACTATTTTCACTTTTTAAAAATTTGGTCAATGTTTTTTTCTCATAGGGGTTTTTTCCTTTTAGTTCTGATCCTTCTTTTACAACATGACTTATATGGAAATATGCTAAACATGACTGTACATGTATAACCTATATCAGATTAATTGCTGTCATGGGGAAGGTGGGGAGGGAGGGGGGAAGAGAAGGAGGTAGAAAATGTGGAATTCAAAAGTTTACAAAAAAGACAAATATTGAAAACTATCTCTTCATGCTACTGAAAAAAAATAAAATAAAATAATATTCAAAAAAGGCAATTAACAGAGAGGCTAAGTGGTGCAGTTTATAGAGCACTGTCCCTGGAGTCAGGAGGACCTGAGTTCAAATCCAGCCTCAGACACTTAATAATTACCTAACTGTGTGGCCTTGGGCAAGCCACTTAACCCCATTGCCTTGCAAAAACCTAAAAAAAAAATAAAAAAGAGAATTAACTTGTGTTCATTACTAGTTTTTTTGTAAGTACAGATATTATTTTAATAATAGGATTGTTTTAATTAATTTTTCTCTGTCAAGTCATTGTTGACTCAAATGAGCTTACAATTCATTAAAAACCCATGAACATTGTGCATTTATCTAATTACTTTTTTGCTGCTTCCTTTTTCCTTCCTTCCCTTTCTTCCTTCCATTATAGTTTGTTTTTAATGTGAAGTTTTTTTTTTTAGGTTTTTGCAAGGCAAATGGGGTTAAGTGGCTTGCCCAAGGCCACACAGCTAGGTAATTATTAAGTGTCTGAGATCGGATTTGAACCCAGGTATTTCTGATTCCAGGGCTGGTGCTTTATCCATTGTGCCACCTAGCCACCTCCTAATGTGAAAATTTTTAACCAAAAAAGAATTAAACAAACTTGTAGATTTGAGAGAATAAACTTCATTATTCAAGATGTCTATGATTTATCAGATATTCTTCATCTTTTCAAATTCATTTTCTTTATTTACTCTCATATTTGTGAAAATATTTTTCTTTTATAGTACGTTTATTGCCCTGATTCAGCTTCTTTTCTTTCATTTTACTTTATATGTAATATACTACATGATAATTTTATGTTTATCTCTCTTAATTAGTTTATAGTATTCTATTATATTGATATATCACAGTTTATTATAGCATTTTCAGTTTAGTGATTCACTTATAAGTTTTTGACATTCAAAATAATATTGCTAAATATATTTTTGAACATTTGCCCCTTTTTTATTGTTTGTTATGCTAAAAGTCTGAATGTTGTAGACCAGAGATGTAAAATGTGATCTGCAGATAGAAAGTGGTACATACTATTCAATAGTGTGACTTAACTATTTAAAAAGTAATTGGGAAATAGTTCTCAAAAATAAATAAAAATACAATGGAACATAAATAATGTTAATATGTGGTTTTCCAAGTTAATATGTAGCCTATAGTGATTCTTATATATAGTTTAAGGATCCTCATTTCTGTTTGAGTTTGGAATCACCTCTCTGATATAGCCCAATAAAGGAAGTATTTACTCAAAGATAATGAATATTTTTTTGAACTCTTGAAACTGATTTCCAATGATTTTATCTATCCCCTCCCCACTTTGCAAGCATTGTATATTGTTACTTTTATTTATCTTTGCCAATTTTAGTGTTTAGAAGTGTCACTTCAATAGCCTTAATTTATATCTCTTTCACTGGAGATGAATTTTGTGATTAGTGTTTCAAAATTTTCTTTCCTTTTTTTGTAAATTCTTTGGTAATCTCCTTAACTCATTATTCATTAGTACCTCTATTTTCTCTGAATATTATTATAATATTTTGTCTTTGTGTTTATTCAGTACATAGACTCATATATCTACTTATTGTCTTATCATTTAGAATGTGTGAATAGGAATTGTTTTATTTATTGTATTTTCATTCCTAGGATCAGTGACTGGTACATAGCATTTACTTAATAAATATTTGATGACTGATTTATTGATTGATATATTTCTTATAAATATTGCAAAATACATTCGTTTACCATATTTTCTCAATATATTGTGATTCTTTTATTGTATTATATGTTTATGCTTAGACATTTAAAATTTTTATGTAATCAGATTCATCTTGTCTTTAAAAATTTCTTCTGTTTGCAAATTGCTAAAAATTAATTCAACTGTCACTATTGAAAAAACTATTATACAATTTTCTCCTGTTTTGCTTTTAAAAAATGCTTACATCAGTGATTTGACTAGAAATGTCTGTGGTATGTGCTTTTATTTTCTACAACATTCCTAACTAGCTTTTCTAGCTTCATTTATTCAATAGTGAATCTTTTCTCCCTCATTTTTCTTCTTATTTGAATGATCAGTTAATCTTTTTAGATGTCTGAGTCTATTTCTCTGTTTCTTTGTTCTGTTCCAATCATATGGGGTTTTTTTCCCCTCTCTTCTTTATTTTTGTTATTCTGAACTTGCCAAACACAAACACAAACATTTACATATGGACAGAAAAGGGAGATTATTCATGAAGCCTTGAATCTCCCTTAGTATATCTTGATTTAAATTTAAAAAAATACATTAGCAAACTCAACAACCAAAATGTTAAATTTGAAACTGATTTGCTTGATTTAGTCTCCTTCTGAACATTCTTCTCTCTTTGTGTTTTTAAATGCTTCACTGTCTACTTCTTTTTTCTTTTTGGTGTCATTATTGGTAGGCTGTTTTCCTTCTCAAATTTCTACCTTCTAACACTTAAAAACAACAACAAAAAAACTTCATAGTAAATTTACAGGGTGATGTTATTGCCACTATTTACCAAGACTTCTCTCTTCACCTCATGTCCCATAGAGGGTTAAATCAGATATTTCCTTGAAAAGAGACAAAACTAGTCAGGAGACAAAATCTCAAGCAAAATTTCTTGTTCTAGTTTCCTAGAATCCTCTGGCTAAATTGGCATGTCTTTCTGGTTGCCAAAGGGTATAAAAAACACCCCAACAACATGAAGTCAATTCTGTTCAGATTTCTTGAACTACATGAGTCACTACATTTCCTGCAGACCGTATGAGTTTGCAAAAGGAGATAAAGGGGTCTTTGTCCACCCAAGATAAGTGCCAATTGAATATCCTTTCTATAGTATGGCTAAGTCAATCTCTTTTGTTAACTGTTAAATGTTTAATTTCATTCTAAATTAACAAAGTATTGGCTACTGTCAGACTCTACAATTACAAAAGTCAAAACAAAACAGTCCACACATTGGCCATATTCAAAACATTTTTTCTCATTCTATGATGGATCCATCACCTCTCTCTCAAAAGGTGGAAAGCATACTTCAACATCAGTCCTCTGGAGGAAAAGTTGATCAGAGTTCTTAAATGTTTAAATGTTTTTCTTCACAGTATTAGATTTAATGCATAAAGTCTCCTTTAGGATCTTCTTTCTTCACTCCATTTAAAAGTCTTGCCAGGTTCCTCTGACTCTATTCCTTTAATAATTCTTAATGTTATAATTAATAATTATATTTAATATTATTAACTATTAATAATTAAATTAATTATTAGATATGAATTAATATTATTCCTATATATGGTATATATTCATATACCACAATTTATTCTGCCATTCTTCAATTGAAGGATATTCATTAGCTTCTAGTACTTTACTATGGCTTTAAACAGTGTTTTTATAAACATTTTTGTACTTTCCCCTCTTTCTTCAATCTCTTTGGGCTATACCAACTTACCTCAGACCTATGGAGAAGTAACCAAAATGACAGATTTGCACCTTTACTTTTCTTCTTATCTCTGACAGATGAGAAAGTATTAATTAAAAAATGGTGAATAGGTAGATAAAAGAATGAATGAGAAATGCATTTGCTGAATGATTGCTATGTATGAGGCACTATGCACTGAGAATACAAGTAGAAATGTAAGATAGCTCTTGCCCTGGAGAAGCTCATATTCTAATGCAGGAGACAATGCATATAGAAGGGTTCAGCCACAGATTCCATGGAAAGATTCTATGACTCTTAGATACAGTAGCAAAATAAATCATAACATATCTTCTTTAATGTTTTTTATTTATTTGTTTTCATTCATATGCAATGTATATTTTTTAAGTTACAAAATCTCCTTCCACCCTCCCTTCCTAATGCCCTCCCCTCAGCAGCGAATAGTCAGGTTAGCATTGTACATACATATGTTGGATAAACACGTTTACAGATTAGTCATTTTCGGTATGAGGAACTAGGATTAAGGGAAGGGATACATAAGAGATACTTTTTATAAAGTGTTCATCAGATTCTGAAAGGTTGTTTTGCTTTTGTTTCTGTTTTGTTTTGTTTTATATTTCTTCTATAGGGGATAATATTGTCCATGGCAAGTCTAATAGGGGTGTCCTAGCTCTCTGAACTACTGAGAGGAGCTGCTTCCATCAAGGTTGATCATTTCTCAATGTTATTGTTAATGTGTATATTGTTCTCTTGGTTCTGCTCCTTTTGCCCAGCTCTAGAGTCTGATCATTTATTGTTTCTTGTAGAACAATAATATTCCATAGTATTAATGTCCCATAACTTGTATGCCCATTCCCCAATTGAGGGCATCTCCTCAGTTTCTAATTCTTTGCCACTACAAAAAGGGCTGCTATGAATATTTTTGAAAGTGTAGGACTTTTCCCATTTTTTTATAATTTCATCTGGATATAGACTCAGAATTGGAATTGCTGGGTCAAAGGGCATGAACATTTTTATTGGTCAGGCATAGTTCTATAATGCTCTCCTGAATGGATGGATCCATTCACAACTCTACCAGCAATATATCAATGTCCCAATCCTCCCACAACCTTCCCAACATTGATCATTTTCCATTTTTCTCATCTTAGTCAATCTGATAGGTATGAGGTGATACCTCATTGCTGTTTTAATTTGCATTTTTCTAATCAATAATGATTTGGAGTATTTTTTCATATGATTATATATAGCTTTAATTTCTTCATTTGAAAATTGTCTATTCATATCTTTTGACCATTTGTCAATTGGGGAATGACTTGTAACCTAATAAATTTACGCAAATCTTTCTATATTTTAGAAATGAGACCTTTATCAGAGCTCCGAGTTGTGAAGATTGTTTCCCAGATTTCTGCTTTCCTTCTAATTTTGGCAGCATTGATTTTATTAGTGCAAAACCTTTGTAATTTAATATAGTCAAATCATTTATTTTGCAGTTTATAATGTACTCTATTTCCATAATGTACTCATAAATTCATCTCCTTTCCATAGATCTGATAGAGTATTTCTTGGTCTATTAATTTGTCAGTGGTGTCGCCCTTTATGTTTAAATCCTGTACCCATTTGGTGTGAGATGTGGGTCTATGCCTAGATTTTGCCATATTATTTCCAGTTTTCCCAACAATTTTTGTCAAATAGTGAGTTCTTATCCCAGAAGCTGATATCTTTGGGTTTGTCAAAATAATAGGTTGCTGTAGTCATTTATTGCAGTTTCTTTTGAACCTGTCCTAATCCACTGATCCATTACTCTATTTCTTAATCAAGTTCAGGCAGTTTTAATGACTGCCACTTTATAAGTATAGTTTTAGATCTGTTAGAGCTAGGCTACCTTCCTTTACATTTTGTTTTATCATTTCTTGCTATTCTTGACCTTTTGTTGCTCCAGATTGTGTTTCCATTTTTTTCTATCTCATAAAGTAGTTATTTGATTATCTTCTTTAATGTTATTTTCATTGATAAATACATATTCATATTTTATGTTGAACCTTCTGACAGTGATGAGAACCTTCTTTCCTGGTCTTCAGGAACTATAAATTCTGAGAAGTCAGAAACTTTCTTCCTTTCAGAGGTAGCTGACAGTTCGAATCTTCACAAGGTTAGTGCCCTGGACAATGCCTGTGAGACTTGGGTTGAAAGCAGGACCAGAGAAAGTGTACTGCTTTTCCCTGGGTTCTTGGTCTCAAGAATCCTGGACTGTTTGAGGGAAGGTGTGATAGAGATGGTAGGGGTGACTTTCTGGATGCATACTGCTATCTGAAAAGAAAGAGGGCTGGAATGTTCCACAAGTCTTTAGGACTAAGACCTCAGAAATTTGAGTTGACAGACATTGAAAATTTTGAAGCTGTTGTTATTATGTAGCCAGAATTTCTAATTGCTTTTGTTTTGTAGAATCTTGAGTTTAAAATTTTTTAAATATAGCAAATTCTTTGTTGTCCCTTCTGATTAAATAATAGGATATTTGAATCAATTAAATGTGCTGGTTATTAAAGGCTTTAATTCATTATTAAATGAATTTGTTAAAATGAGCAATTTTTAAAATATAAAATAAAATATACTTAACATGAAAACTACATGAATTTTACCACACTATGGTAATAATATAGGTCATCTCTTATATCCTTAAAATGAGATCTCTTTGAAAGGAGGCAAACATGCTGAAAAATAATTGTATAAGTTACTGTATTTAAAAATACATGCATTAGCATGAATAATCCCTGGGAGCCCGAATTCATTTCTTTTTAATCTTCCTTTTGTATCCCCAGAGATTAACAAAGTGCCTACACATAGTCAGTATTTAATAAATGGATAATGTATTCAGTGAGGACCGGTATCTCTGGTGTGAAGGCTTGCTGAAACCTTTTTTAGAGTTTCTCATTCATCTTTCATGTCTCGGCCCTCAACTTTCACCTGCAGCTCCAAGAAATTGTTTCATGTTCAGTGGTCACACTCAGTAAAGCTATCTCATCAAGTGGACTAATCCATTTTATTCATTCATGTTAGCTAATGAATCTTAAATTCATCAGTAAGTTAGGTGGGGTGTCTCCCCGATGTATATGAAAACATCCTCAGAAGAATGTATAGATGAGACCAATTGGTTCCAAAGAACAGGAAGACAGATGAAGTATGCTCTGTGAAATGCTAAGAACTTGGTCATACATTGAAAATGTCAAGGCCATTCACTACTTTCCAGGCCATTGCCATTTATCTCATCTTTTGTCTTGCCACTGAACTTCAATGACTCTGTTAGAGAGAGTGATGCTGATGACTTTATGAAACTCTACCTCACTTAAATCTAATTCACACACTAGTCAAAACATCACTCTATGATATCTACAGTTCTATGCAAAAAGGAAGGACAAACAGCAATATTGATTGGTTGACTGAATGATTGACATTCACTATGAGAAATGACTAGTTGAATAGGCAACTGTCACATAGTGCTTAATAACTGTTGATTTATAAGTTCTTATTGGTTTATAAATGATGTGAAAAGTCAAGGAGTTGTCTATCTGATTTGGAACTATACCAAATGGATGTTGTGGAGAGAGTGTCTAGTACTTCTGGTATCAGACTGCAGATTCTACTTCTGACTTTTTCCAAGGAAGGGTGGAATTAAAGCAAAGAGCCATTGGTTTCCAAAGAGGACCAATGATATCATAGAGTAATGTCTTGACTGGTACATGAATTGGATTTCAGTGAGACAGAGTTGTTCAAAGTCATCAGCTTCAGTCTTCTGGTATCATCATAGTCTGGTGGCAAGACAAAAGTCAAGATGACTGGCAAAGGCCCAGGATGCAGTTGATAGCCTTTGCATTTTCAGTGTCTTTTTAAGCCTTGAGTGCTGCACAAAGTCACCTTTAGTCATCTTCATAGACTTGGAAACAAATTTCTCTCATCTGCCCAATACAATGGAGGAAGTCTTCATGTGTATGGGGTAGATGCCCCTGGACCTGACTGATGGGTTTGATGCCTGTCAGTTACTCTTAACCTACTTGACATCACAGATGAGAGTTAGATGAGAGGTGGACACCACAAGTGTATGAACCTGAACAGAGCTCAGCAAACCCTCAAACGAGAGGTATTAGTTCTCCTTAAACATCCCCACACCCCAGAATAGATTAAGTATACAATATACATTAGTAATTGACCAAAGTAACATGCTGTTGAATGAATAGAGAGATCTTAGATTTTGGACAAAAAATTACAATTTGACAAATTTGCTTGGAAAACTGAAAAGCAAACTAGGTTTAGACGAACATCTTATACCATATACTGAGATAAGATAAAAAATGGGTATGTGGTTTAGACATAAAGTGTGACATCAAAAAGCAACCTAAAGGAGCATGAAGTATTTTACTTGTCAGATATATGGATAAGGGAAGAATTTATGACTGAACAAGAGATAAAGAACATTACAGGACGTCAAATTTATCATTTTGATTACATCAATTTAAGAAGCTTTTTCAAACACAAAACCAGTCAAAATTAGAAGGGAAGCACAAAACTAGCTGGAAAATTGACAGCAAATTTCTTTGATAAAGGCCTTCCTTCTCAAATACATAGAGAATTGAATCAAATTTGTAAGAATACAAGATTTTTTCCCCAATTGATAATCATCAAAGAATATGAATAAGTAGTTTTCAGAAAAAGAAATCAAAGTCACTTATAGTCATATGAAAACATGTTCTAAATCACTATGATTTTGTTGTTGTTGATCAGTCATTTCAGTTATACCTGACTCTTCATGATTCCAATTTAGAGTTTTCTCAGTAAAGAACTTGAAATGATTTATCACTTCCTTCTCCAGCTCATTTTATAGATGAGAAAACTGAGTAAACAGGGTTACACAGCAAGCAAATGTCTGAGACTGAATTTGAACTCAGATATTTTTGTCTCCAGGTTCAGCACTCTACAAACTCTCCCTAGCTTCCCCTCCTACTATTGATAAAAAATAAAAATTAAAACAACTCTGAGATATCACATTACAACTATCAAATTAATTAATATGACAGAAAAGGAAAATGACAAATATTTGAAGGGATGTGGAAAATTGGAAAACCAATGTGTTGTTGATGGAATTGTGAACTGATCCAATCATTCTGGAGAGCAATTTGTAATTATACTCAAAGAACAATAGAACTGCATACCTGGAAATACCTCTGCTAGGTCTGTCATACAAAGAGATAAAAGACAAAAAGCAAAAGGACCTATATGTACAACTACATAAGTATTTATATATGTATATATGCATTTATACATATCTGTATGTATATACACATATCAGCTCTTTTTGTAGTGTTAAAGAGGTGGAAATTGAAGGCATGCCCATCAATTGGGGAATAGCTAAACAAGTTATAGTACATGATTCTGATGGAATACTATAATACAATAAGACATGTCAAACAGGATGGCTTCAGAAAAAGCTGGGAAGACAGGTTGTGTCTCATGAAATGAGAAAAATCAGGAGACCCGTAATAGCAATTTTGTACAATGTACAAATGATCAATTGTGAAAGATTTAACTGTTCTGATCAATACAATGATCCAAGACAATTCCAAAGGACTTATGAAGAAAATTGCTATCCATCTGCAGAGAAAGAATAGATGGCACATGAATGCACATTTTTAAAACTTTATTATTCTTGTTTTTTTTTTGATATGTATTTTTTGCAGCACGGTAAATATGGAAATGTTTTGCAAGACTACAAATTTAACATCTATGTCAACTTGCTAGCCTTCTTAATGAGGGGGAAGGGAATGGAATGAGGGAGAGGTTTTGGAACTCAAATTTTTAAATCAATGAAGGTCAAAATTTTTGCTTACATGTAATTGAGAATAAATAACATAAAAATCAAATGGAAAAAATAATTGAAAAAAATTAACATATGAAACCATTTCATTTATATCCATCTGGTTTTGATTTCCAAGAGTGATAATTGTTTTTAAGTTGGTAAGTCGTGTCTGTTGTCATGGATGCTTGGAAGGGTAGGAGGGAGAAAAGTGACATGCTCCCACCTTTAACACTCTCAAAATAAATGTTCTTTTAATTTAATTTAAGACTTTCATGGTTTTGACACTTAGAGAACATTCACTGTAAAGTAGAATTTGGAAAGAATGCAACTTTGAAGTTGTGACCTTGTAGATTGTGGTCATAAATGCCCCAGTAGAAAATCTTCACTTTTTGATTTTATAAGTAGAGGTTTCAAGATTTTAGGAATGTTTCTGAAATAAATTATTTAATAGAAGAAGAAAAGACGATATCTTTTAAAAGAAGAAAAACCACAACTTGTTGCTTCATAAAGTTTATACCACTATGTGTAAACTTATATGTTAAAAAGAACCATAACCAACATGGGGAAAATGAGGGTTTTGTACCAGGGTACTGCTATCCAGTTGCTTTCTTGGAGGCAGTGAGGCAGGAAGGTGCATAGTAGGTGGGCTCCCTTTTGTCAGCAAATGCTAAGAATTTGACAAAATTCTTGAGGTGTGAGGTAAAAGTGCCTCTGGACTGTTCCTTGCCAGCCCTTTTATAAAGCCTTTTGTAGGGGTTTAGTTATTGACTATCTGAGAGATGATTCCATTTTGAAATGACTGAATGCATAATGATGAATTCCTAATTTCCTCTCACAGTAACAGTTTAAATGAAGGCTCCCTTTGTAAGATAAAAGAGGTTTAAAATAAGAAATCTTGAACAGTTTATGTCACCCTTTTCAACTCCTACATTTAATGTCCATGATCTTTGCACATAAGGGATTGTACAGCACTGGGGAAGGAAAAAAGGAGAAAATTTAAGACTTAAATGACCAAATGAAAATTATTAAAGTATACCTGTATAACAGTACAGAAAACCAAGGAGTCAGAATAACTGAGAATTGGGGTAGAAAAGTGGTTGCAATGTTCTTAACTGTTATCTAGATTAGGGGAATGAAATGGTAGCATCCATAATATCATTCCTACTTTTTTACAGGAAAAGTATAATTTTGGACCTATCTTTCTTTTCAGGGGTCCAAAGATAGTGATTTGTAGGGACTTAGATGTCACGTATTGCCTCTTTCTTGGTTTTTCTTCAGAGTCTATAGAGTATTGTGTCTGGCTGTGGTATGAGAATCATAGGATTGGAATATTCCTCAGTCTACTTGAGGTCAGATAATAAGGAGGATGTCAAGGATCTTATTTATGATGCTAGGTGTTTTGAGGCTATTTGGACTGAGATTGGTACTTTTCTATAAAGTTATCATTGATGTGACATTTGGTTGTAGGGTAAAAGGTAAAGGAGATCAAGAAACAATTTAAAATAAATAGAATAGCAGCCAATTAATAGCAGCATGAACTGTCTTAGTGTTCTGTCAGGATCATAGTGTTTGTTGGGTTGTCCTCTCAAGTGGTATTCAAAGGCTTTAATGGAAATACATCTATTTTTTTCTTTCAAGATTCTATACTTGAAAGTTAACTCAGATTCTGTAGGATAGAAAAATAAATTTATAGTACACAAAGATCCTAACATGAAATTAAAGGACACAACATTGAGTATAAGCTGTGTATAAATGTGTGTATTTATGTTGTTTTTTCCACTAGCAAGCCGTATCACTTTATTTACATTTGGCAGAAGTGAGTGGAGCATTTGTAGTCACAGATTTCTAAGAAGCAAATATATATATATATATATTTATATATATATATATATATATATATATGTATATACATATATATATATTCACACACATAAATTACAAAACTAGACAAAAGATTCACAAACAAAACTATTATGAAATGAATCATAGCAGAGTTTAATTAATTCTATAATTGCAGGGACTGTCTTTTATTCAGTTCTTCTCCAGCCCTTCTCCCTCTTCCCTTTTCAACTTAATTTACTGTGGGATTCATTTTACCTAGTTATGACTTTTTTTTAAAATAAAATCACCAGAGCTCCTTGCTTGTGTCTCCCTAGTTAGTTGTCAGCCTTCTTGTGACATGATGAAAAATATTTTGGTGTCTTCTGACACTGGGATAAGAGAAGTAAGAAGAAAAGCTTTCCATTTGCCTAAAACCATTCATCATCAATATGAAATATTTGATGTAGTTTCAGTCTACCAAAGGATGGTGTAAATGTGCTTTTTGGTTCTAATAACACTTTCCTTCATGGTCAAAAACCTTTTACTGTGACTTTAGATCTAGTGTGGTATAAATAAGACCTTTATTAATGTAGATTAGGAAAGAGAAATACAGAAAATGTAAAATTTAATCAACAAATATTTCCAAAGTATCTACTATATACCCCTTTTTGAGTTAGACTATAGTACTGGAAATACGACAAAAACAAAACAGTTTCTAACCTCAAGAAATTTGCATTCTATGGGCATCAGAATCTCTCTTTGAATTCTTTCTACATTGTCTTTTTTCAGCCTTAAGAACATATCTGATTTGGTGTTTAAAGCTAACTCAAGACAAGAAGAAGTGACATAATGGAAGAAGAGATGACGTAATGGAGTTATGGAACAGGGCTACCTTGAGATATAAGAGGCATTTTCCTTTCCTTAAATAAAGATAGTGGGAATTTCTTTCCCAAATGGATTGGAAGAGAGGGGCAGTGTGGTTCCTTCCACAGCTTAAATTCTGTGATTCTGAGTTGGGTTTACACAAATTTTTCTACTATTATTGCATAGTTTTAAACTATGTTGACTCCCTTGTCCTCCCTTGCCTTGGGAACGGCAAGTTATTAATGGTATAATCATGGTGCCATTTCTGATTAGTTTATATATCTATAAATACATTTCTGGAAAATCATAGGGTACCCTTCAAATAATTATTGATTAGTATCCATGACCATCTGTATCAGGTTATTCAGCATATGGTGAGCTAAATAGATCTCTGTGGTCAGTGATCAGATAATGTTACAAGAAAAGGGACAGCAAGCCATTTTGCTTATGGCCAAATACTGATGCAGAGCACTCAGGAGGGGATAAATTGGAGCCTGCTGTCATATCTGTCAACCTACTGATTACCTAATGTGGAACCCAAACCACTGAAGTATGGGAAATGAGACACGAAAATGTAGACACCAATATTCTAAAAGAGAGCCATATATAAGCACAGGTGTGTTCAGACATGCAGGCTCATGCTCAGGAGTCAGGATGTCTTGATCCATTAGTATAGATAGCAGTAGGACCCTTTAAATCAGGAAGGAGAAGGATAAGAAAGAGCTTTCAGGATGAATACGACAGTGTCTTAGAGGGGCTGGTGCCAGAGCACAAGAGCCCTTGGAAGTTCTCTGTTCAAAACCCCCGGCTGCCAACTGATTCATGGGCAGCAGCTGTGCCAAAGACTTCATTTCCTGCCCTCTTAGCTGGAAGGAAGGTATTGTCAGAGGGTCCCCACCAGGCAGAGTGGGGCTCCAGGATGAAAGGATGGGTTTGAAACTTATAATAAAATGTCCCTGTCCAGGAAACAGACTCTTTCTACCCTATCTCTACAAACTCCTCCAAATCATTTACTTTTTCTTTTAACCCAGTCTCCCAGTAAATAAATTACAGTAGTCAAAGCAAAGTGTGTTGCTGTTCATCACCTATAGGCAAATGGAATAAGGAACATTTTGACCTGATAGATTCTGTGTAATGGGCAGGGCTAACAAATAAATTCTGCTGTTCTGAGAAGCATAATTTGATTCTGAGGATCTTTATTTAAAGATTTTATTGATTCTTTTTTTTCTTTATTCTCTTGGCATCCTTCCCCCACTTCCCAAATGAGCATTCTTCCTCCTTGAGAGAAAGTGGGGAGATGGAGAGGAAAAAGTGCCAGGAAGCTAAAACTGAGAGAAGGGAATTGCAGACAAATGAATCCTCATAAGGAAACCTCATCTAGAACTAGACACAAATGTCACTATTGAGAAGGGGCCAGTGCAAGAAAAAACTGGTACAATTTTCCAACACCAGTCTACAATACTATAAGAGAGAGAGAGAGGTTAAAAAACAATATTTGAAGGGACAAACAGTAATAAACAGTTAATTTTATTCAGGATGTTAAAAATTTTATTCAGGATGTATTCATCCTTCTTAACAGCAGCCATGAGAAAGAAAGAAATATAAAGACATAATTCTAATGATAAATCATTTTGAGAGAGCATGCCTCTGTTCAGACTTTATTCTTAAGGATTCCTCATAGCTAGTGTGTTCACACCAACAATGTAAGAAGCAAATTATTTGGTTTGTGAGGTTATACATACATACATACCTGCATATATATAATTAGGTAATATATGTATATATATATATATATATATATATAATTAGGTAATATATGTGATATATGTGATATTAGATAAGGCAGATACTTATAGGATTTGATAAAGAAAAATACAATATTAGCATTAATTTCCATTTTCCTATAAAAAATAAAATATATTCTAAAATACTTAGTAAACTGAAAGATTTCATCAAATTCTAAGTCTCTCCACAATTTCAATTCAATTAACAAAACATTTAGTTGCTTCCTCTGTGACCAAGGATATATTAAGGATATAATCCTATTCCTTAAGATATTGCATAGATGTTTGTATGTTTTTAGGTAAAGACAAAGGAGGGATCAAAGTGCTTCCAGTAATCCCTTTTTTAGAATGGAGAAAAGGGAAGGTTTTTAGGAAGAGATGACAGCAGGTCTGAGGGCAGCCAGGTGGTATAGTGAAGATTCATTTTTCTGAGTTCAAATCTGGCCTCAGACACTTACTGACTATTTTACCCTGGGCAAGTCATTTAACCTTGTTTGCCTCAGTTTCCTCAATAATAAAATGAACTGGAGAAGAGAATGGTGAATCATTCCAGTATCTTTGCCAAGAAATCTCTAAACAAAGTCAGGAAGAGTCCGATATGACTGAAAACTGAACAACAACAAAAAGAGCAAGTCTGATCATGTTACTCCCCTATTCAATAAACGTCACTGGCTTTTTTGCCTCTAGAATCAAAAATAAAATTGCTTTTTTGGCATTTAAAGTCCTTCAAAGAATAGCCTTCTCCTAACTTTCAATTAGGTGACATTAGCCTCCTGGCTACTTCAGAAGCAAGACAATTCATTTTTCCATTGGGGGGCATTTTTTCTGACATATCCCCCATGCCTGGAATGCTTTCCCTTCTCTCCGCTGACTACTGACTTCCCTAGCTCCTTTTAAGTTCCAACTGAAATCTTACTTTCTATAGGAAACTTTCCCTAACCCCTCTTAATTTCAGTACCTTCCCTCTATTAATTATTTCCTATTTATCTTTCATATAGCTTGCTCTGCATTTATTTATTCGCATTTTGTCTACCTCATCAAATTGTAAACTCCTTGAGGGAAAGGACTGCTTTTTTGGTATCTCCAGTATTTAGTGCACAGTAGGTGTTTGATTTATGGTTTTGATTGGTTGATGGACTTAGATTCATAGAATCATAATCATTCATGTGAATGGGATTAAACCTAATTGACCAGAGGCCAGTGGCAGAATATGATATAATAGAAAGCAGAATCTAACAATATGTAGGTAATAAGAAATGTATCTGAAATATAAAAACCCATAATATGAGGTTCAGGAAGAGACACTATTTTGCTTGAGGAGAATCTCAAAAAGTCAAGTTGGTTATCATGATCTCAAACAAGTTAAACATAGATGTAGATATGTTTAAAAGAGATTAAATAGGAAACTGTGTTATATTTAAAGGCATCCTAGAAAATTAAAAAATCAATATTTGACATAAATGTACTGAATAGTTTAGCATCTAAATGCTTAAATGTCAAGCTAATTGAAGTAGAGGGAAAAATAGACAACAAATCAGTAATTGTTGGGGACCTTAATGTGCCCTTTCAGACAAATCTAACCAAAAGAGAAACAAGCAAGAAGCTGAAGAGCTGGATAGAATTTAGAAAAATAAGATATGTTGAAGTGATTGACTGGAAATAGATTCATGGAAAACTGAAAAAATATACATACATAAATATAGAAATACATACATATACTCACACATACACAGATACATACATACACATATTTACTGTAAATCATTCAGATTTGTGAACCTGGCTCTGTGAGTTCTTGGACCATTTCATTCTTCAGTGAATTAAGGGAATTGGTAAATGTCTGAGGTTGGATTTGATTCTATTAAATAATTACCAGATATGTGATGTCTTGGGTCTGTGTGTGTGTGTGTGTATTTAGCTTTTCAAAAATATTGGCTACCCTGAGGGCATAAATATTCATAAAAGTGCAGAAAAGCAGAGATATTAAACACATCCTTTACAAATTATAACACAGAACAATTTATGAATTACTTGAAGAAATATTCACATGTAAATGGAAACTAAATAGCATTTTAAAGAATTTATGGTTCAAAGAATGAATCATAAGAATGCTAATTTCATCAGAATAGATGATTACAAATATACAATATACCAAAACTTGTAGGATACATTCAAAATAGTATTTAATTGGATATTTATATATCTAAACATTTTCATTAAAAAAACACACCAACAGATAAATAGATTGGGCCCACAACCAAAAAATTTAGAAAAGCAGAAAATAAATTACTAATGAACATTAAAAATAGAAACTTTAAAAATTAAAGAACAAATTTTAAAAATTCAAAATAGAAAAATAATCGAATTAAAAATAAACTGTGTTTAATAATAAATCAAGCCATTAGATAATTTGATTTTTTTTTAACAAAGAGGAAAAGTAAATCACCAATGCCAAAAATTCAAGAGGGGGAAAAAGAACTGATTAGAAATTATTTCCTGAATTAGACAGCAACAAAACTAATACTTTAAGAAAAATAGATAATTTGAAAAATGCAAAATACTCAGCTCTACAGAAGAAGGAACAAATATTTTACTTTTTTTATATTGGAAAATGTTTATATCCTAATGGAAGAACAAATAAAATTGGGACACTAATTCATTGTTGGTAGAATTATAAAAAAGATTATAAAAAGAATTATAAAAAAGATTCAACCATTCATCTCCATTTTGGAGAACAAACTGAAATTATACCTAAAGAATTACTAAACCATGAATATCCTTACCCAACAAAGCCACTATTTGTCTGTTTCCAAAGATAATTAAGATAAAAGGAAAATGACTTTTATGTTCTGGATTGTTTAAAATCTTTGTGCTGGCAAAAAACCTGGAAATTTCATGGATACCCATCAATTGGGGAATGGCTAAACAAATGGTGCTATGTGATTTTAATGGAATATTACTGTTCTATAAGAAATGATGGTCTCAATGATTTAAAAATATGGAAAGACTTGCACAAGATATTGAAGAGTGAAATGAACAGAATCATGAGAAGATTGTATACAATAATAACAATAATATTTTAAGAATAATTTTGAGAAAATAAGTTTTTTCTATTATAAGTACCCAAATTAACTATAAATGACATACGAAAGAAGATGCTATATGCATCCAGAGAAAGAATTGATAAATAGAAGTATGTATAGAAAAGTTTTATATACACACACACATATATGTGTATATATATATATATATATATATATATATATATATATATAAATCTATTTATGTATAATGACTGACAAATCTATTTATGTCTGATGGTTGTCATCTCTAGAGTGGGGAAGAAATGACAGGGAAGAAAAAAGATAAGAAAGAAATTTACATGATAATTTTGTTGTATATTTAAAGGGGGGAGCTGTTATACATAATAGTTTCATGTACAATCATCTTTTTGGTACTTTTATAGAAATGTTTATTTTATTATATAAATTAAAAATAAAAAGTTTATATGGTTAGAAGGAGTCCCCAGGTGTGGACCCCAAAACATGTTTACTAGGAGTGTTCCCCAGCACTCTTTGTCCAGAAACATGCTTTGATCAACAGGCATCAGTTCAGTATGCTTAGGAAGTTTTTTTTCCTTGGACCATGATGACTGATAGGGAAAATCCCAATTTAACCCTTTACCCTTCAGCACAGATATAGCCCCAGGCATAGGAAGTGGACCACTGACACTCCCAAGAGAGACAATCCAGAGAAAGCTTCTGGCTTCCCTTACTGATTGGTTTACTGAATAAACCCTGGAATTCCTAACTCCAGTAAGCAAGACTTCTAGGGTTCTCAACATCAAAGGTCTGTGAAACAGCCCCAACACAAGATCCTTGGGAAAGCTAAAATGAAAAAAAAAAGTCAGCGCAAAGGAGGATCTATAGAATGTTATCTTGAAGATAAAAATACTATCTCAGAAAAGGACAGAAGGGATACAATATGTGAAGTTTCAGAGAATATGAACTGGTCTCTAGTCCAGAAAGGCTTCTTAGAAGAGATCAGAAAAGAGTTTAAAAATCAATAGAAAAATTGGGAAAAGAAATGCAGGAGAAAAATTAACAGAAGTTAATGAAAGAAAAAATTTCAGAAGAAAACAAATCCTTTAAAAATATAATTGGACAAATACAGAAAAAGAAAATAATTCCTCGAAAACAGAATTGGGTAAATGAAAAAAGATAACAGCTCTTTTAAAAAATAGAAATGACCAAATGGAAAAAGAGATGCAAAAGCTAAATGGAAAAATACTTCTCTGAAAAATAGATTAGGATTAATGGAAGCTAATGATTTCATGAGACACCAGGAATCTGTTAATAAAAAATTAAAAAAATGCAAAAATAGAAGAAAATGTAAAATAATTCATTGGTAAAACAACTGACCTGGAACATAGATCCAGAAGAGACAATTTTAGAATCATAGGACTACTTGAAAACCTTGATCAAAAAAAGAGCCTGGATTTCTTTCCTCTGGATATAGTTAAGGAGAACTGCCCTGATATCCTGGAATCAGAAGGCAAAATAGTAATTGAAAGAATCCATCAGGGGGCAGCTAGGTGGTGCAGTGGACACCAGCCCTGGAGTCAGGAGACCTGAGTTCAAATTTGAACTCAATTAATAATTACCTAGCTGTGTGGCCTTGAGCAAGTCACTTAACCCCATTGCTTAGCAACCATCTTCCCATCAATCCCCTCCTAAAAGGGATCCCAATATGAAAACAGCAAGAATTATTGTGGTCAAATTTCAGAATTATCAGACCAAGGAGAAAATCCTGCAAGTGTCCACAAAGAAACAATTCAAATACCAAGGAGCCACATTCAGGAATACACAGGACCTGACAACATCAACATTAAAAGATCAAAGGGCCTGGAATCTGATATTCTGAAGAGCAAGAGAGCTTGGATTACAACCAAGAATCAACTATTGAGCAAAACTGAGGCTTCTCTTTTGGGGGTAAGTGATGAAATTTAATGAAATAGTTTCAAACTTTCCTGATGAAAAGACCAGAACTGAACATAAAATTTGATACTCAAATGAGATGCAAGAGATATGTGAAAAGCTAAACAGGGGAAAAGAAAAAGACTGCTATTTAATAAGATTAAGCTGATTACATCCCTATCTGGGAAGAAGATTCTCATAAATCTTGAGAATTGTCACTCTATTAGAGGGAATATACTTAGGCTGAAGTTATGTCCATGACTTTGATGTAATGATTCAAAAAATTATTTCATTAAAAAGGAGGGACTTAAAGAGATAGGAGGAAGGGGGAGGTTGAGTGTGGTAAATTATATCACATGAAGAGGTGTAAAGGGCCTTTTGCAATAGAGGGATAGAAGGAAGGTGGTAAAAACTTCCTAAATCCTACTCTCATAGGACTTGGTTCAAAGAGGGATTAACATACACTGTCAGTTGAGTTTAGAAATTTATCTTACCTTTCAATTATTAGGAGGGGAAAGAGGGAGGGGAGGGAAGGAGGGACTGATAGAAGAGAGGGAAGGAAGAAAGGAAAGGGGAAAGAAAAGGGAGGGTGGTACATAGAAGGGAGGAAACACATTGAGGGAGGTAGTTTTCAGAAGCCAAACAATGGGGAAGAGGGAGAAAGTGAAAAAAGGGAAAATTACAAGCAGAGGGGAGATAGCAAGGAGGGAAATAAGGTGTCAATAATTATAACTGTGAATGTGAATGGGATGAACTCTCCCATCAAATGGAAGTGGATAGCAGCGTATATTAAAAACCAGAATCCTACAATATGCTGCTTATAAGAAATACATATGAAGCAGAGATATACACACAGAGTAAAGATTTATATATATATATATATATATATATACATATATATATATTTTATATATATATGTCACTTAACCCCATTGCCTTGCTAAAAAGAAAAAACAAAAAAAAGAATTTATTATGCTACAGCTGAAGTATCTCAGACAAAGCAGCTGCAAAATAGATATTAAAAGCTATAAGGAAGGAAATTTTATCTTCCTAAAAGGTAACATAGACAATGAAATGATTTCAATTCTAAATTTGTAGGCAACAAGTGGTACAACATCCAAATTCTGAGAAGAGAAGCTAAATGAGTTACAAGAAGACATAGACAACAAATCTTTACTAGTTGGGGGGGACTCAACCCCCCTCTCTCAGAATTAGGTAGATGTAACCATAAAATAAACAAGAAGGAAGTTAATAAGGTGAATAAAATGTAGAAAACTTAGATATGATAGACCACTGGAGAAAATTGAATGGGGACAGAAAGAAATATACTTCTTTTGCTGTGGTACATGGTACCTACACAAAAATTGATCATACATTAGGGCATAAAAACGTCACAGAAGAAAGGCAGAAGTATTGAATGCATGCTTTTCAAATCATGATGTGATAAAAATTATATGCAATAAAGGGCCATGGAGAAAGAGATAAAAAAACCTAATTGGAAACTAAATACCCTAATTTTAAAGAATGAGTGGCTCAAACAACAAATCACTGAACGAATTAATGAATGGATGGACTTGCTTGATGGACTTGTTCATTCCATCAGTGCAACAATCAGGGACAATTTGGGGCTGTCTGCGATGGAGCATACCATCTGTATCCAGAGAAAGAACTGAGGAGTTTGAACAAAGACCAAGGGCTATTACCTTTAATTTAGGAAGAAAACCCTGATATCTTATTGTCTGATCTTGCTATCTCTTTTACTTTATGTTTCTTCCTTAAGGATATGATTTCTCTCTCATCACACTCAATTTGGATCAATCTATACCATGGAAACAATGTAAAGACTAACAAATTGCCTTTTGTGGGGGGGGTGGGAGGAGGGAAGTAAGATTAGGGGAAAAATTATAAAACTCAAAATAAATAAAATTTTTAAAAAGAAAAAGAAAGAATGAATTAATGATTTCATCCATGACAATAGTGAGATATCATATCAAAACTTATGGGATATAGCCAAATCAGTTATTATGGGAGATAATATTTCTCTTAATGCCTACATGAATAAAATAGAGAAAGATGAGATGAGCATGCAACTAAAAAAGTTAGAGAAAGAACAAATGAAAAATTCCCAATTAAATACCAAATTAGAAATTCTGAAAATAAAAATTGAATGCAAGAAAATTATTGAAATAATAAATAAAACTAAGAATTGGTTTTATGAAATAAATAAAATAGATAATTTGATTAAAAAAGAAAGAAAACCAAATTACCAGTACCAAAGGAAAAAAAGTGAATTCACCACCAATAAGGAGGAAATTAGAGTAGCAATTTAGACCTAATTTGTTCAACTTTATGCCAATAAATTTGATAATCTAAATGAAATGGATGAATATTTGCAAAAATATAAATTGCCCAGGTTAAAAGAAGAAGCAATAAAATACAATAAAATATCTCAGGAAAAGAAATTGGACAAGCCATTAATGAACTCCCTAAGAAAAATTCTCCAGAGGCATATGACTTCACAAGTGAATTTTACCAAACATTCAAGAAACAATTAGTTCCAATTCTATTATAAACTATTTGGAAAAAAAATAGGTGAAGAATAAGGTCTGACAAATTCCTTCTATGACACCAATATGGTGCTGATACCTAAACCAGAATGATTCAAAACAGAGTAACAAAATTGTAGACCAATTTCCCTAATGAATTTTGATGCAAAAAATTTTAATAAAATATTACCAAAGTGATTACAGCAAGTTATCACTAGAATAATATATGATGATCAAGAAAAATTTATACCAGGAATGTGGAGTTGGTTCAATTTTAGGAAAAGTATCAGTCTAATTGATCATGTTAAAACAAACCTAACAGAATACATATAATTATCTCAATAAATGTCAAAAAATTTTTTGACAAAATTTAGCACTCATTCCTATTAAAGACAGTAGAAAGTATGGGAATGAATGGAATGTTCCTTAAAATGATAAGCAGTATCTATCTAAAATCATCAATAAGAATAATATGTTATAGGGATAAACTAGAATCATTCCTAATAAAATCAGGGTGAAAAAAGGATGCCTGTTATCACCACTATTATTCAATAATATGTTAGATCAGGACAGCTAGGTGGTGCAGTGGATAGAGTATTGGCCCTGGAGTCAGAATGACCAGAGTTCAAATCTGGCCTCAGACACTTATTAATTGCCTTGCTATGTGACCTTGGGCAAGTCACTTAACCCCATTGCCTTAAATAAATAATTTTTTTAAAGTGAGAGAATAATATATTAGAAATGTTAACTTTAGCATTAATAGAAGAAAAATAAATTGAAGGAATCAGAATCAGAAATAATGAACCAAAACCCACTTTTTGCAGATGATACAATGGTATAACTATAGAACTCTAGAAAATCATCTAAAAAACTACTGGAAATGATCATCAACTTTAGCAAAGTTGAAGGATATAAAATAGACCTACATAAATCCTCAGCATTTTTATATATTACTTACAAGATACAGCAGCAAGAAATAGAAAGAAAAATGACATTTAAAATAACTTCAGACAACATAAAATACTTGGGAGTCTACTTACCAAAGCAGACTCAGAAACTTTATGGAAACAACAATAAAATAATTTTCACATAAAATCAGACCTACATATCTGAGCAAGTTCTATTGCTCATGGGTAGGCCAAGCTAACATAATAAAAATGACAATTCTACCTAAATTAAATTACTTATTTAGTGCCATATCAAACTTCCAAAAATTACTTTAGTGACCTAGAAAAAATACTAACTAAAGTCATATGGAGGAACAAAAGATGAAGAATATCGAGGAAATTAATAAAAATTTAAATGAAGATGTCCTTGCTATACCAGATCTGAAATTATATTATAAAGCATTATTCATTAAAAATATTTGGTGCTGTGAAAGAAATAGAGTGGTGGATGAATGGAATAGATTGCTGTGAAAGAAATAGAGTGGTGGATCAATGGAATAGATTAAGTGCAAAAGTGACTGCAGTAAATGATTATAGTTATTTACAGTTTGATAAACCCAAAGATTCTAGCTTCTTGTATAAAAATTCACTCTTTGATAAAAAACAACTGCTAGGCAAACTGGAAAATAGTATGAAATAAACTAGGCATAGACCAACATCTTATACCCTATATCAAGATAAGGTCAAAATGGGTGTAGGATTTAGACATAAAAGATAATATTATAAGCCAAGTAGAAGAACAGGGAATAATTTACCTTTCAGATCTAAGGAAAGGGGAGAAGTTTATCACCAAAGAAGAGATAGAGAACATTTATAAAAAATGAATTGGATAATTTTGATTACATTAAATTAAAAAGCTTTTGCATAAACAAACCCACTGCAACCAAGATTAAAAGGAATGTAGTAAGTAGGGAAACATTTTTTTTTATAACTAATGGTTCTGAAAAAGGATTCATTTCTAAAATATAGAGACAACTGGGTCAAATTTATATTAAAAAACAAATCATTCCCCAATTGATAAATAGTAAAATGATATGGAAAGGTAATTCTCAGAGGAAGAAATCAAAGCTATCTATAGTCATATGAAAAATTTCTCTAAATCAGTATTGATTAGAGAATTGCAAATTAAAGCATCTCTGAGATGCCACCTCATAACTCTCAGATTGGCCAATATGATTAGAAAAAAAGTTGGAGGGCACGTGGGACACTAATGAATTGTTGGTGGAGCTGTGAACTGATCCAGCCTTTCTGGAGAGTAATTTGGAAGTATGCCCAAAGGTTAATAAAAATATTGTATACTCTGATCCAGCAATATCACTACTGGGTCCGTATCCTGAAGAGATCATGAAAAAGGGTAAAAATATCACTTGCAGAAAAATATTCATAGAAACTTTTTTGTAATGACAAAGAATTGGAAATTGAGAGGATACCCATTGATTGGGGAATAGCTGAACATATTGTGGTTTATATATATTATAAAACATTATTGTTCTATAAGAAATCATGAGGGATGGTTCTGAGTAAGAGGAGTAGAACTAGAACATTATCCACCCTAATAACAACAAGGGGTGATGATCAACCATGATGGACTTGTTCATTTCAGCAGTATAATTTAAATCAAAGACAATTTTTAAAGACTTGTGATGGAAAAATACAATCCATATTCAGAGAAGGAATTTTGGAGTTTAAATGAAGATTAAAGTTTATTATCTTCAATTTTGAGTTGTGAAAGTAAATAATACAGTGATAAGATGTGACAAACATTGTGAGAAGCAAAGCAATCTATCTGTTGTCAGTCAGTCAGTGGCCTGGTGACTTTTGGTTCTGATAAAGGCCTAAAGTTCCTTTTTCCTTTAGGCAGAAAGAATCTTTTTTAAAGAATTTTTCATAGTAAGATGTTGAAATATTGCCAAAGAGTAAAAAGCTTTCCTCAAAGACAAGACACTCTCTAGGAATAATCTTTAATAATAATTGGAGGTCCCTAGGAGAAATTGCTACAGTTCTTCTTTAAACTCTTCTTGAGAAAGAGATAACAGGTTTTGCAGAAAATTAAAATAATATTTAAAATAAATTTTAAAATAAATTTAAAATAAAAGAAATATTCAAATATTTAAAAATATTTAAAAGATTCCTTACTCTCCACTATAAGATAATTCTTAGCTCTAATAGTTTATGTTATTGTTTCATTGTTTTCTGTTGTGTCCATCTCTTTGTGATCCCACGTGGGGTTTTCTTAGCAAAGTTACTAGGAGTGGTTTACTATTTCTTTCTCCAGCTCATCTTACAGATGAAGAAACAAGGCAAATAGGGGTAGGTGACTTGCACAGGCTTATAAATATATTAAATGTCTGAGGATGGAATTAAACTCAGGTCTTCCTGACTTCAGGTCTACTCTATGCATTGTACCACCTAGATCTTTTTAATACACAAAGGTTCTCTTTCTAACTCTTTCCATACTCTTTCATTCTGTGTGGTTCTTTTCTATGTTGTATCATAAATTCTCCATAGATTATTGCCCATATGAATGGAGGATGGTAGAAAATCCCTATAGGTATGGATAGAACTGGGGCATGTCAGTTAACCCTGACTGACTCACATCCAGGACCATCTCCAATCATCCTGATTCATATCTGGCCATTGGACCCAGGTGACTCTGGAGGAGAAAGTGAGGCTGGTGACTTAGCACAGCACTTCCAAACTCAAATTCAATTCACTTGTTTGTCATGCCATCACCTTCCTAATGTCATGGTTTTCTTTGAGATAGAAGGAAAACATCAATCTATGGCTAAACCAACACCTCTGTCATCAATCATTATAATTTTCTGTATTTTTTCATTCCTATTTTTTATTTCAATGACCATACTTTTTTAATATAAGTATTTTATTTTTTCAATTATATATAGTAGTAATTTCTATCATCATTTTTGTAATGTTTTGAATTTTTCCCCAAATTTCCCCAAACCTCCCTTCCCTCCCCCCACATCCAGAAGGCAGTCTAATAGTCTTTACATTGCTTCCATATCATACATTGATCAAAATTGATTGTGTTGAGAGAAAAATCATATCCTTAAGGAAAAAATAAAATATAAGAGATAGCAAAATTATGTAGTACATGAGACAATTTTTTAAAAATTGAAGATAATAGTCTTTGGTCTTTATTTAAAGTCCACAATTCTTTCTTTGCATTTGGATGCTATTTTCCATTGCAGATGTCCTAAAATTGTCCCTGATTATTTCACTGATGGAATGAGCAAGTTCATTAAGGTTGATCATCATCCCTGTGTTATTGTTAGGGTGTACAATATTCTTTGGGTTCTGCTCATCTCTTTCAGCATCAGCTCATGCAAGTCATTCCAGACTTCTCTGAATTCCCATCCCTCCTGGTTTCTAATAGAACAATAGTGTTCCATAACGTACACATACCACAGTTTGTTCAGCCATTCCCCAATTGATGAACATTCACTCAATTTCCAATTCTTTGCCACCACAGAGTTGCTATGAATATTTTTTAACAAGTGATGTTTTTAGTCTTTTTCATGATCTCTTCAGGGTATAGACACAGTAGTGGTATTGCTGGATAAAAAGGTATGCCCATTTTTATTGCTCTTTGGGCATAATTTCAAATTGCTCTCCAAAAAGGTTGGATGAGTTCATAGCTCCACCAACAATGTATTAGTGTCCCAGACTTCTCACATCCCTTCCAACATTGATCATTGTCATTTCTGGTCATATTGACCAATTTGAGATGATACTTTAGCGATGCTTTAATTTGAATTTCTCTAATCAGTAATGATTTAGAGCAATTTTTCATATGACTATAGATCACTTTGATTTCCTCATCTGTAAGTTGCCTTTGCATAATCTTTGACTATTTGTCAATTGAGGAATGGCTTTTTTTTAAAATAAATTCGACTCAGTTCGCTACATATTTTGGAAATGAGTCCTTTGTCAGAAATACTAGTTGTAAAAATTGTTTCCTAATTTACTGCATTTCTTTTTATCTTGGTTATAGTGGTTTTGTTTGTGCAAAAGCCTTTTAATTTAATGTAATCAAAATTATCTAGCTTGTTTTTAATGATGTTCTCCATCTCTTCCTTCATTATAAACTGCTTCCCTTTCCATAGATTTGACAGGTAAACTATTCCTGGATCTCCTAGTTTGCTTATAATACTGTTTTATTATGTCTAAATCCTTCAACCACTTTGATCATATCTTGGTAAAGGGTGTGAGATATTGTCAATGACCATACCTTTTATTTATCAAAGGGTCATAGATTTAGAGCTGGGAGTGCCTAAGAGTTTGTAAGGACAACTAATATAATATTTTTACAATATAGATAAGGAAATTGAGGGCCACAGCAAAGGAAATGGCAGAAGTTAGATTCAAATCCAGATTTTCTCACAGTCAATCCAGAATTCTTTTCACTGCACAACAGTTCTTGGGTCCTAAATATGGAATGAACTCTTAAATTATAAAGCAGACTATTTAGAAATAGAATTAGTGAAGATAAAGGCACAAGAATGGTCAGACCAGCCCTGGGGTCAGATCATATTCAATTTCCAGTTTTTAGAAAAGATTTCATCAAACTATTATCATAAAAACTATTTGTTATATATATATATATATATATTTCTTTCTGGGTTCTACTGACCTAGACATGGTTAGGTATGGTCATACCCCATTATCCAAGGAGTAATAAAAAAGAGATATATTCAGAATGCACATTGTACACATCAAATAAATATTCATAATAAGTGAAATCATCAGTGAATACATTAAAAGAGATAGTGAATGAAAGGGAAGGTGGTCTGTGAGAATTGTGTAACCTAGAGAAATTACCACCACTATTATTTAAAAAATAACATGCAAAAACATTTATTGAATGCTTGTTGACTATGATAAAAACCCCATAAATCCAGAAATAACCACTTGGGAAATGATATCAGTAAAGCTAATAGTATAATCACCTTATTGACTTCTGATGGGTCTACTTAAAGATGACTTTTCTCAGTTTTTTTTTTTTTTTAGTTTTTTTTGCAAGGCAATGGGGGTTAAGTGGCTTGCCCAATGCCACACAGCTAGGTAATTATTAAGTATCTGAGGTTGGATTTGAACTCAGGTACTCCTGCCTCCAAGGTCAGTGCTCTATCCACTATGCCACCTAGCCACCCCAGACTGTTCCCAGTTTTGAGGGAGTCTTATTGTATCTGAATAGGAAAACACTGTTTTATTTTGAATGGATTTTTGTAAAGGATTTGTGTCTTTTTGGAAAGGATGTAGTATCTGAGCAAGCAATCATCAGTCTTATTTAAATACATAGTCAACCAAATAAGGGGTGGCATGAGAAACCCTAGTTGTGAGAGAATAAAAACCAGGGCAGGCTCCTAGAACATTAGGATTATTCTACAATTGTGTTGCAGATACCAGTTCAATGTTGTTGCTTTGTTTTTGAATTGGCATTTAAGAGACCAACCAGAATTATGTCAAATGGATTTTGTTGTGATTATTTAGTGAAAGTGATTGGGAGAGTCATGCAGAAGTGCAAAGTTTAATTCTCCTGAGAAGTTCTGATAAATTTCTGGAATTGGAGATACAGATCCATTTGTACTCCAGTTAATTTACCATGTACAGGCAGAAGTGCCACATCAGATAAAAAAATTGATTTCCACTGTCACTGTAAACTCTGAACAACAAACTTTCCCAGGAACTTCCAGTGAGGGGTCACTGGAGTAGAACTCAGGTCTCACCTTCAACTCCCTCACACCCCATAGAAATGTTTACTTGACTGTACATAGCAAATGGGAAAAATGAACTGACCTAGTGGAGTCTATGACACAAAGGTGGATTTTTGTTTTGATTTGTGTCTTTTCTTGAGCATAGAAAGTCAAAGCTGAAATAAGTTTTCCAAGTGTTAGTGGCAGTTTTTGAGGTTAGACATCCATAGTCTTGGGTCCCTTGGGTGGTGCTGACTATTAGCAGAAGGAATTTCAAGAGATGGTGTCCACTCTTGTTATCATCAGTCAAAAATCCTTTGAAATTTATCATTTAACATAATACCTCAAACCCAAAGTTTCTTTTTTTTCATTTTCCAATTGATATTTTATTTTTTCCAGTTACATGTTATGAATATTTTCCAACATTCATCCACATGCATATTTTTGTTTATTTATTTTATATTATTACAATAAACCTGTTGTTAGAGTAATCATAAACCCCCCTTTCCCCTAAAAGATGAGAAACCTGAAGAATAGTGAGAGAGGAAAAAAAATGTGTACTTCAGTCTGTGTAAAGATTCCAACCACTCTCTCTGGTATGAGTTGTCTTCCCCATCACAGCCACCAGAGAAGCTGCTTCAATATTTTTCCCACAGTTGCTATCACTAGCTGTATTTCCATCCCCTCTATTCCTCCCCACTCTTGTCTATTCCATTCTCTCTCTCTCTCCTTTCATCCTGGCCCTGTTCAGAAATGTGTTGTATTGGAGTACCCTCTCCCATGATCTTCCCTATCTTCTATTGCCTACTCCCTGCCCTTCCCTCCCCCCCATCCCCCCTTATCTCATCCCTTTCCTCTCATTTTTTTTCTTTAGGGTAAGATAGATTTCTATACCCTATTAAGTGTGTGTTATTTCCTCTCTGAGCCATTTTTGATGAAGGCTCACTTACTCATTCTCCCTCTCCTTCCCCCATTCCACTCCATTGTAAAAATGTTTTCTTGACTTTTATTTGAAATATCTTAACCTCTTCTTCCTCTCCTTTGTCTTCCTCCCAGTACTTTCCTTTATCACCCATTGACTCCATCTTTTTACTATATTATACTATTACATTCAGCTCCTTTCTGTGCCTTGTCTATATAGGCTCCTTCTAACTGCTCTTATAAATGAGAAAGTTCATATGAGTTGTCATTATCTTTTTCCCATGCAGGAATACAAGCAGTTCAATATCATTAAGTTCCTGATAATTAGTCCTTCTCATCCACCTCCTCTATAGTTCCCCTGAGTCCTGTACTTGGAGATCAGACTTTCTGTTCAGCTCTGGTTGTTTCAATAGGAAAGTTTGAAAGTCCCTTATTTCATTGAAAATCCATCTTTTCCCCTGAAAGAGGATGTTCAGTTTTTCTGGGTAGTTGATTCTCAGTAGTAAACCAAGATTTTTTGCCTTCCAGAATATCATATTCCAAGCCCTATGACTATAGAGCCACAGTAGTTGAATTGCTTGTGTCTGGCAGCTTTTAGTAATTTCTCTTTGACTTGGGAGTTTTGGAGTTTGGCTATAATATTCCTGGAAGTTATCTTTTGGGATCTCTTTCAGGAAGTGATTGGTGATTTCCCTCAATTTCTATTTTACCCTCTACTTCTAGTATCTCAGGGCAATTTTGTTGTATTATTTCTTTTTCTGGTCATGACTTTCAGGTAGCCCAATAATTTTTAAATTATCTCTTCTGAATCTATTTTCAAGGTCAGTTGCTTTTCCAATGAGATATTTCACATTTTCTTCTAATTGTTTTGGTATAGTTTTTATTTCTTCCTGAGTTCTTACAAAGTCATCAGCTTCCTTTACTTTTATTCTGCATTTGAAAGAGTTATTTTCTTCAGAGTGCTTTTTTATCTCCTTTTCCAGCTGGCCAATTCTGTTTTTTAAGACATTCTTTGCCTCATTTGCCTTTTGTGTTGCTTTTTTCCATTTGACCTAAGCTGGTTTTTAATATGTTATTTTCTTCAGTTTTTTTGTATTTCTTTCGCAAGTCGCTGATTTGGTTTTTATGATTTATCTGCATCGTTCTCATTTTTCCTCCCAATTTTTCTTCTATCTCCCTTAATTGTTACTCAAAGTCTTTTTTGAGCTCATCCATATACTGAGCCCATTTTCCATTTCTCTTGGAGGTTTTGGATACAGAAGCTTTGATTTTGTCATCATCTGAGTATGTAATTTTGAGCCTCCATGAAACTGAAGTAATTTTCTATGGTTTGATTCTTCTTTTTCTGTTGTTTGCTCATTTCCTCAGCCTATGACTGATTTACTGCACTTCCAAGGCTTTGGGGGTTTTGGGGACCTTAATTCCTCCAAGGTCTTATAAGAGGCTTTGACTGTTCTCTTGCTTGTGTTCAGGCCCTCCCCTCTGCCCTGGAGCTGTGCAGAGGGCCCTTGCTCAGCTATGATGGTAAGGGCCCAGACTGTAACCTGGTTCTGAGTGTGGGCAACAGTTAAGTCCTACCCCAGGGAGAGCAGAGAGGCCCTGTAGTATCCCTTGACCCCCTTATCATCTGTGGCCTGAGAGTTCTGGACATGCTAGGTGGCTCTGCTGACTCCCACTGCAGATTCTCACTGCAGGGCTGCTCTGAGGCTGGTATGGTGCTCTGTCTTCACTCTGGTGTGGCAGAGTTCTCTCACCACCCCTTCCGGCTGTCCCCAAGGATCCCTGGATCAAGATATTTGGAAACTGCCCCCTCTGCCACAGACCCAGGCACCTGGCCTGGCTGTGCTGTGCTGCCACTTTTTCTAACCCTTGGTCCTGGTGGAACAGACCTTTCCTGAAGAACTTCTGAGTTGTCTTGGACTGGGAAATTGTATCACTCAGTCTTTCTGTGGGTTCTGCCCCTCTAAATTTTGGCTAGCATCATAATTTGGTGGCCTTTGGAGTTTTTTGGGGAATCAGTTTCCCGGAAATATTGCCTTTATGCTGTTGTCTTGTTTCTTCCCCCTCCCAAAGTTTCTTTATAAATGTTTATTGCTCTGACTCAGGAGTTTCTTGATCTCTCCTATTATGCATTTCCTGCCACAATTGTTGCTAGATAATCAAGGGTAGTGGCCCTCTCGGTCTTCAGCATCTGCCTCAAGCATGAGGGATGAGACCTGGGTTCTAGAAGTAGAAGTGACCATAGTCACTCTGCCAAGCACAGAAGGGCAATGACAGCCCATGCCAAAACAATTCATTGCCCCAGCCTAGGTGGGAGAGAAGTAAATTCAGACTGAGCACTAAGATTGCACTGTAGCAGAGGCTGGTCTGCTATATAGCCCACTCCTCCAGAATGGATTGACCCTTTCACACTCTTGCTAGTATAATACTCAGACAGGCCTTGTAGGACAAAAGCATCTTGATTTCTGGAAACAAAGTGAAGACTGAAAGTGACTCCCCAGTCTGCATTGAAGAAGGTCCATCAGAAACCTCTTATGAGATGAAGATTTCCAGGGATGGGGAAGACCTTTCTGATAGATCAGGGAATACTAATGGGGTCATGGCACAAGATGATTCAACCTGACCTGTGATGAGAATCAGTGGCTATCAAGAACAACATCTTTGCTGCAGAGTTGATGATGTTCCTAAATGTGGCATCACCTTTGACATGGACTAGTTAATTCTTTCCTCCAACCTCCCTTTCTCTATCCCTCTCTTTCTCCCCGTCTTTTCTTTCCTTTATCCCTCCCTTTCTTCTCTTCCCTCCCTCATTTCTTTTCTCTCTCTCTCTCTCCCTCTTTTCTTTTCTTTTCTTTTCTCCTTTTTCCTTCCTTCCTTCCTCCTCTTTCATACATCTTTTTATCTCCCCTCCCTTCCTTCCTCTCTCCCTCCTTTCCTTCCCCTCTCCTCCCTCCTTCCTTTCTTCCTTCCTTCCCTCCCTCCTTCCCTCCTCTCTTCCTTCCCTCCTACCTTCCTGTCTTTCAGACTCCCTCTAGCATTTATCGATCACTTTCTATACACAGTATTTTAAATGAGTAAGATTTATAACTTATGGTCTCCTAAATTGAATTTTAATTTCTAAGACTAGGGTCATATTTTCTTTGTTTTCTCCACAGTGCCTAGCCTATTAACACCAGAGTCTAGAAAACTCTTGTTTGTGAATCAAATCCAGAGTTTCTGCATTCAAGTTCCTCACTAGGGGGGAATTGAAAAGAATTGTTCTATTAAAAATTACTAATAATTTGATGATGTGAATATTATTGATAGACTGTATATGCATCCCCCAAGTCAGCCTTCCCATTTACAGGATTGGGGATTAAGCAGAGGACTGAGATTTCAAAATTCTTGAGTTCTGACTTTCATAAATCAGCACCTAGAATGTGCTCTTGGGCACGTAAATGAAATTCTGTTTCTTTTTCCGAAAAATAGCACTTTTCTTCTCCTCCTATTTTCTCTGAGTATTCAGGGGAAGTGATAGCTTTACAACCCATGGAGGCAATGTATACTGTAGAATGTCTAAGTAAAGAGATTCAGGAATAGTTAGTTGGTAGGTAAAGCATTCAATTTAATCTGATTCTTTTCTATGTGACTTAATAGAGGAAAAGAAAAGCTGCTCTTTATTTGTGGGGACAATAATTTTTAGTGATCACATTTATCCATTTTCATCTGTAGCTTGCTTAACTTACATTTTCTTTTGGATTTAAGCTTTGCATCCAATGGAATTTACAAAGGTGTAATTAAGATGAAATGAAATGAGATGGAAAATATGCAAGGTAAATATTTAAGGGGGGAATAATTACTGTAACTATTCTTACTTTTAAAAGTTTAAGAACAGCATGCTCTAGGATTCCAGAAGGGTTGGGTGACCCTACAGACTTTTCTCTAAAAATAAAATCTATCCAATCTACAATAACATATGTTTCCAATTTATCTTTCAGTTTTGATCTTCCCTCATATGTGTTATTCTCACCTATGTGGTCCAACTTTTTCTTCTATTGAAATTTTATTCTACTTCAGTTCAGCTCCTTCTTGTCTTATGCTATTCCCCCATTCCCCATCTTCTAGTACTGCTCTTTCTGATTAAGAAAAATTTCTAAATGTTTTCCTTCTCTTTTTACTGACCTTTTTCTTCCTCATTTTAATTGGTACATTTAAATGGTACATTTAGTTTTGATTATTCAAAGACTGAATATAAAGTTTTAAAACCATTTACAACTTGGCCCTTTCCTGTTTTTACAGTCTTTTATATTTTATTCCCCTCCACATTCTATATGATTTGATACTGGCTAGTTTGACTCCTGACTTTATGCCTTTTCATTTGCTGTCCCTCTTTATCTCTACCTGATGACTTTTATGAACTCTTTTAAAACTGAGGTCGAATCCCATTTTCTGGAAGAGTCCTTTCCTCATCCTCTCTTCTCCCCTCCATCTTCCATAGCTACAAATTTTCCTTTGAGATTACCTCCAGTTTGTCTGTTTATACTATGTATATAATGATTTGTATGTTGTTTCCCTAATGAGAATATACTCTTTGAGGGCAGGGTCTTTGTTTTGGCTTTTTCCTTGTTTACCCAGACTGCTTAATAAATTATTGCCAGCTGTTTACTAACTATATCCACCAGTTACCATTTCTAAGGGAATCTTCCCTTTTCTTTCCTTCTCTTCTCTTCCTTCTTTGGGAGATGAAGAGATGACCTACTCCCTCCTCACAATACTTACAAACCATTAGTCTACCATCAAATTCTACTTCTCACTTGAAGTTCAATTTATTTTTTATGCCATCTCCTCTATGTTATTGTCATTGTCATTTACTTTCTTTCAGAGAATAATTCTACTTTTCATCTTGATGTCTACAAATTCAGGGGCAGCTAACTGACTCAGGGGACAGAGCACTGGTCCTGGAGTCAGGAGGACTTGAGTTCAAGTGTGGTCTTAGACTCTTGAAACTTACTAGTTCTGTGATCTTGGGCAATCCAATTAACCCCAATTGCCTTCTCCCCGCCCCCAAGGATGTCTTTAATTAATTCATGTGTCCTTCTGAAGCAAAATGCTTTGTTTGGCATTTGAAGCCCTTTATAATCTGACCTCTTCCTACCTTTCCAGTCTTCTTACTTCTTACTCCCTGACAAGTCTTTTCAGCAGTGTCACTCCTGACTGTTCTAAGAAGAAGATACTCCCCATCTTTTAGTCAGGAAGATCTATCTGTCCCCCATGACTGGAATGCTCCCTTCTTAGCTCGACTGGGTTTCCTTTAAGTCCTCATTTAAAACCTCACCTTCTATAAAAAGGTTTCATTAACCCTCATCATTGCAGTGCCTTCCCTCTACTGATTATTTCCTATTTATCCTACATAGAACTTGCTTTGTATGCATATGTTTTCATATTGTCTTCCCCCATTTGAGTATAAACTTTTGGAGGGTAAGGACTTTTTGTTTTACCTTTTTTTAAATCCCCAGCATTTAGAAAAGTGCCTGGAACTTGAAGATGTCGACTGATTGATGGATTTCTCCTAATGTATCTTTTCTTCCAGTAATTACAAAATCATGAAAGAGCACCAGTCAATCCACAGTCCTCTATGTAAAACTGATCATCACAATACTTTCATCAGGACCATCTTGTGACTCAGCATCACCCTGTCTTTTTCATAATTTCAAAAGATTGGTTTATTCCACAGGATGGGAGACTAGGCCCATCTTTGGTGTCACCAAAGCCTTATTGTTCAGCATTTTGAGATTCTTTCTTTGTTAACTACCATAGTGATCTCAGGGCATATACAATCTGCTGCAAATTAACAACAACTATTACTGCTACTGCTATTACTGCAATAACTAATGCTACAACTACTACTATTACTACCACCATCACCACCAGTACTAACATTTAGCACTGAGTTAACTCAATTTATTCTCATGCCATCTCTATGGAGTAGGTCCTATTATTATACCTATTTTGTGGATATGATAAATGAAACTGAGACAAATTAAGCAGCTTTCTCAAGGTCACACAACTAGCAAATGGTTGAAGTAGTATTTGTAGTATTCTTGACTTCAAGCCCTGGGCTCTATTCATTGTGTTCCCTAGTTGTTCATATATCACTCTGTCATGGTTATACTTGATTGGGGCCTGTCCACTGCCTTATGGGTTGAGCTTTGAGGAGATTTTCACTAATAGTGTCATTGTTATCTTGTTTACCTCTTTTATGATGTGATTTAGACAGAAATTGTCTGTGGATAATGTTACTGTCTTGCTTTTACTCCTTATTTAATGTTGTACAGCTGTATAAAATGACAGCTTTTTGTAATTAAATAAGAATGGTGGAATATGTGCTTGACCTCTATGGACTCATTGAAAGCTTATTCAGAACAACTGCTGTAGCAGAAAAGTAAAAGAGATAACATCTAAACCAGCTTATTCTTATAGTTTTAATTTGTTCTGTTAGCACTACACATTTTAAAAGTTCTCCATTCTATATAATTTGGAAATTCTGAGCATTTGGTATGCAAATGGATATCTATCAATTTTTTTCTTAATTTTTTAGGGAACAGTGCTTTTAGTGTTTATGAGTAATAAATTTGTAAAAATTCTCTTGGTTGCCTATTCAATTTATTTGTTGAATTCTTTTTTTAAATGTTTTTGCAAAGTAATGGAGGTTAAGTGGCTTGCCCAAGGCCATACAGCTAGGCAATTATTAGATATCTGAGGTCGTATTTGAACTTAGGTACTCCTGACTCCAGGGCTGGTGCTCTATCCACAGCACCACCTAGACACCCCGTTTGTTGAATTCTTAAAGATGATCTATTGTTTATTTTTTTATTTTTTTGACAATCTATTTTTAAAAAAAATTTTGTAGGATGTGGATTTTTCTGTCTCTTGTTTATAAATGACAGTGAGTTTAAATATACAATTCTAGTATAATTGCTATATTATATAATCAATTCTAATTACCTGATTATGTTTTTCTAAATATGACAGATAAAAATTATTTTAGAGTGATATGTTGCATTTATTGGAGAATCTGCATCAATAAATATTTTGTGGTCCTTCCTTTCTTCTTGAAGGGGATGAATTACATTGTGATGGTGATATATTGACTTATATATGAATTGAATTTGTGAGGCAGAAATTCACAAAGTCTTCAGCCTCTTCAGCCTCTTCAGCCTTTCTCCTTCAGTCAGTTCAATGGTAAGACATATCCAAGCAAATAAATAAATCTGGACTCCTTAAGGAGAGTAAGTTCTTGTGACAAGGAAGTGAATATGTCAAGAGTCAAATCCAGCCCTAGACAGTTATTACCTATGTGACCCTAAGTAATCTCTTAACCCTGTTTCTCATTCCTCATCTATAAAATGTGCTAGAGAAATGAATAGTGGGCAGCTAGGTGGTGCAGTGGATAGAGCATAGGTCCTGGAGTCAGGAGTACCTGAGTTCAAATCTGTCTTCAGACACTTTGTTGCCTTGAAAAAAGTAAATAAATGAGAAAATATTGCAGCATTTTTGAGCAAAACCCCAAATGGAGTCATGAAAAGTCAGGGATGACTGAACTGACTTAGCCACAAAAAATCATAAATGCCTCTGTTCCCTTTAAACAAATCCACATGATCCAGTCATTCTAATAGTGCTTTATTGTTTACATATTATGGGTTGAGTTCATGTGAAGAACTTTCTGATTCCACTCTTAGATATTAGCTATTTCACAGTTTCTATCTGGAATTGAATCACTTTCAGAAATATTTGGTGAATACAGGGGTATATATCAGTTCTCAGTCTTTATTTTTGCTTAGTCAAGTGAGGTCTTTATTTCCAAAGTGTTTCTCTAAATTCTAGTCTATCCATTATGTGCTCTAAGAATATCTATCTATCTTCCTCCTCCTTTTTAGCAAGGAAGTGTCCATTTTTCTGTAACTCTGGGCTAGTACATAAAAGTTTGCCTAATATAGTCCAGGAGAGCAGTTCCAAGTATACCAAGGTTCAAATGACCCAGTGACTAGATGTTGTTTCTATCCTCAGTCCCTGGTTTGCTGTGGCACAGAGTTAAGTTTCTTGGGTCCCTACTCCTCATTTCTTATTCCTAATTAGACAATTCAGAAAATTTCAGTGCCTCAACTATTCCACTTCCTTTCCCTTAGTCAACAGTATAATGTCCTCTTTTGTCTTTGTCGGTTCTTTGTCTATATACATTTGAGCCCTAGGTGGCTTGGGGCCAAAGACTGCAGTATGCAGTTTAACACATGCCTAAATCAATAATCTTTGGAGCTGGGACAGCTGGAGAGGAGGTGCTCTCTTAGGATACTCTCTTTTGCCATCTGTCCCCCTCCTACTGTTACCAACCCTGTGTGGTAGCATCACTCTTTGGGAACAACTTCCTCTTCTTTTACCTAGACCTACCCTTTGATGATAAACTCTAATGTTTTGATAACTGTATGTGGGACTTCTTGGATACCATCTCGAACTGCTGTCATTTATTTTACTGTTACATAGATATATAATTCATGTATGCATGCATGTATTCATGCATACACATGTATACCTATTTAAAAACTAGAGTTCTAAATGTATTCTTCTTCTGAGTGTTGACTTCAGGATGACAATAAATCCTGATTTTCTTCTTGATAGCTTTATTGCTTCTTGCCAAGAGAAGATTAAGGTATTTCAAATTATTTCCTTCATCATTGATTCAATTTGATCTTCATATTTAAATTCAAAGACTTCAGTTTATACTTTGCCTTAGCACATATTAAGCATTTTATGCTGATTTTATCTAGATGACACTTTGATGTCTCTAGAGAAAATAGCTCCCTCCTCCTGGCCTCCAATGGCATCATATAACTTGATGTTATTTACATATATCAAGTGGTTGATTAATACATTGTTTTGATTCAACTCTCTCTGACTTGAAAGTCATATTCATTTTCCCTCAGGAATGGCAACAATATAAGGTTAGACAGAGCTACCTCTTTAATTTGTTTTTTTTTTTTCTGGAAGATGTAATGTTTGATGTCAAATGCTTTCAACATTACGGTTTTGATGACATGTTTTAAATAGCAGAGAGTTTCCATGTGAACCTTAGCCATCTCTATGTTCTTACTATGTTTTTAATTTGAAACAAATATATACATACAACTACTAACACAAATATATATATATATATATATATATACATATATATGTATATACATATACACATATTGGCAGTTCATGAAGGCAGAACTAAATATCAGCAAATAAAGGCAGACTTTACATATCAGTAAAGGTTATAGAAATGCTATGACTCTTTTGGATGTCTTGTTTAAAAATACACAAATTAATGATAAGAAGTTCTTGAAATACCTTGGATGTTTTGACACACTACTCTTACACTTTCACACAATACAAGTATATTTGAATACACATGTATGTACACTATATTTTATATATCTTATATAAATATTCAAACACATATATATTCATATAGAGAGATTATATTTAAATAGGTTTTTTGAGTGAGGAAGCTGAAAATGTTTTAAAAACCATAAAAAAATAAAAAAATGTTCTATATTTATAGGGGTCACTGATGTTCTCATCTTTTGGTAATGAATATGTCATATTTTTTGTTAAGAGAGATGAGATCAGACTTAAATAAGAGAGGAAACTGGCAAAGTCTCTTGGGTTTTCTAGTAATTAACAAAAAGAATTACTGGCTTTGCTGGTAACTTTTATATCATTGTGAAGTATTTGAGATAATAATTATGGATCTTAGCTAGCTTTATCACTTCCCAGTTTTGGGGAGAAACTACAATTTACATCACCTTGCTTGATCCAACCAAACTATCTTTCATTATACTGACACTTAACAAATGTTCTGTTTTGTTTGATTCAAATTGTTCTTTCCTTGTATGGCATCATTTTTACCAGTAAAGAACACCAGAAAATTTCCATATAACTCTTTATTTGAATGTCCTTTGTCTCCTCTTAATTTCTTTGCTTTTTTAGAGTTCTGCAGTATAGCTAATGATTGATGTTACACTAGTAATTTTGTGTTTTTTGTACAGTTGTGACTCATTGAATAGCTTTTACCTTTTGAGTTTTAGTTTTAAATTAATTATTTTGGGGAATTTAGAATTTGTGTATGTTTTTGGTTATCTGATTTTATGCCAAATGTTTCTTTTTTGATTTCCTCAATTCTTTTAATAGCATTCAAATTTTCCATCATAATGCACATGTTCATGTAACTATCACTATGTCCATGTAATCTATCAGTAGCCTTTTGTGAGTCTTCAATAATTTTCTTAGCCAATTCTGCCATAGTGATATGCTAATAGGAATATTGCTAGATAGACCTCCCTTTACATGTATCATCCTATTTGAGACAACAGCTCTAACAAACATTTACTGTTTTGTGCTCATTCTGAATTATTTTTACATTTTCTATCACATATTGTAGGATAATGTGTAATTTTATGATGGTAATAGCACATACCACATTTATGAATGGCTTTGTATTTGTTTGATTTAACTACTAGTTGAATTTCTGCCATCAAACTTGAAAGAGGCTTTTCAAAATTCAAGTATAAGTATGCCCATTTTCTTTTCTAAATTATTTCAAACATCAGTCTTATATTTACCCTCCATTTCATTATTAAGCAGTACTTTTTGAGTTTGTGCTCCAGTGCCTCATATTCTTCATTTTTTCCTTCTTTAGGTTTGTTATTTGGTTTCTACTCTTATTTAATAACATTTATGTTTAAAATTGAGGCTATCTCTTAAATTACCTTAAAGTGTTCTGTCATTTTTGTATTACTAGGAACTGGGAATATGATTTAAAAAAAAGGCAATGTGTAGTCCTTGCCTGTACCTATTATATCTGTTTCTGGTTTTGTTGCTGTTGAACTGGTGCATCATTTTGAAAAATGACATGCCCATTTTAGTAATCAGTACCAGATATATATCTAGGCATTATGAGCAGGCAGGATACCACTATGCTGTTTTGTTCTGTTATATCTCATTTTCTTTTGGTACAAGAACATGAAAAAGCATCACTTGGTTTGCCATTTTCTGTCAAGATGACATCATGATAGTTGTAAGCAGGGGCAACTTGCAATTATATGTTTCATATATGATTCTTAGATTCATGGAAGAAGTTGCAACACCATTCTGCCCCATAACCATGTTGGAAAAACCAAGAAGTGTTATTTGAAGAGTACAATAGGTTGGCATTTCAAGATTTCACAGCAACTGTGGCCATGTTATGGTTCACAAAATCTCCACTATACTTCAGCTGAGTTGGCTTTCCTTAACTTTGTTGTTAACCCCATATGATAAAAAAAGATGAGTTGACTTTGTGGGGGTCATTATTAAATATTAGCAAAAAGTAATAGGTATGTACACTGATTCCATTCATTGAGTCATTTCCTTGGTTGCTTACTAACAACATGAATTTTGGAATAACATAGCAACACTTTACTCCTCTCGGTGACTCATTTTAGTTGTATTTGATTCTTTGTGACCCAATGTGAGGTTTTCTTGGAGTGTTTTGCCATTTTCTTCTCTAGTTAATTTTACATATGAAGAAATTGATATTAAACAGAATTTAACTGAATTGCCCTGGGTCACACAAATTTGTGTGAGGACAGATTTGAACTCAGGATAATGAGTCTTCTTGACTTCAGTTTCAGCCCAGCATTCACTCTTTGCACTCTGCGGTGTGTGTGTGTGTGTGTGTGTGTGTGTGTGTGTGTGTGTGTGTGTGTGTGACTGAGGGGTTGTGTTGAAGATGACTGATGCCTAATCAGAAGGTGCTCCTTTGGCAGGCTCTGAGAACATTTTTCTTTGGGACATTGCAAAGTTCTAGCATGAACTTCCAAAACTATGGGAGGATGGATATGATTCTCCTCCTTCTACTACACAGCATTTGTTGCTACAGACAAATGACAGTAAAAAAGTATGCTTGTTTCTTTTACTACTATTCTTGTTTCTTTTACTAAGCAAAAGTCATGGAAGGTTATTCCTGAGACACCGAAGTATCCAGCCATGAAGTCTAACTTGTTAATTCAATATTTCTTAAGTTCCCGTACTAAAGAGACATTCCTAGTTGAGTTGTTTTGATACAATAAATTTAAGGTGAAAGAGACATATTTGTATATTACTTTCACAAAATTGTTTTTATCTTTTGAGAGATTATATTGATTATAATGGTTATCATTTCTAGTTTTAGATATATGTTAGTGCATAGTTTTTCATATTATAAGCATTTCTGCTGTGTGGAGAAAATAATTAGCTAACCCTCATTTAATATCTATTTGCACATTGAGAATCTTTTCTAAAAGGGCCCTTATTACCCACAATTGGAGAGACTCAAATAATGAGCCAAATTTCTATTCGGGTTGGAGGAATAATGTGCAAGAGAGTGTGTAGAAAGAAAAAAAATAAGCCTGGCTCATCTATTTGGGTTTAGAGAAATTCCAATGAATTTAGGGTACTCTGGACCACAGATACTAATGATATTATAATGATGATAAGACAGCTAGTAAATATCAAGTGTTTGAGACCAGATTTGAACTCCAGTGTTGGAACTCTATTTACTGTTCACATTTAAAGCCATCTCCAGTTGTCCTGATATTTTCTGGCTACTGGATCAAAATGGAGGAGAAAGTGAGACTGGTGACTTAGCACAGCATCCCTTCACTCAAATATAATTCACTTGTTTGTCATAGCATCCCTGTTGCCATGGTCTTCTTTGAGAACAAAAGATAAGCAACATAATACTGATGACAGTGTTCAATCTGTCAAAACCCAGCTCAGTATGTGTGTGTGTGTGTGTGTGTGTGTGTGTGTGTGTGTGTGTGTGTATGTATGTGTGTGAAGTAGACAGAGAAAACAAAAAATAAAGGAATACTAATCTGATGATTTACTACAAGGAGTCTTATCTGCCCCGAGACCACCTTAACTAAAAGGACCTGGAAATTTTGAAATATACCAATTGCCTCTTTTTTAAAAAAATCATTTATTTGTTTATTTATTTTAATCAATATGCACATGTATATTTTTAAGTTCCAAAATATCCTTCCACCCTCTCTTCCAACCTGACTCCTCTCAGCAGTGAACAGTCAGGTTAGCATTATATATATATATATATATATATATATATATATATATATATATATATATATATATATATACATATATATATTTGATAAATGTGTTTACAGATTAGTCGTTTTTGGTATGAGAAATTAGAATTGAAGGAAAGAAATAAATAAGAAATAATTTTTATAAAGTGTTCATTAGATTCTGGAATTTTGTTTTGTTTTTGTTTTTCTTCCTCTGGATGGAGATAACATTGTCCATAGCCAGTCTAATAGGGTTGTCCTAGCTTTCTGAACTGCTGAGAGGAACCAATTACATCTTGATATCATTGATTGAATGAGTACTTTACCCAGTGTGATAAAACTCTTCTTTTTAATCTAAGAAATATATTTTGAGACAGAGATTTAGCTCTACTTAAAATAGAATTTTCCAGAGAGGGGAGTTGACTGAAAAGATTCCTTTCTGCTCTGGTTCCAAAAATAAATAATATTGACAAGAGATATTGGAACAAATCAGCAGCCAATAATCTATCATCTAGAAATGCTTTAATATAGAAGTCACTGGCCACTAAATTGGGCATAAGGAGAGTTCACATAAAATGGACTGAAGACTTGAATCCTTTCATTATGTGTAAGTACTATATGATTACAAAATTGGAAATTGATTTCACCATTTATAGGCAAAAGTTTCATTTTGCTATTGTCAACAATATATTAAGCTCTAAGTTACATAATTACACATTTCCAACCAGTTCTGGACAGTAAAACCAGAAAACAAAATTTTATCTGCACTTTTAGATTGGATGACATAAGATATGAAATTGAAGAGTTACTAAAATAAGAAGAGGAAAAAGTTAATGAACCTAAATTTATCAAAATCTTTCCTTAATGGTAACTTTAGAAATTATACCCCATAATAAAACATGCCAAAAACAACAGTCAAGTCTGAAATTATTTTGAAAAGAAGTTAGTTCTACTTTGCCTGGAAATCTCAAATACCACTTTATAGTTTGATAGAGTGAATCATGTCACATTAAATATATAAAAATAGAGTAACTTTTCAAAAGATGGTATATAATGTATCTATCATGAACAAATACATCTTTATATAGTACCTGACAGAAAACAGGATATGATGCAGATGTTGCTACAGTATGAACAAGAGGAGAAAAGATGATGCTATCAAGGAGTGCCATCATGAATAACAAAATCACCATCATGGTGGTAGTGATCTGAAAATCTATGAAGAGTTGTACAAAGGAATTAGAAATTTAACTTCAAATGTAGTTGATTCAGGAAATAGAAAACCCTAGTTTGAGTTCATGAAAGACAGGGGTGAGGAATTTCTTTTCTGCCAAGGACCATTTGGATATTTATAACATCATTCAAGGTCCATACAAAATTGTCAACTTAAAAATTAGATTGCTATATTTGGTCAAACATTTAATAAATTCATCCCTAAAATGCTACTAGATTTATTGAATTTTGAGTCATGGCTATACAAAACAAAATGATTTTGTTGATCTTGTATGGGCTGTGGTCCAGATGTTCCCTGCCCCTGCTATAGGAGGACTTCTTGGAGCAAGGTAGGGACTTCCAGAGTGGAGCCAAGATGGTGGCATGAAGCTAATATGCTCCTGGAGCTTTTCCCTATCAAAGATAAATGAAACCTCTGCACTGACATTCAAGCTACAGATACCACTAAGAAAAAGAGAAGATTCAAAGAAGTTTTTAGGGGTAGACATTGTGGAGGATCTTCAGTGAAGGTCGGTCTCTTTGGCGGAAAAGGGGAAGTAAAGTCCAGGAGGTGAGAGAGCCAGCAGGAAGCTTTTAGCCACAATGTAATCCAGATCCCAAAAGCCTGACAACAGTAGAGGTCCCAGCAGCTGGATAGCAAGTCAGCCAGGGGGATTCCAACCCCAAACAAAGTCTGAATCCTAGGAACACCAGGGTAAAAGACAGGACTGGGCTTGGGAACAAACCACTGCTAAGTCAGAATGTGGGCATAAGGAAGGAAACAGACACCTAAAAGGCAAGGCTTGGACTGCATAGGCAACATCTTGGCCAATGACAAGCCAGGGATCAGACCCTAGCTCCAGCAAAAAAAAAAAAAAAGAAAAAATACTTGGATCTATTCTCCCTATATCCCAGGAGCAGAGTTAAAATAGCAAAAATGAGCAGCAAAAAAGGCTAAAAGAGTGCTCACTATGGAAAACTACTTTATAGACAAAGATGACAGCAATGCCATGTCTGAAGAAGAAATTGAAAAATCCCTCACAGGAGAAGTATCAAAACTATAAATACAAAAACTCATTTAAGAACTTAAAAAAATAATTTAAAAACCAAAGAAGAGAAGAAGAAGAAATATGAAAAAAAGAAATGAGAACCAAGCAGGAAAAGTATGAAAAGATGACCAAAGAATTCAACACCTTTAAAAAGAAAACACAAAAGGTAAAAAATAAAACCCTAAAAATTAGAGTTGAACAAATAGAAACCAATGAATTTACAAGACTACAGGATTCCATCAAACAAAATAAAAAGGCCAAAAAAATTGAAGAAAATGAAAAATGCCTTTTGGTGGGGAAAAAATGACCTGGAATATAGATCCAGAAGAGACAAATAATCATACTACCAGAAAGCCTAGATAAAAAAACTGGAAAACATCATGCAGGAAATTACAAGGGAAAACTGTTTAAATCTGCTAGAATAAGTAAACAATATAACCATTGAAAGAATTCACAGACCCCTCCAGAAAGAGACCCCTGGATAAAAGCACCAAGGGCTGTAATAGCCAAATTCTGGAACTCTCTAATAAAGGAAAGAATATTGCAAGCAAAAAAAAGAAAACAATTCAACTAGAAAGAAAAAACAATCAGACTCACACAGGACCTATCAGCCTCAACATTGAAGGACTGGAAGACCTGGAAGATTATAGACTGGGGTTCATAGGACCTGAGAATACAACCCAGAGTATACTGCCAAATTCAGCAGGGGAAAAAGATGGATTTTCAACAAAATAGAGGATTTCCAGAATTTTCTGACACAAAGACCGGAACCAAACAGAAAATTCAATTACCAAATACAAGACTCGAGAGTTGCATAAAAAGGTAAATGGAAAGGTAAAGGAAAAAGAAAAACAAAGCAAAACAAATGTTGGTCAAGACCATCAAATTGTATACAACCATAAAAGGGAAGATAAAATACTTGTAATTCATTAGAACTTTCCTTCTCTTAGGATAATTAAAGGGTCAACTATAATTGAAGAAATTGGACTTAAAATATATGGGTATAGTTGTGTCTTGTCTGTCCACTGAAGAAGTCCAAGATGACTTCACTATGTTTGAGACAAAAAGCCCTGAAGAAAATCAGGGTTGTTAACTTTAAATTTAAGTGTCTTATTATCCTTTGACCCACTTTAATTCTGCTGTGCTGACAAAAGCTTAGCACTTTGTCTGATGAGGGCGTCATAAGGTGGGTAGGTCAGTATCTCTGTAACCTAAAATCATTTGTAAAGTACTCAGGTGAGACTTCCAGAACCTCCCAGTGATTAGAGCCCTTTGTGAAACTTGCAGTTAAATAGATCAGGGTTTGACTTAATCCATACTTTACTTAACAAGGGTTTAAGTACCCTGGATGGGGAGATGGGGATAAAGTGTGAGAGAAAAAAGGCCCTACTTCACTTAACAAGGGGTTAAGTACCCTGGTGGAGAGAGGAGGTAAGGGTGAGAGAAAATAGCCCTGGGGGGGGGCACAAATAGTTCAAGAAATGATTTTTCTTTGGATATTACTTTGGCCCATGAGGAGTATTGTGTGTCCTTGGAGGATACTTGAAAAGGGGGTAGGAAAAATGATTATAATTATAATTGAATGTAATTTGAGAAAATGCTGCTTATCAAGCAATCAAGCAATCAATGTGTGATGATACTATGATAACAATATGAACTTATCAAGCAATCAAATAATCAAACTGTGGTTGATAATACCTGATTAATAGTAGTAGAAGATAAAGAACACTAGGTGAAAATGCACAAAGATTTATTATTTTAGAGGGAATAAAGGGGGATTGTGAAATCCGAGTAAATTCTATTCAATCAATTTGGCCCAGAGAGGGAATAAGATACATTCCCACTTGGGTTTAAAGATTTATCTTAATCTTCTTGGGAGAGGGGGATGGGGAAAGGGAAAGATTAGGGAAGAAGGGACTGATAAAAGGGAAGGAAAAGGTAAAAGTGAAAATAAGCTGAAAGTTAAATTTTAAAAGAAAAATCAAAGGGGAAAGGGAGAAAATTTTAATGAGGAGAAATAAGAAAAAGGAAGGAGAAAGCTATAAATGGAGAAAGATAGCATGGAGGGAAATCTAGAATTAGTAATCTTAACTATAAATCTGAATGGGATGAGCTGTCCCATAAAGTGGCAGGGGTTAGCAGAATGGATTAAAAACCAGAATTCTACAATATGTTGTATACAAGAAACACATCTGAAGAAGGAAGACACACACACAGGGTAAAGGTAAAAGGTTTGAATAAAATATATTATGCCTCAGATGAAGTAAAAAAAATACCTCAGGTGTAGCAATATTGATCTCAGAAAATGTAAAAGCAAAAATTGATCTCATTAAAAGGGATAAAGAAGTAAACTACACCTTCTTAAAAGGTACCCTTGGTATATCATTACTAAACATGTATGCACCTGGTGGTATAGCACCTAAATTCCTAGAGGAAAAACTGAGTGAATTATTAGGAGACAAAGACAGCAAAGGTTTAATAAAGGGGGACCTCAAGCTCCCTCTCTCAGAACTAGATAAATATAATAACAAAATAAACAAGAAGTTAAGAAGGTGTATGAAATCTTAGAATACTTAGATATAATAGACCTCTGGAGAAAACTTAATGGGGATAGAAAAGAATAAACCTTTTTCTTGGTAGTACATGACACCTATACTAAAATTGACCATGACCTAGGACACAAAAACCTTTTAATCAAATGTGGAAAGGCAGAAATAATAAATACACACTTCTCAGACCATGGTGCAATAAATGGTAATGGAAAGATAAACCAAAAGCTAAATGGGAATTAAATAACTTCATCTTAAAGCAAATAAAAGAAATAATCAATAATCATATCAAAGAAAATGATACAAATGAAATATACCAAAATTCATAGAATGAAGTCAAGGTAGCTTTGATGGGAAACTTTATATCTCTAAATGCCTGTATGAATAAAATAGAGAAAGAGAAGATCAATGAATTGGGTATGCAATTTAAAAAGCTTGAAAAAGAACAAAGTAAAAATCCCCAATTAAGTGCTAAATTAGAAATTTTGAAAATCAAGGGAGAGATTAATAAAATTGAAAGCAAGCAAACCATTGATCTCATAAACAAAACTGAGTTGGTTTAATGAAAAAACCAAAAAATAGACAAAACTTTGGTTAATCTGATTTAAAAAAAGAAAGAAGATACCCAGATTACCAGTATCAAAAACAAAAAGGGTGAACTAACCAATGAGGAGGATATTAAAGAGTCAATACAGTGCTACTTTGCTGAACTACATGCCAATACATTGGATAACTTGAGTGAAATGGATGGATATTTACAAAAATACAAACTGCTCAGATTAATAGAAAAGGAAATAAATTACTTAAATAGCCCCATTTCAGAAAAAGAAATTGAAGTAACCATCAATTAACTCCCTAAGAAACAGTCTCCAGTCCAGAAGGATTTACAATATGATCTGAATTCTACCAAACATTTAAGGAACAATTAATTCCTATTCTACATAAACAATTTTTAAAAAAATAAGAGAAGCAAACATTGTGCCAAACTCTTTTTATGACATGAACATGGTGCTGATACCTAAAGAGGAAGAACCAAACCAAAGAAAAGTATAGACCAATCTCCCTAATGAATTTCAATGCAAAATCTTAAATAAAATTTTAGCAATGAGACTACAGCAAGTTATTACTAGGATAATACACCATGATTAGGTAGGATTTATACCATGTAGTCAGGGATGGTTCAACATCAGGAAAATACTCAACATAATTGAACAAATCAATTGCAAAACCAAAAAAACCATATGATTATTCCAATAGATGCTGAAAACCCTTTGATAAAATACAAAATCCATTTCTTTTAAAAACACTAGGAAGTTTAGGAATAAATGGAGTATTCATTAAAATAATAAATTGTATTTATCTAAAAATCATCAAATATTATATGTAATGGAAATAAACTCAAAGGATTTTCAATAAAATCAGGGGTGAAACAAGGATGCCCATTATCACCATTACTATTCAGTATAATATTACAAATTCTAGCTGTAGCAATAAGAGAAGAAAAAGAAAGTGAAGGAATCAGAATTGACAATGAGGAAGCAAAGCTTTCGCTCTTTGCAGATGATATGGTATACTTAGAGAACCCAAGAAAATCACCTAAAAAAACTCTTTGAAACACTTAACAAATTCAGCAAAGTAAACCCACATAAATCATCAGCATTTCTATATATGAACAACAAAGGCCAAGAGCAAGAGAAAGAAAGAGAAATTCCATTTAAAGTAATTATAGACAACATTAAATACTTGAGAATCTACCTCCCAAGACAAACCCTGAAACTGTATGAAAAAACTTATAAAGCACTTCTCACCCAAATAAAGTAAAATCTAAGTAATTGGAAAAATGTGAAATGCTCATGGGTAGGTTTAGCTAATATAATGAAAATGACAATTCTACCCAAATTAAATTACTTATTCAGTGCCATACCAATCAAACTACCAAATAGCTACTTTACCGAGCTAGAAAAAAATAGTAACAAAATTCATCCGGAGTAACAAAAGGTCAAGCATAGCAAGGGAATGGATGAAAAAATGTAAAGGAAGGTGGTCTAGCTCTAGCAGATCTAAAACTATATTATAAAGCGGCAGTCATCAAAACAGCCTGGTACTGATTAAGAAATAGAGTAATGGATAGGTAGATTAGGATAGGTTCAAAAGAAACTGCAGTAAATGACAACAGCAATCTACTATTTGATAAATTCAAAGAAATCAACTTCTGGAATAAGAACTCACTATTTGACAAAAATTGTTGGGAAACCTGGAAAATAGTAGGGCAAAAACTAGGCATAGACCCTTATATCATACTCCATTCCAAAATAAGTTCCAATTCAATATAGGGTTTAGACATAAAGGGCAACACCATAGATAAATTAATAGAGTAAGAAATATTCTGTCTATCAGATCTATGGAAAGGGTATAAATTTATGGCCAAATAAGAATTAGAATACATTACAAATTTCAAATCGAATGATTTTGACTATATTAAATTAAAAAGTTTTTGCATAAATTAAATCAATGCTGACAAACTTAGAAGGAAAGTAGAAAGCTAAGAAAGAATTTTCACAATAGGAGTTCTGATAAAGGATAAATATATATTTTAGAAATATATAGAGAATTACATCTGATTATAAGGTTAGATGTCATTCCCCAATTGATACATGGTCAAAGGATATGAACAGACAGTTTCAAATGAAGAAATTAAAGCTATATATATAATCATATAAAAATGCTCCAAATCATTAATGGTTAGAGAAATACAAATTAAAACAACCAGGAGTTATCATCTCACACCTATCAAATTGGCCAAGATGAGACAAAGGGAAAATGATCAGTGTTGGAACACTGATGCATTACTCATGGAGTTATGAATGGATCCAACCATTCTGGAGAGCAATATGGAACTATGCCCAAAGAGCAATGAAACTGTTCATACTCTTGGACCCAGCAAATGCTCCAAATTATTCATAGCATCTTTTTTTTTGGAGTGTCAAAGAATTGGAAATTGAGGGGATTCCCATCAATTGGGGAATGGTTAAACAAGTTATGGTACATGAATGCTATGGAAATGGAAGCAGCTCCTCTCAGCAGCACAACCTTATTGACTGGCTGTGGACATTGTTATCTCCACTTAGAGGGAAACAAAACAAAACAACAACAACAAAAAAGAAAAAAACAACCCTTCAGAATGTGAATACTTTGTAAAATTATCTCTTATGTATGTCTTTCCCTTGATCCTAATTCCTCAAACCAAAAAATCACTAATTTGTAATCACATTTATCAAAACTATGTATGATAATGCTAACCTAACTGTTCGATGCTAAGGGGAGTCCAGTGGGAAGGGAGGTGGAAGGAAATCTTGTAACTTAAAAACAAACACAGGGGCAGCTAGGTGGCTCAGTGGATAGGAGTAACTGAGTTCAAATCTGACCTCAGACACTGGCCCTGGAGTTAGGAGTACCTGAGTTCAAATCTGGCCTCAGACACTTAATAATTACCTATCTGTGTGGCCTTGGGCAAGCCCTTAATCCTGTTTGCCTTGCAAAAAAGCAAAAAAAAAAAAAAACCCAAACACATTCATATTGAAGAAAACAAACAAACAAATAAATAAATAATTTTTTAAAAAGGCACGATTGGTATATTTCAAGTTTTCCAGGTCTTTTTAGTTAAGGTGGTCACAGGGCAGATAAGACTCCTTGTAATAAGTCATCAGATTGGTATTTCTTTATTTTTTGTTTTCTCTCTCTGTTACACACACAGACACTCACATACTCTATGGATAATGGGCTGGATTTAGAGAGATTGAATGCTGTCATCATTGTTATGTTGTTAGTCCTTTGTTCTCAAAGAAGACCATGACAACAGGGAGGTGATACTTTGAGAAACAAATGAATTGTATTTGAGTGAGGGGATGCTGTGCTAAGTCACCAGTCTCACTTTTTCCTCCATTTGCATCCAGTAGCCAGAAATCTCACAAATAACCAGGACCCAGAATTAATCACCCAATCCAAAACTGTAGCACCCATGGTATTAGAATAAAAAGGACAAAGAGAGGGACCACTTCCATCCAAGATAGAGGAGAGAAGGCAGGCACTATGATAAGTGCTCTTGGTGTTCTCTGAAAAATAACATGAAGGAAACTCAACAGAAACTTGATCGATAAAACCTAGAAAAAGAAGCTAGGAGAAGAACACTTTCAAATTTTTGTTCAAAACTTTATGATTCTTAAGTAGAACTTTTAAAGTTCCTCCTGAAAATGTCATTTGCATCTTCATGAATCATCAGAAGTACTTTCTTGTCATTTGTTTTGATAAATCGTGCCAGATTCTTTGTTATATCTTGGCTACTTGCTCTGGGAAGTCAATAGATTGCTATATTGCTATCAGCTATTGACAAATAACTCTGTATCCTTGAGTAGGGAATTGCCAACTATTCATCTCTTCTTTCATTGTTCCTTGCTGGATAATCTTTCAAGTAATTATTTCTGAGGCCCTACTCTACCATTCTTGCTACTCAGAGAATCTTGCTTTCTCTTCTTCAGGGAAACTCAGGGAAACTATTTTTTAAACTCAGATTTTTATAGCTGTTCTTTTCCTTTCTGCTCTTTTGTAAGATTCTTCCATTACTCAGCATCCCAAAAGTGATCAAGGTTTCCATTCTTCTTATTAGTTCTCCCACTTTGTTTCTAGTTGAAGCCTTGCATATATTTTCTTTAGAAGCTCTTTATTCTCCTTCACAGCTAGGAATGTGGAAAGGCATTTATTCAATGTTTCTTCTAGGAGGGAGATCATTCCAGATCTGGAACAAAGAAAACAAGTCACTGATGAAGCAGGAATATACACATGGCTCCCAAAATGAAACATGATTCCCCTCTCTTGATGGAAAGGTGATGGGCATAAGATACAGAATAAGACATATATTTTCAGCCTTAACCAAAAATGATTCTGCTTGATTACTTGTTACAAGTGAGAACTTTTTATTAGGAAAGTAAAAATAAGGACAGAATTATGCAAAAAAGAAAAGAATAAAAGAATGTCAATGGATATTTAAGAACAATACAGAAGAAAACAAGGGGATTTAGAGGGGAATATAGACTAATTGAACAATGTGGGCATTATGTTAAATGTAACTTACATATAAATAAGCAAGTAGTATGTGGTAGATTCAAGGTTTCATATGTAATTGTAGTTTTCTGACTCTTATTAATGTAATTTTCATGTGTGACTATGATTTTAGGTTCATAAAAAGAAAATTAAAAATTACTACCAGAATGCTGTGCATATATCTATATCTATATCTATATCTATATCTATATCTATATCTATATCTATATCTATATCTATATCTATATCTATCTATATCTATATCTATATCTAATCTATGTCTATGTCTATGTCTATGTCTATGTCTATGTCTATGTCTACGTCTGCATCTACATCTACATCTATATCATCTATATCATCTATATATATATATATATATATATATATATATATATATGTATATATATATACTTTGCTGATATAAACCTGATTGCATGGTTGGTTGGTTGGCTGGCTATTGTCCTTTGTTATCAAAGAAGAACAAAATGATATCATCATCTTAGAGATGAGTTATAGTGTATTAGAACAATATGAGCTCAGAATGCTCTACTACAGGTCAGGCACAAATAGTCCATGTGAACACATGGGGTGCTTACTCTATACTTCCATATGTCATATTTCCTTTGAGTTGCTTCAATTTTGCTTTGCTCATAGAGTGCAGCACCTCACTGATGAGGGCATGTCATGCTGGGTGTTCCTGAGCCAGTGACTCCTGGGCTGTACAATCAATTCTAAAGTTCTTTTTTTTAGTTTTTTTGCAAGGAAAATGGGGTTAAGGCCACACAGCTAGGTAATCATTAAAGGTCTGAGACCAGATTTGAACCCAGGTACTCCCGACTCCAAGGCTGGTGATTCATCCACTACACTAACTAGCTGCCCAATTCTAAAGTACTTAAGAGAGATCTTCAGAGTGTTCCAGGATCATTTATTCTGACCCCCTGTGAGTACTTGTCCTGTGTGAGTTTTCCATATAATAATCTTTTTTTACCAGCATATGCCTGGCGTTCAAACAACATGGTCAGTGCATCATTGTTATGCTCTCTATAATCATGTTTGAATGTTTTGCAATTTAGGTTGAGAAAGGACCTCAGTGTCTGGTATCTTCTCCTGCCAAGTGATTTTCTGAATCTTCCTAAGGCAATTTAAAAGCCCAGGTCTAGGCATGGTGCTGGTAGACTGTCTGGGTTTCACAGGCATATAGCAATAAAGTCAGCACAATGGCTCTGTAGACGTTCAGTTCAGTAGTCAGTCTAATACCTCTTCTCTTTCACACTTTCTTTCAGAGCCTCCCAAATACTGAACTAGTCCTGGAAATGCCATACAATGTGTATCAATGTGTACCTCCCTAGAAAGTACACTACCAAAGGAAGTGTATCCACAGTATTCAAAACCATTTGCTGTAATCTATGGTTCCACATATGGATGGTGTGGTGCTATGTAGCACCTTGGTTTTCTTGAAGTTAATTGGTAGGCCAAAATTAATTAGCACAATCAGCAGAAAATTGATTCATGCTTTGTTACATCTCAGCTTCAGAGACTGCCCTGAGTGAACAATCACCTGCAAACAGAAGATCATACAACTACTTCACTCCACTTTGCCTTTTCAGGTTGAAGAATTTACCAGCAGTGTGTAGCTTGACCTCGTTGTTGTGTTCATCTTCATGATTGAAAACATCATGCTAAAAAGCATGGGAGCAAGGACACAGTCTTCTTTCACTTCATTGGTGACTGAGAAATCACGAGTATTGTTCACTATCCAGTATCTGGGAAAACATGCCATTATGAAAGTGATATACAATACTGATGAACTTCTCTGGGCAAGCAAATTTTGACATAATTTTCCAGTCCTCATGACTGATGGTATCAAGGACCTTGGTAAGATTTACAAATTTTATGTACAGACAGACCTCTGTGCTTCTCTTGGAACTTTTCCTGGAGTTGTAGGGCAACAAACATCATATCTACTGTCCCTCATCCCTTTCTGAAGCTACACTAGCTCTAAGGGTGGTGACCATCTTCCAGGTGAAGGAACAACCTATTGCTGAGGATTCTGTGAAAAATCTTACTAGCAATGACTAAAAGAGAAATACCCCTGTGATTTCCATAGGACAATCTATTCCCTTTGCCTTTATAGAGATGGACAATGGATGCATCTTTGAATTCCTGGGGGATAATTTCTTGTTGCCACATAACCTGGAAAATTTCAACTTTTGTATAAGCAATGGATCCCCCACCTCATGGATCTCAGCTGGAATAGAATCAACACCAGGTACTTTGCCACAAGAAAGGAGACTAATAGGAAATTCAAAATCTGTTCTTCAACTGGAGCTTCAGCTAGGTCTCAACTTCAACTTGAGGTAAATGGTCAATGACTTCTACATTGATTGATGATGGCCTGTTAAGAACATTATGCAAATGTACACTCCATTTCTCTAAGATCATGTCCCTATCACTAATCAAAGCACTGAGTAGTTGAGTTGCATTATATGTCTTTGACCCACAAATAGTTTTCACAAAAGCACTTTGGATTATTATTATTATTATCTGTATAATATTGAGTTTTATCTACCTTCCTTCTGAGGTAAGAATCTTACAACTCTAAGCTTCCTTTGTACTTTACTTTTGATTGAATTATAAACTACCCTCTTAGAAATGAATGAACTATTCTTCTGGTAAACCTTGTGGAATTTTCATTTTTCATTTAAAAGCTTCTGTATTTCCCCATCATTTTCATCAAACCAGTTCTGATATTTGCAAGTGTTCTGATGAGCAAATGCAGTGCTGCACACCAAATCTCTGAAAGCTGCCCACTCTTTTAACTGTGTGTTGTTTCAACTTTCCTACCAAGTTAGCCACAAAGTGTTACTGGTCAGGGAAGCACTGTAATCTCTTATCATTAATTCTTCTGGTAGTCACATTGGCTTGTTGCTGCCTCTTTGGCTGAATGTAGATATTTAGCTTGGAGAGGATGAGTCTGTGATCATTCCAGCATGCTGCACCACACATTGTCTTTATCACTCTCACATTCAGTCTGTCTCTTTTCCTTACAATAATATAATCTCTTAGATGCCAATGTTTGATATTAGGATGCAGCCCAGGAAGTTTTATTGCATTTAGGTAAATGGAAGACAATGTTTGTGATGACAAAGTCATGAGATGCATGGTAGTAGGTCACCATTGCTGTTGCTATTTCCAAGTCTATTGTTCCCAATGACTCCTTGCCATGTCTGACAGTCTAGCATTAAAGTCATTTAGAATTATAAGCTTGCCTTCTTTTGATATATTGATTATAAGTGTCTCCAAGTCTTGATAAAACTTTTTTTTGAATTTATCACTGATATTAGCAGGATTGCATATTACTTAACAGAATGTACTTTTCATTTATCTAACTTATATTCTTCCTTGTTTTAAGCTACAATTAGTTCAATCATTTCTTAATTTATATCCTGGTTCATTGCTTACAATTCTTTGCTACATCAAAAAGGGACTTCTATCAATATTTTCTCTTTATTTTGGTATTTTGGAGATATATGCCTAGTCAGGGTACTGCTGGATCAAATGATTAGTGGGTTTCTGGATTTAGTTCTGAATTGCTTTTCAGAATGACTAAAACAATTCACAACTTTACCAACAATACATATATGTGTTTGATTTTCTCACAGTCATCCCAATAGCTATTATTTTCCTTTGTCAATTTGACAGATATGAGGTAGAACTTCAGAGCTGTTTAAAATTGCAACCTTTTATTTGATGATTTAGTGCATTTTTCTTATGGTTTTTGATAGTTCACATTTTTCTTTTGAGAATTGTCTGTTCATATAATTTTTCTATTTACCTACTAGAAACTGTTTCTTGATCTTATAGATTTGTAGCACTTCTTTATTTATCCTGGATATCAGAACTTTGTCAGAAAAAATTTGCTGCACAGATTTTCTCCCTAGTTAATTGTTTTTCTCCTACTTTAATATTGATTTTATTTGTATAAAAACATTTCAATTTTGTCTTATCAAAATTGTCCATTTTCTGTCCTTGGTTTGACCAAGACCTCTTCCTCTTTAAATAGTTGCAAAAGTTATCAATTTTCCTGCTCCTTAAATATGTTATTGTAAGTTTTTATATATAGATCATGCACCCATGTATAGTTTAATGTTATATTTGTTATGAATTGGTGATCTAAATCTAATTTCTACAATAGTACTTTCTAGTTTTCCAAGCACTTTTGTCACAGAGTAATCTTTTCCAGATTAAGCAGCTTTCATAGAGATTTGCACAGGTTTCTCAATCCACTGATGACTCATGCTCTTAAGAAATAAACCTCTACCCACCCTACTCCATTTCTTCCTAATTAGTTCATGATCTTGAATTTATTGAACACTAAATCATTATGTTCATATATATATTTAGGTACAGTTTACCTTATCTTTTCTGTTGATCAACTTTTCCATTATTGAACTAGAATCAAATTGTTTTCAAGTTTTTTACTTTATACAGGCTATGCAATTTGAGATCTGTTACTTCTAGGTTCCATTCCTTTCCACTTTTATTCATTCATTTATTCTTTCATTTATTTAAATTTCACTTTTCCAAATACATTTTATAAAATTTTTCAACATTCATCCATATAAATATTTATATTTTTAAGTTACACTATTTTCTTCCACTCTCCCTTCTCAAACCCTCCCCCCTCCCCTCAGTCAGGTTAACATTGCACACACATATTTTTGATAAACATATTTATGGATTAGTCATTTTTTTTTATAAGGAATTAAGATTAAGGGAAAAAATACATGAGATTTTTTTTTAAAGTGAATGTAGTACTCATCAGATTCTGAAGGGTGTTTTTGGTTTTGCTTTGTTTTCCTTCCTCTGGATGTGGATAGTATTGTACATAGCCAGTGTTATAAGGTTGTCCTAGCTCTCTAAACTGCTGAGAGCAGTTGCATTCATCAGGGCTGATCATCTCACAATGTTGTTAATGTGCACATTGTTCTTTTGGTTCTACTCTCTTTGCTCAACATCAGATCTGGGAAGTCATTCTATGATTCTGTACAGTCCAACCATTTATGGGTTCTTTTAGAACAATAGTATTCCATTGTATTCATGTACCATAACTTGTTTAACCATTCCCCAATTGATGGGCACACCCTCAGTTTACAATTCATTGACACTACAAAAAGAACTGCTATGAGTATTTTGGAACATGTGGGACTTTTCACATTTTTTATGATTTCTTCTGGATATTGGCCTGGAATTCCAATTGCTGTCTCAAAGGGTATGAACAGTTTTATTGCTCTTTGGGCATAGTTCCATATTGCTCTCTAGAATGGTTGGAACACTTCATAACTCCACCAGCAATGCATCAATGTCCCAATTCTCCCACAACCTCTCCAACATTGATCATTTTCCCTTTCATCTTAGCCTATCTAATAGATGTTAGGTGATGTCTCACAGTTGTTTTACTTTGTATTTCTCTAATCAATAATGATTTTGAACATTTTTTCATATGCTTATATATAGCTTTAATTTCTTCATTTGAAAACTGTCTACTCATATCCTTTGACCATTTGTGAATTGGGGAATGACTTGTAACCTTATAAATTTGATGCACTTTTCTATATATTTTAGAAATGAGACCTTTATCATAACTCCTCATTGTGAAAGCTTCCACTTTAAAAAAAAATATTTTTCTTGACCTTTTGTTTCTTCAGCTGAATATTATCACCCCCTCTATGTCCCCAATTTCTTGAAAAACCTTTTGGAAATTTGATCGACAAGGTATCAATCTGTAAATTCATTTAAATAATATCATCATTTTGTTATATTGGCATAGCCTAAACACAAACAATTAATAGTTCTCCAATAATTGTCTTCAATTATTTTAATAGTCTTTTATAGTTTTAGTCATGCAATTCCAGTATGCTTTCTTGTTGAACCATTAGATTTTTATGTATTCTGTAGTTATTTAGAATAGATTTTCTTTTTCTGTATCTTCCCACTGAATTTTGTTGAAATATACAGAAAAGTTGGTGATTCTTGGGTGCTTAGTTTTTGACTTTGTATTTTACTGAAATTATCAATCATTTTCATTAATTTTTAGTTGGACAGCTAGGGTTTTCTAGGTAAGTGATCAAATCATTAATAAAAAAAGAAATAATGTTGTTCTTCCTATTCCAATGCTTATGGCCTCATTTTTGGTTATTCTATTATGATAGCTAGCATTTAATAATTATCATAAAAAAATAGAAATCTTTGTTTTAAGTCTTAAAAAGGTCTATGCTATTGCTCTATTATAAAATAATACCTATAAAGGATACTTAAAACCTGATAGAGATGACTCAGAATTCACCCTACACCTTTCTCACATTATAATTTACTGCACCTATCACTAGTGCTGGGGGGTGGGGTAGGGATTTGAATGTCTCTTTGATATTGCCAAACTGTGACTATAGTTCTACTGTCCACTTTCTCTGGTCCGACTCCTAGACTATTAAGAAATGCCAGAAAATGTTCAATATAACATAATTAGGTGGCTTTTCTTTACAAGTACAAGGCTACTCTTCCTATATCTATTCTTTCCATCTCATTCTATCCTATGTCCCCTAGAAATTTATTCCAGGCATCACCATCTCCCTCCCCCAGCCCTGCAGCTTCAGCATGTCCCTGTCCACCAGGACTTCCTTCCTGTCCATTTATTCAAGTCCTTCTTGTCCAGACTGCAAGTCTTATTTTGTATATGAAGCCTTCTTGATGGCACCAGTCTTCAGTGCTCTCTTCTGAATTCCTCTCTTATTACTGTCTTTTTCAGTAATTTGGCATTTGCTATGGATGTTTTTGCATTATTGTTTCTTGAATTATAACATACAAACTGTCTTCATAATGAGTCTAAGGTCCCTAAGAACTTTTAAATCCACTCCATTTAAGGAAGTACTTTTCATTAAGTTTAAGAAATACTTTAATTGAATTTAATTGAACTGTTGTAAGGTGTAACTGTGGGTATGTTTGCACACATACATACCTTTGCTGGTTCAGGATTGGATCATAAGTTCCAAGTTATCCAGATATATGCTATTTCATAATGTTGGGTTTTTCTAGGTTTTTTTCTTTTTGAAAGGCAATGGGGTTAAGTGGCTTGCCCAAGGCCACACAGCTAGGTAATTAAGTGTCTGAGGCCAGATTTGAACTCAGTTATTCCTGACTCTGGGGCTGGTGCTGTATCTACTGCGCCACTTAGCTGCTCCCTATTATGTTTCTTAAACTGAAGATTCTTTAAATCTAAGACTCTTAAAAGTTTCAAGTCAAACTTTGTAAAACATTATTTTATTGTGCTTGATAAAAATTGAGCACAAGTCTTTTATTTTGGGATAAGCCAAAGGTCTCATGGTCTTAAGAAGGCAACTCCACCCACCTTATTCCTCCCTGGAATACATATATTTTCCCTTTTTCTAGAAATTTGTAATCAAATCATGGGAAATACATCAACTTGTTAACTAATCTTCCTAGTTCCAGCAGAGTGAGACACAAATGTAGAAAACAGATTTCTGAGTAGTTGGGAAAAGGTCCATTGAACATTATGTTAGAAAATCAATGGAGGTTGAAGGAAGGAAACTTTGAATGCTCTGGAATTTCTTACAGTTGTAGTATCTTTCTGGCAAGCAAATGAGTAATAAAAAGAACTTGGTTGGAACCTTTAAATTTGAGGGGTTTTTTGCCTGTAATGGAAGCTGAAGAGAGACAAACAAGATGACCTTTCTCAGATTCAGGAAAAATGGCTTCTAAGTCACTCTCTTGTGCTATCCTTAATAATATCCACCCCCCACCCCAGACACACTAGTCTTTTTAGTTTTTCCACTTTCTGTTACTAAAAGAACATCAAATTTTTTAGTATTTTTGACTTTTCAAAAAATTAAAATTGTCACAAAAGCTGACTTTTCATGAAATTTAATTACTGTAACCAAGAGCAAAAGAAATGTAATAAAAAGTCTTTTAATTTAATGTAATTAAAATTTAATGTAAATCTCACGAAAGCTAATTTTTCATGAAAAAAAAATCCAAAAAAGTTGTTACTTTCATAAGGGTGAGAAAGGAGGGTTAGTGTTTTGAACAAAGGAAGCAGTCAAGAAAGTTAATATGATCTCAGATTGCTTTGAGAAGGATAACAACCAGGAACAAGGTGTCAATGAATCCTTCTATACCCTACCCTGGTCAGACCATATTTAAATCAATGCATTCTGACCTGGGAGGCACATTTTAGGAAGGACATTGACAATCTGGAGAAGGTCCAGAGGAAAGCAACTGGGTTAGCTAAGGGTTTCAAGTCTTTGTCATATGAAAGTTGAAGGAACAAATGGTAAAGTTCAGCTTGGAGAAGAGAAGAAATGAGTTTGTGAGGTTCAAATACTGTCTTCATTTATTTGAAAGGACACCATGTAGAAGATAAATTATATTTGTGTCCTTGGGTCCCAAAAGGCAGAATTAGAAGTAATGCATAGAACTTAAAAACAGGCAACTTTTCCATTTCTGAAACTATTTGATTTTATGATTTTATATTTAAATTGATGAATGTCTTGGACAAGATGTGTCCCATTCAGAAGAATGATTCTCCAACAAATAAATAATACTAGAGGGATTCAAATATGAATTTGATTTAAATCAACATTTCATTTTCTTACTTTATTTACTTCCATTGTAAAAAAAATTACAGGTTTTATAAATACTACAGATGTTATGGAAATATATTCTGACCTTCTACATGACTGCCAACTTGATGTACATATGAACAGGAAATCAGTTTACAGGAAGATTTTAATTTATGGCTCCCCAATAGGACTACTATTGTAAAAGATGTATATAGATGTATAAAATTATAAGCCTTTCTTACAAATGAGTTAAAAATAAAACTGCCTATACCTTTAAAAAATTTGTTGAAATCCTTTGATATATCACAAAAGTTTCTTCTTATTCTTTCTCCCTCCTTTCCTGAAAAATATCTCTTTCAAAAAGTTTTTTTAAAATTAAGAAGAGAAAATAAAACAACAAAACCAATCAATATATTAAAAAAGCTGATAATATATGGAAAATTCCATTTCAAAGGGAGAATATCCCCTCCCAGTCTCTGCAGAGTAAAACTGTTTTCTTACATATCTTTTTTATCATATAAACTTGATTTAAACTTGGATCATTTTTTATTTTTTTTTACATCTTGGTCTTTTCATATGCATTGTTGCTTTCTTGACTCTTTCCTTCATTGTCTTCCATGTTTCTCTTCATCATGTCCACATAAATCTTTTTTTCTTAAGTCACATTCCCTTTATTAAATAAATGATAAATTAGAGGCATGAAATCAACATTCTCTACTACTATCACTATTAATGTTGATATTTAGTATTTATAAAGAGCCTGCTATGTCCTAGACATTATGCTAAATTCTCTCTCCACATCTCATCTGATCTTCACCATAGTGCTTGGAAGTAAGCACCATAATTGTTCCCATTTTACATGTGAAGAAACTGAGGTAAATAGAGTTTAAGTGGCTTGTCTAGCATCACATAGATCATATCTGAGAACAGATTAGCACCAAGGTCTTCCTGACTCCAGGATCAGCATTCTATTACCCCTAGCTGTTTTCATCCTAATCTGGTATTTTAAAATCCAATTATTCATTCATTTATTCATTTTTCCATTTATACACATTCTAGTTGTCATCTATTCAACCTATGCTTATGGAGCTTCTATTACATATGAGGGATCAATCATACTAGGTTCCATCTAAGCAAATGGAGGATATAAACAAGGGATGGGAACACATATAGATGTGTATTTGTTTCTCTGTCTTTTGTTTTATCATTGATTTTGTTCTCCTGTCAATGTGACGGGGCTGAAGTCTAAGTTGAAAGTCTACGAAATTTCTTCCAATAAATTTCAGTCAATTTAGTGAAGAATTTGATGAATTTAGAGTGAGTGATTTTCTTCCCTGTTTCATTTTCTTTCCAAGTCTAGTGGCTTCCTGAACATGAAAGCTTTATTTCAGTCACTTTGGTTCTTTTTTGTTTGTTTGTTTGTTTTCTTTGCTTACTTTTAGTATTTCATCTTCCTGCAATGAAAAAAGTCACCTTGAGTTCCTGAAATGGACTTTATAATTTTCCTGCACTATAGCCTTGCAAGTCTCTTATTTCCCCACCTCTCCTACTAACACAGTCATTAGTCTGGTATAGACCTTCATCATCCCCCTGGACTTTTGCAATAACCAACTGGTTCATGTCTCTACCATAAGTTGCTCCCTAGTCCAGTTCATGTTCCATTAAACTATCAAAATGATCTTCCATAAACAAAGATCTGACCATGCTGATGTCCCCTGCCATCATTTTTATAAATTCCATTGGCTCCTTATCACTTCCCATATTAAATTTTAAATCCTCTAGTATTCAAAGCCTTTCCCAATCTAATCCACTCCTAGCTTAGTCCCAGTTGAGTTCTATTACAAATTCTACTACCCACTGGCATTGGACTCATCTTTGCTGTTTCTCACCCAAGACTTCCCTTGTCCATGCATTTTACTGCTTGGAATACTCTCCCTCTTAATTTCTATTTTTGGTTTCCTTCAAATCTCAATCTAATTCCATGTTCTAAGAGAAGCCTTTCATGACTTGATATTAGTGTATTTCTTCTATGGTTTATCTCCAGTTTATCCTGAAAATCTGTTATTTTTTCATACTAGTGTGTGTATGTGTGACTTGAAACTAGAGACTGTCTTACTTTACTTTGGATTCCAAAATGCTTTGCACAGTGCGGAGCTAAATGGTAGGTGCTAAATAAATTCTTAATTTCTTCTCCTTTCCTTTGTCCCTTTTTTATGTCCTCAGATCTTATCACAATGTCTGACACTTAGTAGGCACTTCATAAATGCTTATTAGCTAACTAATTGGTTTTGGAACAGGTAAGCATAGCATCTCTTGTTGCATGCAAATGGTGTGAGAGAGAATGGTGGGAGAGTTTATCAACTGCTATGTGTGTGAACAAGCATATATGCTTGGTATCATGATGCCAGGTACATCAGAGGAGTATTTGTTACCTAGTTAATAATCTAACCTCCCATAACAGGTTGGAAGAAGTAATTGAGTTGATATAAAAATAGCACTTTGATCATATCTACTCAGGCTCTGTGATCCAGGAACTATAACATTAGTGAGATCCAGTAGTTCTTGCAGATGATCATAATGGGAGCCACAAAGGACTTAGGGACTCTTGAAAAGGGTATCAAAGTGGGAACACAATATTCCAAGGGTTCTGTTACAATGGCTAGCATGTCATGTGCAATGAAGATCCTTCAGTCATAGGTGGCCACTATTTATATGTACCAGAAATATTAATTGTTTTTGTTGCAAGTTGAGGAACTCAGAAAACTTGAGAAATGTGTTTCTACCTTCCGCTTCAAGATAGTTAAAGAGTCTTAGGATGGAATACCCTATCGAATGTAATTGTTTCCTTCTCTCCATTTATCCAACTGGCACACTACCTTAAGATCATCGTCAAAATTCACTCTGTATAGCCTGCTTGTGAGTTGATTTTATTTCATACTCTTAAGAGGATCGATGTTCTGTTTGTTTGGCTGATCAGAGCTATAAGTGCTCTGAAGACTCTACACAGGTTGAGCACAAATAGTCTATATGAACATATGGGGCAGAGATGTCTCTAAATTTGCACATCTCACATTTCATTTGAGAAACGCAATTATGCTTTGTTCATAAAGCACAGTATCTTCTTCAATGTGGATATACCATTCTAGGCAGTCTTTTGCCAGTGTCTCCCAGGACTCAGAGTTTATTCCAAATTTCTTCAGAGAGACCTTAAGAGTGTCCTTGTATTGCTTCTTCTGACCTCTATGAGATCTCTTGTGAGTTCTTATAAAATATTATTTCATGTAAATGGATATTTGGTATTTGAATAATGTAACCAAACCATCAGAGTTGCACTTTCTGAAATAGAGTCTGAATATTTGTCCAGCTTGGGAAAACTCTAGATAATCTTGCCAGATGATCCTCAGAATGTCCTAGGACAATTAAAATGTAAGTGATTCAATTTGCTGGCATGGTGCTGATGAAAATACCATGTTATAAAACTATGGAAGCAAGCATGCAGGTCTGCTTTACTTCATTGACAACTGGGGAAACAGGAGAGTTTATAATTTGATTCCAATCTAATCTGTCCTTCAAATAGCTAACAAAATAATTTTTCCAAGACACAAATCTATATTATTCTTTGCTCAAAAGTCTACAGTGGTTTTTCTATTACCTATAGGATAGACTTCAATTAATTTCTTCTATATTTCTTTTTTGTAGGTGGGATTTTATTATTATTTTGTTGAGTTTAACACACATAATTTAAAAATAAATATATTTGGTGTTTATATTTTTGCATACAATAATTTTAATGCTGTTTATTTACTTGAATATTTATTTTTGTTAGTGAGGACTAAATTCAGAAAAAATAAAAACCAAAAGGAGAAAAAAAAGTTTACATTGCTCTTTTACTTACAGACCTGGGAGCATCAAAGTGCTACTGGAAATTATCTTTTAGTTAAAAACAGGCAATTGCACCACCATTACTACTACTATGACTGTTTTAATGATTAAGACTACTATGAATTCTACTACTACTAGTACTACTACTACTACTACTACTACTACTACCACTACCACCACCACTTTTAACTAACGATATAGCTTCATCATTTTCAAAATGTTTTTTCTCACAAGTTTCTTATGAGTTAGAATTTACCAGAATTATCATTCCATTTTAGACATGAGAAAACCAGGAACCTACCCAGGGTCACATACTTAATGGTTCAAAATGAAACATGAATCCATCCATCATCATCATCATCATTATTCTCGGCCTCATTCATATCATAGCCAGAAGCATATAGTGAATACTCTATCAGACATTGTGCAAAGTCCTTTACAAATATTATCCCATTTGATCTTCACAGCTCTGAGAGATAGAAGCTATGGATATCTTTTATTTTATAGTAAAGGAAACTGAGGTTGGAAGGGTTTATGTTACTTACCTAGGGTCTAATAGGTGTGGGAAGCGAGTTCTGAACTCAGATCTTCCTGACTCCAGGCTAAATATTCACTGCACCAGCTAGCTGGTTCTTACCTACTTTTTAGATATTTTCTTTTATCCCAGGCTCTATTTTCTATATCATACATTTCATATATACTTAGAATATTGGCTATTTTCTCCCTGCTTTCACATAGACTGTCCACTAAAACTTGAAACTTTTTCTTTCATCATTTGATTTATATTGTGTTTCAATTCCCTGTGAAACCTATTTTTTAATATCAGCTGAGTATCATAGGATGCCTTATTTAGAGCTGTTAAGAGTCCTCAGAAATCATCCACTCCATCTTCCTTATTTTGGCAGAAGAAGAAACTGAAGTTGAAGGAATAACTTGGCCACAATCATTCAGGGATTAAGCATCAGTCAAAATCAGGATGTGAACCCAGGTCCTCTGACTCCAGAGTCAGCATAGTTGGTACTGCACAATATTGGCTTAGGCTTTGGCCATAATTTCATCTCTAATCTTTCCCTCCTCTAAGTATTCACAGCTCATTATTCTTCTCTTATTCATTTATCATACTGTAGAATCTGTTATTTTTAGAAGTATTTTCTCTCTTGCTAGACCATAAGCTTTATGAGGGCAGGAACCCTGTCTTTTTTAATCTTTATATCCCTCTCAGTGTCTAGCACAATTAATTTTTTTAAACTTCTAATAAATGTTAAGAAATATATGTTAAATGAGTGAATGAATGAACTCAAAGGGAATCAGTGAATATTCTTAAGCAGAGAAGTGAAAGTATTTTAAGAAACTGAGAAGATAGTAAATATTTCACGTATTTTTTCATGAATATTCAGACTTTAGAAGTAGCATTAATCTAATTTGATGGTTCTATAGATTCCATTTTCCTGATCATTGGTGGAGAGAGTGCTCTCTCCAGAAATTTATTTAATAACAACCATGCCATTTCAGAATTACCTTTTAAAAATATATTAGGAATTTAGTTGGTCAGTTTCTTTTTTAAAAGTTTTTTGTTCATTCACAAAGCACATTTTAAAGGCAAATTGAAAGCATTACCTAGAAACACAAAATTCCATGAGATAAACATAATCATGTAGTATTTTAATTATTTACTTTTTATTTTATGTCTGAACAGTATGCTTTTTAACTGTAGCAGTATTTTTCAGAGTTACAGGCAAAAATCTGTTTTAATTCTGCTGTATTACAACTTTAACTGGCATTGCTACTGTAATATCTCATGTTGACAAATAAGCAAATTGACAATAAGTTATATGAGCTCTTGCTTGAGAGCTCTTTTATCTGGCCAAAATAATGGTACTATGACTTTTTTCAGAGGCACTTTAAGCTAATTTTTATAGGTATAAATATGCACATGTATATATGCATATGGGTTGAGAAAGACTTCTTGTAGAAGATATTTTAGTTAGGACTTAAATGAAGTCAGGAAAGGCAGGAGATAGAAATGAAGAGGGAGAACATTCTAGGTTTGAACTTCAGTTTAAAGAAAGAAAGGAAAGCTGTGAAGTAGACAGAGCTTTAAGCATGGAAGATGGAAGAAGCCTTGATAAAGCCCTTGCAGCTTTGCATCAGGGGAAACACTGCCCAGAAGGAGGTGGAAGGCACAAGGCAAGGAGTCAGTTGCCTCTGTTTCCAAGGACATTACCAAAGATTTCTCTATTAAGTTGTAGACAAGTTACAGATTATCTGAGTGGTGAATGTTACCACGTGGACAAAATGATAAATTAGTCATTCATGATGATCCAAACTCATGGTTTAAATGCAATATTTAAATCAATTTAGCCTTACAACTTTTAGACCCTAGAATCTTTGGGCATTGGAAATTTTATATCAATCCTTACCTTAGGAAGATAAGCAGTAGATTTTTCTTGTTTTTTTTTGTCTTATCCTTTCTCTTTTTCTTTCTTTTTTGGTACATGAAAACCGTAATTATACCCTTCTCATTTTTCTTACATCTCCAAGGCATCTTGTATTGCTTTCTCCATCTTTATTACTGTTTGCAACACCTCCCAGTTTAGTTTCATTTGCAATTTCATTACAATGCTGGTTATTTCCTCTTCCAGATCATTAAGTTAAAATAGACCTGCTCTAACACCAAAGCCTGTGGCACTTATTAGACATAGTCCCCAAATGATTGCATTGCCATTTGCTAATAATGTTTATTTAGCTGTGATTTTAGTCCTCATGATTATTCCCTAACCAGGGTAGTGGAATTTCATTTTGCATATGGAATGAGACAGGAACCCAACTGCTTCTTTACATTCCCAATGTAATACTGCCTTCTTTCCACTAATTCTGAATTGTTTTGTGAAGACAACAAAATTTTTAGTCTAATTTATGTCTGTTCACATTTACATTGTGTTTTAAAGTTTGCAAAGTTCTTCACACATATTATCTCATTTGATTTTCACAGTCATTCTGTGAAGTAAGTGATATTATTATCCTCCTTTTACAGGTAATAATTGCTAACATTTATGTGCTAGACATGCTAAGAATTTTACAATTATTTTCTCATTTGATCCTTATAACAACCCAAGGAGGAAAGTGCTATTATTGTTCCCATTTTACAGATAAGGAAACTGAGTAAAACAGAGTGAAAGTGACTTGAATATCACACAATTAGTCGTGGAGGCCAGAGTGGAACTCAGACTTTCCTGACTCCAGGCCCAGAGCTATTTTCACTGTTCAATGCACCTGTTCTCAGGTAAGGATTTGTGACTGATGGAGTTCAGTATTTAAGAAGGGTCTCAGATCCAGGTCTTCATGATATTAAGTTCAATAATATCTACCATATTACATTGCCTCAATTTTTTTAGGTGTTTGAAAGGCAAATGGGGTTAAGTGGCTTGCCCAAGGCCACACAGCTAGGCAATTATTAAGTGTCTGAGGCTGGATTTGAATGCCTTAAACTTTCTACACAATACTTTAATGGATTTGTGATCTTCACCTATGTGAATTTTCTTTCAATAGTCTCAAAAACTCTCCAGTATATCTTCTACATTCTACTACTTGAGATGTCATGTAGGCTTTATTTAAAGATTTCTAATAAAGGAGACACTGATAATTCAAAAGACAGACCATTTTAATTTAACTTAATTTTTTCTTATTATTTTATTTATTTTCATACATTTATACATGCATATTCTTAAGTTACAAAATTTACTTCCACCCTCCCTTTCCACCCCCTTTTAAATTTTAAATAGTCTTAATTAGGACAAAGTTTTCCTTCCATCAAATTGAAATTTGTCTTTTTGTAATTTAATTCTTTTGTTTCAAGTTCTGCCCTTTGGAATCAACCAGTGTTAACTTAATTTTTCTTTCATGTGCTAACCCTTCAGTTCATGAAAGTAGTTACCATTCTCCTCCCTTCCTCATCAAATCTATTTTTCTACATGGTAAACCTTCTAAGTTCCTTCAATCATTCTTCATATGGCATTAGCTTAAGAACTTTTACACACTCAGTCCTGAAAATCTGCATAAAATTTTTGGCCCTTCATTTTACTACAGAAAAAGTCTGAATTTTTCTTTTTCTTTTTTTGGGATATTTACAATATTTTATTGTGAATTGAAGTTGATATTATACAAACTATACATATAGTTTATACATTTTTGAGTTTCTAAAATTTTTCTGAATTATCTACTAACCTTAATGCATCTTCTGTGGCTTCCACAAAACTCAAGACCATGATGGAGAAAGTTGAGATGTGGGAGGGATGATATTTGTCCTTTATCCTTGAAGAAGACCATGACCTCAGGGAGGTGATTCCTTGACAAGCACATGAAGTGGATTTGAGTGAGGGGTGCTGTGCTAAGTCATTAGTCTATCTTTATCCTTCAGAATCTTCTGGGTCCAGTGGATAGATATGAATAAGGACAACTGGAGATGACCCTGGATTTGAGGCAATCAGGGATAAGTGACTAGCCCAAGGTCATACAATTAGGTAATTATTAAGTATCTGAGGCCATATTTGAATTCAAGTCCTCCCAACTCCTAGGCCAGTGCACTATTCACTGAGTCACCTAGTTCCCCTTGTGGAAGGGTTAGCTGAATTTGAAAGGCTATTATGTGGAAGGGAGCTTAGACTTATTTGACTTGGACTTAGAGTAGAACCAAGGTCAATGGCTAGAAGTTGGAAAGGAGTAAAGTTAAGTTTGATGGATGGGACAGTAGGTTTACCCTCAATCAGGCTTTTATAGCAGAAGCTGAATGATCATTTATTGGTTAAGTAAATCTAGATATTTGTATAAAACTCTTTTTATTGGTGGAGTGAATTGCCATAATAAAGGCTTGGGAAGGGTAGAACCAAGATGGCAGCATGAAGGCAGGATTTCCCAGAAACTCACTTCCAAAAAACTTCAAAAATCTTAAATTTATGACTCTAATTAAATTTTAGAGAGAAACAGAACCCACAGAAAGACCCAGTGAAACAATTCTCCAGTCCAAGGTAACTTGGAAGATCCATGGGAAGACTCTACTCTGCTGGGGTCAGAGGGGGTGGCAGTGCAGCCAGGATCACAATGGAAGAGAATGAGCTTCAGCTTTCCAGGTACAGCCCTTGAGGCACCTGGGTTGGGGGTGGGGGAGGCTCATGGCAGTAGAAGCAATATCCAGACCTCCCAACCTAGGTATCACCAAGCAACTTGGAAGATCAGTTGGCAAATTCTGTCAGAGTGAGGGTGAGGCCCAGGCCAGTGAAGCCCCATCCTCAAATGGAAGCAGGCCTGTGGAGTCACTCATCCAGGAGCTGCTGGCCAGCTGCACACAGAGTGCTCAGCCCGTGGAAGGTAAGGGGGTAGAGGGAGACTGTGGAGGTCTCTCCACCATCCCTAGGAAGGTACTCTTGTGGTTTGTCCATATTCAGACCCTGATCACAGTCTAGGGCTCCCTATTGCCATAGTACAGGGACCCAAGGGCATAGAGGAGTGCTTGTGGTCATCCACAGACCAGAGCACAGGTAGGAGACAGTCATAACCTTCCATAAGATGTTGAAGGAAGTGAATGTCCCAATATCACTCAGTCTGGGAAACACCTCAAAACCAGGGCACACGCTGGGGAAATGAGTAAACAGAAAAAAAGAACCAGACTATAGATAATTATTTTGGTCCCATGGAAGATCAAAGAACACACTCAGACAAAGTTCAAGGTTCTATGTCCAAAGCCTCCAAGAAAAATAGGAATTGTCACAGGTTATGGAAGAACTCAAAAAAGATTTTGAAAACCAATAGGGGAGGTAGAGGAAAAAACTGGGAAGAGAAATAACAGCAATGCAGGAAAATCTTCAAAACCAAGTCAACAGCTTGGTCAAGGAGATTCAAAAAATAATGAAGAAAATTATATGTTAAAGACCAATTTATGTGAAACGGAAAAAGCAGTACACAAAGTTAATGAGGAAAGAATGCCTTAGGCTGAGCCAAGATGGCCACAAGAGCTAATCGTGTCTTAGGCGCTCTCTCATAAATCTTCAAAACTAAGGACTTTAACTAAGTTTTCGAGAGACAGAACCCACAGAGGGACCCAGTGAGGCAGTTTTCCTACTCAAGGTAACCTGGAAAAGAGCAGAAAGGCTCTGCTCCCCAGGGTTAGAGGGGCAGCCTGCCAGAGGGGTGGCCTGCCAGAGTGAAAGAACTTCAGCCTCCCAGAGGCAGCCCCAGGGCACTGGGAACCAGGCACACAGCAGCAGGGGAGTTTCCTGAGCTACGCCCTGGGGAGCACCGAGCACAAATTGGGGTAACAGTGGGGGGACCTTTGCCAGAGCCAGCATGTGAAGTCCAGCCCTCAGGGCACACAGTTAGCAGCATGGCCAAGGCAGGAAACAGAAGCAGGTGGAGCTGGTAAGCAGGAGCCCCCAGGGAATGAGCCCATTGAGCTGAGGAAGGGGAGTGAAGAAAGACTGCAGAGCTCTGTCCTCTGCCCCTGGAACAGGACTCTGGGGCTCTGAACACATTCAGATCCTGATCACAGTCTAGGCCCCCCCACAGAACAGCAGGGGCCCCCTCCACCTCAGCCCTATAGCAGAAGGGGACACATATGGTCATTCACAGACCAGGAGGGAGGACAGAGCCTCACACACTGAGACCTTGTGGGAGTGTTCCAAAAGCCCAGGAAGCACCCCCAAAACAGGCTTAGGCTGGGAAAATGAGCAAGCAGAGAAAAAAGAACACCATTGAGAAATACATTATCTATGAGCCCAAGAAGGATCAATATACCCAGTCTGAAGATGAGGAAGCACAAGCTCCAGCATCTAAAGACTCCAAGAAAAAACAGAAACTGGGATCGGGCTATGACAGGGCTCAAAAAAGACTTTGAAAATCAAATGAGGGAGTTAGAAGAAAAACTAGGAAAAGAAATGAGAGAGATGCAGGAAAAACATGAAAATGAAGTCAGCAGCTTAATCAAGGAGATCTAAAAAAATGCTGAAGAAAATAGCATGCTAAAAACCAGCTTAGGTCAAATGGATAAAACAATTCAAAAAGTTATGGAGGAGAAGAATGCTTTAAAAAGCAAAATTGGCCAGATGGAAAATGAGATAAGAAAACTCTCTGAGGAAAACAAATCCTTCAGACAAAGAATGGAACTCAGGGATATTGATGAATTTACATGAAATCAGGACTCATTACTTCAAAACCAAAAAAATGAAAAATTAGAAGAAAATGTGAAACATCTCATTGAAAGAACAACTGATATGGAAAACAGACTTAGGAAAGATAATTTAAAAATTATTGGAATATCTGAAAGTTATGATCAGGAAAAGAGCCTTGACATCATTTTCAAAGTATTACTACAGGAAAATTGCCCTGATATCCTAGAAGCAGAGGGCAAAATAGAAATGGAGAGAATCCACAGGTTCCCCCGAGAAAGAGATCCCAAAAAATGAACCCCTAGGAATATTATAGACAAGTTCCAGAACTCCCAAGTCAAAGAGAAAATATTACAAGCAGCCAGAAGGACACAGTTCAAATATCATGGAGCTGCAGTCAGGATCACACAGGACTTAGCAGCAACTACATTGGAAGCTTGTAGGGCTTGGAAAACAATATACCGGAAGGCCAAAGAGCTTAGAATGCAGCCATGAATGAACTACCCAGAAAAATTGAATGTCCTCTTCCAGGGAAAAAGATAGACTTTCAATGAACCAGGGGAATTTCAAATGTTCCTTTTGGAATGGCCAGAGCTGAACAGAAGGTTTGATCTCCAAATACAGGACTCAGGTGAAGCATAGAGATTGGAGGAGAATGGGAAAATATGAGGGACTTAATGATGATGAACTGCATGTATTCCTGAATAGAAAAATGACACTGATAATACTCATATGAACCTTCTCAGTTAATAGAGCAGGTAGAAGGAGCTTTTATAGTTGAAGCACAGGAGAAAGCTGAATTTGAAGATAAAATATGGTGTAAAAATGGAGTCAATAGGAAAAAAGGGAAATGTAACGGGAGAAAGTTGGGGAGAGAGGGGGAATAGGCCGGGATCTTTCATATAGTGGGATTTTTCTTTATTGCAGTGAGCTGTTGCAATGATATAGAGGGGGGGAGGACAGGGGGAATCGGTGAGTCTTCGCTCTCATCGGAGGTGGCTAGGAGAGGAAGCAGCATATATACTTAGTGGGGTGTAGGCATGTAGAGTAAGAGGGAGAGGGGGGGATGGGGAAAGGTGGGGATGTGAGTGATGGAGGAGAGGATAGACCATGGGGGCAGAGTGGTCAGATATAACACATTTTCTTTTTTTACTTCTTGCAAGGGGCTGGGATTGGATGGCCTGTCCAGGACCACGGGGCTAGGTGGATGCTGGGCCTAAGGTGGGGGGGCTCGGGGCCTCTTGGCCCCAGGGCCGGTGATCTGTCTGCTGTGCCACTCAGCTACCCTGCAGCAGAGTCAGAGTGAAGGGTGAGAGAAAATGTGGTACATGATAGTGGAGAAGTAGGAGGGGAAGATTTTGCAATCAGCAATGGCAATGGTGGAGAAGTATAGAAGTGACTTTTGCGATGGACTTATCATACAGAATGCAATCCACCCCGCGACAGAGTTGTTGGTGTTGGAACAAAGACTGAAGTACATTTTTTATTGTTATTATTTTGGGGGGGTGCAGGGCAACTGGGGATGGGTGGCCAGCCTGTGGCCGCATAGCAGGGTGATTGTTGGGTGTATGAGGCCACATTTGGATCAGGTTGCTCCTGGCTCAAGGGCCAATGCTCTGTCTGCCACCCAGCCACCCCTACTATTATTACTATTTTATTTTATTTTGGGTCCTTTTTTCCCTTTCTTTTTGTTTTTGCAGGGCAGTGGGGTTGGGGTGGCTTGCATGTCACATGGCTGGGTGATTTTTGGGTGTATGTGGCCAGATATGGGCTCAGGTGCTCCTTGCTCCAGGGCTGGTGCTCCATCCATTGCACCACCTGGCAATAATGACCATTATTACTATTATTTTTAATTTTAATTTTTTTCTCTCCCCTTTATTTTATCACTCAAATGAGTCTATATTTTGGGGGGCAGGGGTATTTTGTTTACTCTTAAGCAAGAATATTTTATTAATGTATAAAAAACATTATTTGTTCAAATGAGAATAAATAAATATTAAATATTTAAAAAAGAATGCCTTAAAAAGAAGATTTGGCCAGATGTAAAAGGAGATAAGAAAGCTCTGTGAGGAAAACAGCACCTTCAAATGTAGACTGGAGCTAAGATAAGATGATAACTTTGTGAGGAATCAAGAAACCATACTATAAAAGTGAAAGAATAAAAAACTAGAAGAAAATGTGAAATATCTCATTGGAAAAGCAACTGATTTGGAAAACAGATCCAGAAAAGACAAGTAAAAATTATTGGGTTACTGAAAGTCATAATCAGAAAAAGAGCCTTGACTTTATTTTTAAAGACTTTCTATAAGAAAATTGTCTTGATATACTAGAAGCAATAGATATTGAGGGAATCTGCCAATCACTTCCTAAAAGAGATACCAAAAAATAACTCCCAGAAATATAGCCATATTCCAGAATTCCCAGATCAAAGAGATAGTACAAGCAGCCAGAAAGAAGCAATTAAAATATCCTGGAGCTACAGTCAAGATTACACAGAATTTATTGGTATCTCTATTAAGGGGTTGAAATATCATATTCTGAAAAGCAAAAGAGAGTAGATTACAATCTACAATCAACTGCCAGCAAAACTGAATATCTTCCAGGAGAAAGATGAATATGAAATGGGGGACTTCAACACTTTCCTGTTGAAACAACCAGAACTGAACAGAAAGTTAAGTACAAGACTCAAACAAAGCATGAGGGTGGAAAGGAAGAGCAAATTATGAGGGACTGTAATGATGTTGTATTTCTGCATGGGAAGATTATACTGATAACTTGTTGAACCATCTCAATTAATAGAGTTGTTAAAAGGAGTATATTTAGACAAAGCACAGGAAAGACCTGAATATGGAGGTATAATATAAAGATGGAGTCAATGGATGAAAAAGGAATGTGCTGGGAGAAAGGAAAAGAAAAAGTAGAATGAATTGATATTTCATGGAAAAGAGTAAAAAATGCAATGGAGTGCAAGGGTGGATGGTGTGGGGGAATGAGTGAGCCTTTATTCTCATCAGAAATGGCTCAGAGAGGAAATAACATACTCACTTAATTAGGGTATTGAAATCTCTTCCCTAGAGTAAATAGGAGAGGAAGGGAATGGGAGAAAGAGGACAGGGAGGGGAGGGGGTGGAGGTGATAGAGGAGAGGGAAGATCATGGGAGAGGGTAGTCAGATACAACACACTTTTTTTTTGTTCTTTGCAAGGTGGTAGGGTTGGGTTGGCTGCCCAGGATCATGTGATTGGGTGATTGCTGGGTTTCTGGGGCTGGATTGTGGTTTGGTTTCTCCTGGCCCCAGTGCTGGTGCTCTGTCTTCTCTGCCACTTGGCTGTCCTATAATTCATTTTGAGGAGGGATAAAGTGAAAGGAGAGAGAAAAATGGAATTGATGGGAGTGATGAAGAATGGATGGAGGAAAATATAATTAGCAATGGTAACTGTGGGAAAGGAATGTGGAGGCAACTTCTCTGGACTTATGATAAAGAATGTGATCCATCCCAAAGACAGGGTTGATGGGATATGAACACAGACTGAGGTACAATTTTCTTTTATTTTTTTTCTCATTTTGTTTTTGTTGAGGCATTTCTGTTTTTGTTTACTCTTGCATCAGGACTATTTTAGTAATATGTACATCAATCAATCAATCAATCAATAAATGAATGAAAATTTAAAAAACAAAGAAAAGCTTGTGAGAGGAATTTTTTCCTGAATTTTAGTTTCAAAAAAAAGGATTCACTCTTTTAGGCTCTCTTTTGGAGAGATCCCAGAAGGAAGAGAAATATTCTGGGGAAAAGCTTACATGAAGAGGAATGGGTACTTGTGTATGTCTCTATTTCTAATTTTCAGTACTGGTGATGCTAGGAGAATTAACCCTTGGGTAATTTTTGGGGATTATCTCCTGGATGAGTTGAGTTATCTCATTTTCACTGAAAGAGTTCATTCACTTTGTATGTCAAGTATGTTCTAAACTGTATAACTTCTCTTATTTCTATTTATTATTGGCTTTAATGGATGGACTCATTTGTTAATTACTATGTGTGAAAGGTTTTACATAGTATTTGGTGAAAAGGGAGTCAAGTCAGGGGGCAATCTTTCCCATTAAGAAGTAGTAATCAGAAAAATCAACTTGAACCTAAAATGATTTCCCCTAGACTTAACAACATTGGTGGAGGGCAGATAAACATAATTGTATTCAGGTATCTCTTCTCTGAGGAATGCATGGTGTCCATTCTCATGATCCCATTCTCCTGCTTCTCTTGGGGACGGGGGTGTTGGCATGATGATTGTCTTTAAGTTAAGAAAGTACTGGGGCAGAGCCAAGATGGCAACATGAAGGCAGGACTTCCCAGAAACTTCCTCCCCAGAATACTCCAAAGGCCCTCAAATTATGACTCTAGTTAAAATTTAGAGGGGCAGAACCCACAGAAAGACTGAATGATGCAATTTCCCATTCCAAGACAACTCAGAAGTTCCACAGAAAAGGTCTGTTTCACTGGCAGCGGGTATTGGAAAGAGCACAGTGCAGCTTAGCAGGGCCAGGGTCAACTGGCTACAGCCTTCCAGGAATAGCCTGTGGGGCTCCTGGGTCCCTGGGGCCTTCTGGGTCTGTGACTAAGGGGTCAAATGGCCAGACTTCTTGTCCCAGGAATCACAGGGGCCAGTATGAAGGGGTGGTGAGAGAACTGTGCTGCACCAAAGGGAGCACAGAGCACTGACCCAAGAGCAGCTCTGCAATGGGAATCCTTGAAGCCACCCAGCACTTCCAGAGCTCCCAGCCCATAGATGGTAAAGGGGGGTTGGAGGAGACTGCAGAGGTATCTCTGTTCTCCCTGAGGCAGAACTCAACTCTGCTGTTTGTTCCCACTCAGATCCAGGTTGCAATTTGGACCCCCATACTACCACAGCCAAGCAGGGACCCTCCTCACAGCTCTAGGGCAGAGGGGAGGGCCTAATGTCTTCTACATACTAGAGCATAGGTTAGAAACCAGTCAGAACCTCTCATAAGATTTTGGAGGAATTAAAGTCCCAGGGGGTTCCCCGCCCCCCCGCAAAGCCTTGAAATCATGGTAAATCAGTCATAGATTTAGGAAATAAGCAAATAACAGGAAAAGAAGAGTCTGATCATACAAAATTACTTTGGTTCCATAGAGAATCAAAATACACACTCAGCAGATGACAAAGCCAATGATTCTATATCCAAAGCCTTCAAGAGAAAAGTAAATGGGCTTAGGAAATAGAAGAGTTGGAAAAGCAATTAAGGGAGGTAGAGGAAGAATTGGGAAGAGAAATGAGATCAATGCAGATAAATCATGAAAACCAAGTCAGCAGCTTGGTGAAAGAAATACAAAATAAAATACTGAAGAAAAAAAATATTAAAAAACCAGTTTAGACCAAAAGGAAAAAGCAACCCAAAAAGGCAAATGAGGAGAATGCCTTAAAAAAGCAGAACTGGTCAGCTGGAAAGGAGATACAAAAACTCTCTGAAGAAAATAACTCCTTCAAATGTAGAATAGAACCAAAGGCAGCTGATGAATTTGTGAGAAAACAAGAAGCAATAAAACAATACCAAAAGAATCAAAAATTAGAAGAAAATGTGAAATATCTCATTGTAAAAACAACTGACCTTGAAAACAGACCCAGTAGAAATAATTTAAAAATTATTGCACCACCTGAAAATCACGACAGGCCAAGAGCCTAGACTTCATTGTTCAAGAAATAATGCAGCAAAATTGCCCTGAGATTCTAGAAGCAGAGGATATAATAGAAATTGAGGGAATTTATTGATCACCTCCTGAAAGAAATGACAAAAGAAAAACTCCCAGGAATATCATAGGCAAATTCCAAAACCCCTAAGTCAAAGAGAAAATTCTGAAAGCTTCCAGAAACAAATAATTCAACTACCATGGCTCTATAGTCAGGATTAGACAGGATTTGGTAGCATCTACATTAAGGGCTAATAGGATTTGGAATATGATATTTTGGAAGGCGAAAGAGCTTGTATTACAACCTAGAATCAACAACCGATCAAAACTTCCTCTTTCAGGGGAAAAGATGGATTTTTCAATGAAATAAGGGACTTTCAAGCTTTCGTATTGAAACAACCAGAGCTGAACAGAAAGTTTGATCTCCAAGTACAGGACTTGGGGGAACCATATAAGGGGAGGATGAGAAGGACTAATTATGAGGAAATTAATGATATTTAGCTGATTATATTTCTGCAAGGGAAGAAGATAGCAGTGACTCATATAAACCTCATTTATAAGAGCGTTTAGAAGGAGCATATATAGACAAGGCACAGGAGGGAGTTGAATATAATGGTATAATATGGTATAAAGATGGAGTCAATGGGTTATAAAGGAAAATATTGGGAGGAAGGGAAAGAAGAGGAAGAAGGGTCTAAGATATTTCACATAAAAGAATCAAGAAAAAAGCTTTTTCAATGGAGTGGAATGGGGGAAGGAGAGGGGGAATGAGTGAACCTTCATTCTCATCAGAAATGGCTCAGTGAGGAAGTAACAGACACATTTATTAGGATATAGAAATTTATCTCACCCTAGAGGAAAAATGAGAGGAAAAGGATGGGATACAGAGAAATGGGGGAGGGGAGAGGATAGTATATGATAGAAGAGAGGGAAGATAGTGGTGGGGGTACTCAGATACAACCCACTTCTGAGCAGGGATAGGGTGAAAGGACAGAAAGAATAGAATAAATGAGAGTGGGGAAGAATAGAGTAGAGGGAAATACAGCTAGTAATAGCCACTGTGGGGAAAAATATTGAAGCAACTTCTCTGGTGGACTTATAATAAAGAAGGCAACTCATCCCAGAGATAGAGCCTTTGGAATCTGAACATAGACTTAATTAAGCTTTTTTTCCTCTCTCACTATTCTTAAGGTTTCTCTATCTTTTGGGGGGAGGGGGGTTTACTCTTACAGCAAGATTATTTTAATAATATAAAATAAATAAACCAAATTGTCAAAAAAGACAATACATATAAAAAAGTATTTTAATATAGAGTTGAGATTAGATTGCTTTTTGTTTGGTCAGGAATCTAACTGTGTCTTGGAGAAAAGTGACAGAGATTTCAGAGCTGTCTATTCTTTCTTCATTTAGACATATTCATGTGAACACACACACACACACTCTGCGTTGTAGTGAATATATCTTTTCAAGTATGGGTTAGACAGAAATTGTATAGGCACTGAGGTCCCTTCCAACTCTGAAATATTTGATATTTTTTATATTCATAACACTAACACTGTATTTCTGTTTTCCCTCCTCATTACATAGGTGGACTGGCCAACTTTGCTTACCAAATCATACATTTTCTCAATCATTTCATTTCCTTGATAATGTAGTGTATATCTCTATTTTTGTGTTTACATGGTTTTTTATCAATATATTTATAATTTTCCTCTTTACTTCTATGAGCTTTAGTCTTATAGAGGGTCTTTCTTTCTGTCTATGTCTGTGTGTTTGGTTTATGCATGAGAACCTAAGTTACAGATTAACTTATTTCCTTTTTCCCAAGTTTCAGTTAGACTCAATAAAGAATGGTATGCATAAAGGTATGTTTAACATTTTCATATAGATATGAAATGAACATTTTTTCAAGAAATCTTACAGATATTGGTTCCAATTTACTAACCAATAATAATGCTTACAACCTCTTCTTTTCCTTGCCAAACCCTCTTCTCCATGTTTCCTAATGATTATTATTTTTCCACTTGTTTTTAGTAGAATTTACCTATGCTATTGCAATTAAATAAATAATGAAATAACTATTTCCATTAGCTTTCATCAAAAACTTTTTAGTTTTTTATATTTTATTTTTCTTTGTTGAATTGTTAGAATCCAAACCTCTATGAAACTTATTGCTAACTCCTTATCTAACTGAAACCCTGTGCCTTTCTCAGCAAGGGAGATAAATAATGTCCTCACATTTTTCAATTATTTTTCAGCTTTTATGAATGTTGGCTCCATTAGATTGTAATCCCCCTTGAATAACTAGAGAATAAAGCTTCTTTTACCTTATTTATGGTACACTTAAGGCTTTAAATTAAATTCAATTCTATTTAGAACCGACTGCCAAACCTCTTCAACAAGCCTGCTGATGAGGCAGAAATTATAATTCCACCTTCGTCATTCTAAATAAGTTTTCCTAGTTGATTTCTAGAAACCCCTCTTCTAGTTTTGGTCTATGATCTCTGAACTGATCACCATTGTCATGATGACTGCCTCAGCAGATCCTTTGTTTGAAACTCTTTTGTGAACCTGGACTGGCAGTAGCTCTGTTTTCCCCTGGAGTACACAATCTTCTATTTATCCTATCTATTTATTCTATTAACCCTTCTATTTATCCTAACATCCCTTTCCACCCCTTCCCCCAGGATGCTGCCTCAAGATATAGTGAGTTGAGAGATATTGAATATGAATCTATTCTTGACTAAATTGCTATATCCTCATGTGCTGTGCTTTGACTATGTTTGAAAAAGCCTTTTCAATTCATCTATAGTGACTGTGTGCCATTCATCCAACCTCTGTTCTAAATTTACATAAAAACCTCTCAAGGATAAGAACAAAGACTCCTTTAGTAAAATGAGAAGCAATTCATGTGAATAGTCAAATGACATGAATTCAAATTTAGTCTCTTTTGCAGAATCATAGTATATGAATTGGAAAGATCTCAATGACCATCTAGTTCAATCCTTATCTGAAAGAAATATATGAATGAATGTACTTCACAAGTGGACATCTAGACTCTCCATATTATAGAACACTAAAAACTTTGGAAATTAGCTTTTATTGCAGACTTATTGCTTCTTAATTAATTTAGCCTAAAATAAAAAAGGTAAAACTACTTTTGTGTGAAACATTGTGACAAAGTCAGTTTAATCTACTCGAAAGGTGTGTCATACATACATTTTTTTTTTTCAGGTGGAAAGTTAATTGTTAAAAATTTAGCAGTATACCGCTGATTGTAATCCACCACAACACAAAGAATAGCACAGTACTTTGTAACTACTGGGTGTCAGACTCAGGCTAACTTTGAAATAAAATGAAGTCTCCCTGTCTCTGTCTATCTCTGTCTCTCTGATGGCTTCTGTCTCTTTCTCTCTTTTTCCTTTCCCCAAGAAACTTAAAATAAGCTCAGACCTCATTATGACTTTCATCAACAAATATTGTAGAAGGAAGTTAGAAGGAAGACAATGAACACTAAAAATAAAGCATATTTTTTTCTCTTAAAATGTCAAAAATTAGAGAAAGCAGGCAAATGATTTCAATTCTGCCAGATGCCTACTAATTGCCTAATGTAGAGATCCATGTGTAGAAATGTTAAGGAAATAGACCACTGGTCAATAGAAAGCCATTTCTCTTTAAGGAACCTCTAATACTTAACAACCTAAGAGATAATGACAAACATTTAATGAACATCTACCATATGTAAGACCTTGTGCTGGCATTATTAGGCTTCTGATATTAAATATCTGTGTATCAATCTGTTTTAGTTCCAATATTTCCAATATTTAAGTATGAGGCTGAAATGAAATAATATATGTGAAATATTTTGCAAAATTTAAAATCTAGATAAAATACAGTGTTATTATCATCATAATCATTTATGTACAAGGTTCACTGAGTGATAAAAGCACAAATATGTTCTCAATGTAACATAAAAATACAGTGTTCCTCTTAATTCAGAATTCCCAAGAACTAACAGGTTCAATTTAGAATATATAAGACAATGTATGTACTTCATTTGTAGTGAGCTCTAATTTAGTTCCAAGATCATTTAAACTCTATGTATATCAGGTTAGCAAGCAGCACAAAGGAAATTAATTTTAACATTAACATTCAATTGAAATTAAAGCAATTAGCCAAAGAATAGGGAAAATAATACACATACACACACAGACACACCAACACACAGGCACACAGACACACAGACACACACAAAAATATACTAGGGAATAGGACCTTATTCTTAAGCACATAGTGTGGGAAGCAATATGCAATATACTCCCAGGGCTGCAACTCTGAAAATGATGAAAACTTGTCTTTATTTAATTAGAATGAAGTAGGTATGACTTTCATTGCAGGCATCCCTACTTAAAGACTTCAACTACATCTATTATTAGCATTAGGTTACTCCAGTTCAACTTTTTCTTCTATATTATTTTAGGAACTAATAATAATAATAATAATAATAATAATAATAATAATAATAATAATAATAATAATAGTAATAACTTTTCAATATACAAAGAACAGGAAAAAGATTGTATAGAATGTTTCAAAAATCTTAATTTAGTTTAATTACTTGTGATTAAAACTTAAAATTGCACTAAGATTTTTAGAACATTTCATGTGTGAAACATTTAAAACTATAATAACAAAACTTTCCAATTTTATCTGTGCCCCTTTATAAAGCTCTCTTTTCTGGAGTGGGGGTAAGGTGGTCTGTTTTTTAAGGTTTAATTGACTCCTCTGGACTTTTTTTTACTTTTACATCTCTGTAGCTACTCAGGCACTCTCCACACTCTTCCCCTATCCTCTAAGATAAAGGATTTACTTAATAATGAATAAGAAGAGTTAGGCAAAATAGGAACTGGGAGGAGCAACATCAAGTAACCTAGAATTTGCTCAGCATTATTAGATAGAGTCATTCAAATGGAATGGGTCATATAGGGATATCTATCTGACTTCTTTCCTAATGCCTACAAACAAATTCAAGTATTCCTCATTCTTTCAAAAAATACTTTATTTCACTAGATTATTTCCTAATTACATGTAAAAAAGGTATCAATCATTTTTTAAAACTTTAAATTCCAAATTCTCTCTCTCCTACCTATACATCGAGGTCACATAAATAATTTTCCATATTAGTTATGTTATAAAAGAAAACCCAATAAAAATAAAGATATTTCCAATTGTTATGAAAGCTTTCAATATTCATCTATATGCATATGAAATTTATAAGTTATATAATTTCCTTCTACCCTCCCTTCCCAGACCCCTCCCCTCGGTGGCAAACAATGAGCATTGTACATTTACATTTGTGTTTTGTGTGTTTACAGATTAGTCATTTTCTATATAAGAAATTAAGACCAAGGGAAAAGAAAGAAAACCATAAGATGGAAGAAGAAAGAGAAATTTTTAAAAAAGCAAGTATAGTATTTATTCAGATTCTGTAGTTTGTTTTTTAGAGGCTTTTATTTTGTTTTGTTTTGTTTTGCTTTGCTTTACTTTGCTTTGCTTTGCTTTGCCTGGATGTGAATAACATTGTGCATAATAGATTTCCCAGAATTGTCCTCTCTCTGAACTGGTGAAAGGAACTACATCCATCAAAGTTGATCAACTCACAAAGTTGTTATGAATGTATACCTCTCCTCTTGCTGAGCATCAGTTCCTATAATTCTCTAGAGTCCAGAGTCTTAACATTCATGGTTTCTTATAGAACAACGGTACTCTATAACATTATCTTGTTGAGTCGTTCTCCAATTGATGGGTATCCTTTCAATTTCCAATTCTTTGTCACTACAAAAAGAGCTATTATGACTATATTGGAACAAATGGGACTTTTCCCATTTTTTAAGATTTCTTCTGGATAAAGTCCTAGTATTTATTGCTGGGTCAAAGGGTATGAACAGTTTTATGACTGTTGGACATTGTTACATATTGGATGAATGTCTCAATCCTCCCACAACCCCACCAACATTCATCATAAAACAGTATCTTGATATTTTATTTTTCCAAATATGTATGTTATGAAAGTTTTTCAACATTCATCCATACATATACCTATGTATATTTTTAAGTTACAAAATTTCCTTCCACTCTCCTGTCCACCCTCCTCCCCTCAGTGGCAAACAGTCATATTGTATACATTTGTGTTAAACTTGTTTACAGATTTGTCATTTTCAGTATGAGGAATTAGGATTAAGGCAAAGAAATACATGAGATTTTTTGCAGGCTGCTAGATGGCGTAGTAGAAAGAGAACTGGCCCTGGAGTCGGGAAGACCTGAGTTCAAATTCGGCATCTGACACATAATAATTGCCTAGCTGTGTGACTTTGGGCAAATCACTGAAACCCATTGCTTTAAAAAATAAAAAAAAGGGAGATTTAAAAAAAAGTGAATATGTGTTCATCAGATTCTGAAGCGTTTTTTTTTTTTTTTATTTGTTTGCTTTCTTCCTCTAGATGGGGATAGCATTATCTGTGACCATTCTAATAGGATTGTCCCAGGTCTTTGAATTGCTGAAAGCAGCCACATCCATCAGGGTTGACCATCTTATAATGTTGTTAATGTGTACATCATTCTCATAGATCTGCTCAGTATCAGACCCTGTAATTCATACTATGCTTCTCTAGAGTCCGACCCTTTATGGTTTCTTATAGAACAATAGTATTGGGGTGACTAGGTGATGTAGTGGATAGAGCACCGACCCTTGAGTCAGGAGTACCTGAGTTCAAATACGGCCTCAGACACTTAATAATTACCTAGCTGTGTGGCCTTGGGCAAGCCACTTAACCCCATTGCCTTGGGGGAAAAATCCTTAAAAAAAAAAATAGAACAGTAGTATTCTACAGTATTCATGTATCATAATTTGGTTAACCATTCCTCAATTGAAGAGCATCTCCTCAATTTACAATTCTTTGCCATTATAAAAAGAGCTAATATGAATATTTTGGAACTTGTGGGACTTTTCCCATTTTTCTGATTTCTTCTAAATATAGGCCTAGAATTGGAATTGTTGGGTCAAAGGGTATGATCAGTTTTATTGCTCTTTGGTCATATTGCTCTTTGGGCATTCCATATTGCTCTCTAGAATAGTTGGATCAGTTCACAACTCCACCAGCAATGCATTAATGCCCCAATCCTCCCACAACCTATCCAACATTGATCATTTTCAATTTTTGTCAACTTAGCCAATCTGATGGGAGTGGAGTGATACCTCAGAGTTGTTTTAATTTAAATTTCTCTAATCAATAATGATTAGGATCATTTTTTCATATGATTATATATAACTTTAACTTCTTCATTGGAAAACTATCTATTCACATCCTTTGACTATTTATCAACTGGAGAATGACTGGTAACCTTATAATTTTGATATAATTCTCTCTATATAATAGAAATGAGACATTTATCAGTACTCCTAGTTGTTTCCCAGGTTTTGACAGTACTGATTTTATTAGTGCAAAATCTTTTCAGTTTACTATAGTCAAAATCATCCATTTTACAATTTATAATGTACTCTTTTCCTTATTTGGTCCTAATTTTCTCTCATTTCGATAGATCTGACAGTTTGAGTATTTCTTAGTCTGTTAATTTATCTATAGTGTAATGCATTATGTCTAAATGCTGTACCCATTTTGACTTTATTTTGGTATATAGGGTGAGATATGGATCTATGCCTAGTTTTTGCCATACTTTTTTCTAGTTTTCCCCACAATTTTTGTCAAATAGTTAATATCACAGAAGTTAATGTATTTGGGTTTGTCAAACAGTATATTACTGTAATTATTAACTGCTGTTTCTTTTGAACCTATCCTAATCCACTGATCCATTACTCTATTTCTTAATCAGTACCAGGCAGTTTTGATGACTGCTGCTTTGTAGTATAGTTTTAGATTTGGTAGAGTTAGGTCACTTTCTTTTATATATTTTTTCCCATCAGTTCCTTTGGTATTCTTTTGTTGCTCCATATGAATTTTGCTACTATTTTTTTCTTTCTTGGGAAAATAATTATTTGACAGTTTAATTGGTATGGCACAGAATAAGTAATTTGATTTGGGTAGAATTGATATCATTATTTTATTAGCTCAACCTAACCATGAGCAATTAACATTTTCCTGATTATTTAGATCTGACTTTATTTGGATGAGAAATGCTTTATAATTATGCTCATGTAGTTTCTGGGTTTGTCATGGGAGGTAGATTCCTAAGTATTTAATGTTGTCTATAGATACTTTAAATGGAATTTTTCTTTCTATTTCTTGCTCTTGGGCTTTGTTGTTGTATATAAAAATGCTGATGATTTATGTTAGTTATTTTAGATCTTGCTACTTTGCTGAATTTGATAGTTTCTTCAAGGAGTTTTTAGATGATTTTTTTGGGTTCTTTATATATAACATCATATCATCTGCAAAGAATGAAAGCTTTATTTCTTCATTACCAATTCTGATTCTTTCAATTTTTTTTCCTTCTCTTATTGCTAATTCTCACATTTCTAGTTCTATGTTGAATAGTAATGGTGGTAATGGACATCCTTGTTTTACCCTGATCTTATTAGAAATGCACTAAGTTTAGACCCATTATATATATATAATATTTGTTGATAGTTTTAAATAGAAACTACTTCTTTATTCCTTAACTTTTTAGTATTTTTAATAGGAATATATATATATATATAGTATTTTATTAAAGGTTTTTTCAGCATCTTTTGAGCTAATCATATGATTTCTGTTGATTTTGCTATTGATATGTTCAATTATGTTTATTGTTTTCTTAATATTGAACCATCTCTGCCTACCTAGTATAAATTCTATCTGATCATGGTGTATTATCCCAGTAATAACTTGTAATCTCATTGCTAAAATTTTATTTAAGATTTTTGCATCAATGTTCATTAGAGATAAAATAGTATCTTCAATTTACATTGTATTGATCAGGTAGATAAATCTTTCACAGTTAATCATCATTATAATATTGCTGTTACTATGTTTAGGATACTGATAGTTCTATTCACTTCACTTTGTATCAGTTCAAATGACTTCCCAAGTTTTTTTCTGAAACCATCCTCATTTCTCATAGATCAATTATATTCTATACAATCAAATATCACAACTTGTTCAGTGATTCCTCAATTCTTTTTTTCTTTTTTCTGCAAGGCAATGGGGTTAAGTGGCTTGCCCAAGGCCATACGGGCTAGGTAATTATTGAGTGTCTGAGACCGGATTTGAACCCCTACTCCTGACTCCAGGGCCGGTGCTATATCCACTGCACCACCTAGCTGCCCCTAGTCATTCCTCAGTTGATGTACATCCTCTCAATTTCCAAAATTCTTTGTAATTACAAAAAAGAGCTCCTATAATTATTTTTTGTGTAAAAAGGTCCTTTTCAAATTTCCTTGATCTCTTTGGGTTACAGACCTAGGAGTGGTATTGTTGGGTCAAAGGAAAAAAGAGTTATAGACAGTTTTATAATTCTTGGTTTCTAGTTTCAAATTGTTCGCCAAAATGATTAAATTAGTTCACAACTTGACCAACAGTGAATTATTGACCCAATTTTTCATTTCCCTTCCAGCATTTGTCACTTTCCTTTTCTGTCATATTAACTAATCAAACAGGTGGTACCTCAGAATTATTTTAATTTGTATTTGTCTGATCAATAGTGAATTAGAGTATATTTCATATGACTAGCAATAATTTTGATTTCTTCTGTTTATATCCTTTGTGCATTTATAAATTTGGCTTAGTTCCCTATATATTTGAGAACTGAGGCCTCTATTAGTAAAACTTGCTACAAAATTTTTCCTTAATTCCCTATTTTCCTTCAAATTTTGGCTGCATTAAGTTTTATTTGGGTCCATCCTTTTGAATTACAGATAATCAACATTTTTTTTACTACCTGTAAGTAGTATCTTTTGCTTGATGGATATGCTTCCCATATCCATAGCTCTGACAGGATTATTTCCCCATGCCCCCTTAATTTGCATGTCACATCATTTTTGTTTAAATCATGTACCCATTTGCATGTTATGATAGTACAGATTGTGAGATATTGTTCCATGCCAAATTTCTGCCAAACTGTTTTCCAGTTTTCTTAGCAATTTTTTCAAATGTTGAATTTTTACCTCCAAAGTTTAGAATTTTGAATTTATAAAATACTTGATTGCTATAGTCATTTACAACTATGCTCCACTGATCTACCACTTTGTTAGCCTATACCAGTTTTTTTTTCAAAATTATCACTTTGTTATATAGTTTGAATTCTGGTACTGTTAAACCTCCTTTCTTCACACTTCTTGGTCTTCTGAGCCTGTCTTGATGTTCCCTATTCTCATAGTAGTTTTTTTATGTTCAGCTTCTATTTTTTTCTGTTGTTTTCTCATTTTTTGACTATTTTTTAAAGTTTAAAAACTTTATATTAATATTGGATTCTTTTCCTAGTATGGGGCTAAAGAGAAACTCTTTTTCAAGCTTCATATTTTTCCATGCTATAGTTTTTCTGGGGGTTTGGGAAGATTTTGTGTTTCCAAAGTGATGTGATCTGAGAAGAGGTATGGTCATTGCTTTCTTGTTTGGCACTCTGGTCCTTACTCAGAAAGGGCCCCTGATCCTTTGGGCTTGCGATCAAAACTGCTCTTGAAGTATCACCCCGTAAGTATGGGCAATGGAGTTGTCAAACAGCATCTGATCCTATGTCTGTGATAAATTGGGGTACCCTGTAAACTCTTTTTAACCAATTGCCAAATCCTTTTTATGTCTTTATCATGAGAGCTCCCAAAGTTGCTGCTGCAGTTTCTGTCTCCATCATCTAGTCCCACCAGTTTCAATAACATGGACTTTGGGCCAGCTTTCTCCTCCTCTTTCCAAACCCCAACATTGTCTTTGGCTGGAAGAAGATTTCACTCTTGAGGGTTTTTTTGGCTCTGCCAAAATTTATTTTAAATTCCAGTTGTTTGGAGGGAAATGTTGGGACACCTCAACTTTCTCCTACTCTACTATCATGGCTTCACTTGTCCCTCCTTCATCCTTTAAAAAAATAACAAACCCATTGTATACTATTAGATATCATTCTATGTTTTCTTTCTTCAACTAAACTTATTGAGAAAGCACTCACTGCCTGCAGAAAGATCAATGTTTATTGGATTAATTGTTTATATATCTTGAATATCAAATCTTTATTAGAGAAATTTGATTCGAAGATTTCTTTTCCCCATTCAATGACTTCCCTTCTTCTTAGAGGTGCACTAATTTCATTTGTGCAGAAGCTTTTTCTTTTAAAAATTTCATTCTCTTGTTTGATTTGTTTCAATTCAAAACTAAACCTGAACTAACAAGCTATGAGCTTGAGTCAGGCCTCAAGACAAGTATACTTGAAATGCAGTGTGAGTGTTCCCAATTTTTCTCTATGACTTTGATTTTACTTTCCCCATACATGGAATATCTTCTTATCCGACTGAATTCTTAGGAATTTTTTAATGTACAGCTCAAATACTCATTCCTATGGAAATATTATTCCTATGGAAACTAATTTCTCATGACTTTTTGCTCAACCTATCTTACTTTTGTCAGTATTATCACCTTAATCACTTCATTGCATATTAATTGTATTACAGTTCCTTGTTTTTTTTTTTTTTTAGGTTTTTGCAAGGCAAATGGGGTTAAGTGGCTTGCCCAAGGCCACACAGCTAGGTAATTATTAAGTTTCTGAAACCGGATTTGAACCCAGGTACTCCTAACTCCAGGGCCAGTGCTTTATCCACTGTGCCACCTAGCTGCCCCTACAGTTCCTTGTTTATGTTAATTCTTCTTCTTATCTATACTGTCCATGGACTTTCACATTACCTCTCAATAAATATTTAATTTAATTGAATCCTGAACTTGATCTTAATGAAATTCTTTAAAAATTAGAAGTAACCATTATTGCAATTTTGCATCACTCACAATAGTTAGGATAGTACTGAGTGGTATATTATAGCACTCCAGTAAGAATTTGCTTATTGATTAAGTGATCCAACATCTTCAGAGTCTTCAGTATTGAGTTTTCCAGCAATATAATAACTTTAGTGCCAGAAGGGATGATAGAGGGATGTATTAAAAAATTTTCATATTTTCTGGTAATTCAATCACTTATTAGCTATAAGTCATGAACAGTCAAGTCATAAGCTTTGTCAGCTTCAGTTTCCTCAACTATAAACTAGGGACAATAATAATGTCTAATTCACAGAGTTGCTGCAAAGACCAACTAGAATAATATCTGTAAAATGTTAGATGTTGGGTAGATACTTCAGAAATGCCTGCTTCCTTCCTTTATTTACGTTCTTAATGATAGGTCAAGTTTTTAAGAATTGAAAGGAATTTTTAAAAGCCCTCTAATTCCCTTATTTTATAGTAGGAAATATTGAAGCTAGAGAACTGAAGTGATTTATACAAGGTCACATTAATAGCAGGTGTCAGAGACTGGATTTAAATTCAGGTCTTCTGACAAAAAAGTCAGAACTCATTTCATTGTATGACATACATTATAAATCTGGTAAATTTTCTTTGGTCCTCTTTATGAAACTATAAAGAGCCCATTTCTGGTCAAATTTAGGGAAGGAGTAGGCAACACCTAGCTGGATGCCAGAGGTACAGGTAAGACCATTATTTACAACACCTAGGGCTTATCATATTTTCCCATGGCCCTCCTGCTTGCCTACTTCTTATTCTTCCATACATCTTATAGATGGAATCTAAGGATTGTCTCTGCAATTTAAAAAATTTATCCTAACAAAAACTGTAATATGTAGGGAGCTACATATCTAATATTTCATTAAATGCTTACTGTACAAAGTCCCAGTGAAATTAATGTTTACCCAATGATCTTCATTTATTATGACAATTCCAATTGTAACAAGCAGTTAAATTACTGGAAACGTGCCCAAGTAGTTTGACAATCTCAGAAATTACTTTTTCAAAAAGGATTGTTTACTGTATTTTGCTTCCTTAGCATATTTGTGACCCACTCTTGGTACATTTAGTGCTCATAAAAAGCGTCATCTTAATGTTAGAGACTTATCTTACATCATTGAAAGGGGGTATATGTATAGGCTCAGGGAAAAAGGCATAGTAATCGAACTGGAGGGGATGGAAAGGAAGCAGCTATAATCGAGATTTCTGAAGAGTAAATCAGTCTTACTTGAATGCTCACTAACCTCTATGCAAATGGGAAAAATGAGTCTTTTTGTTATTGCTTAAAATTATCCTTAAGATATTGTTTAGTGATGGGGAAGCTAGGTGGCAAAGTGGATAGAGTACTGGCCCTGGAGTTAGGAAGACCTGAGTTCAAATCGGTCTTCAGACATTTAATAATTGCCTAGCTGTATGACTTTGGGCAAGTCACTTAATCCCACTGCCTTGCAAAACAAACAAACAAAAAGATATTGTTTAGTGCTAAAGAAAAGAGAAAAGACAGGTAAAACTTCATTACGGCAGAGCAGAGTAGTTAGAATCTGGTTTTCTAATGTATATTTATGTTTGTTCCTAGAGATATGTTTCCCTTATGCTATGATTGCACCTCACAAGCCTTATGTGCCAGGCCACATGGCTGGGTAATCCAAAGTCTGAGGCATAGAGAATATCAAAGTAATTGGGAATTGAGTTCCACAACCAGTAGTTACTTCATCTTTGACAATACAGTTACCAGTTCCTTGTCAGAGGTCACAGTGCCCTGATGAAGGCTAATAAGTTTGTGGGCATATTGTCATTCTATTCATGCAGGTGCTTAGGAAGGCTATTTTCTTCATTTATAGTATAGATTAAAGGTCAAGGGGAAACGTTTGATTTTCAAAATATTCAAAATACTCTTTTTTTAAGAAATCTTCTTATAAATAACTAATATATTAAAGATCAGAAAGTTTATTTAAATAATAAAAACTTTCTGATCTTTAATATTATTAAAGATAATATTAATATTATTTAAAGAGGACTTATAATTGAACTAAGCTGCTAAGGAGTCTTACTTGGCAATACTGCTATTCTAGTTTGGATTATTCTTTGTACTTGAAAATAATATAGTTATTTTCATTGTGTCTAAATTATGGGAAATGTGGTTAGTATTATAAGAGTGCTGAATTTGAAGTCAAGAAGATGGGTTAAAATCCTATTGCTGAATCTTACAATAATATTTGAATTCCTGGGATGAAGCAAAAGAATTAAATTTGTTGACCCCACAACCCCACAACTTTGAACATTTTTAAAAGCATTTAATATGCACCATGTCCTCCTTTTCCTCCAGTCCTTTGTCTTACACAATTGGTTCACAATTTCCAAACATTCTCTGAAGCATATTTTAATTTTAAATGTACTTTAGAAAAACAGACATTTCCAAATCTAATTTTGGTTATAGTTCATAGGTTTTTAATGAGCTTAAAATCAGAAAAGTTCTCAGTTTATCAAAGCATATTTATCTCTATCTTTTGACTAAAGTCTGAATATTTTGTGATGTGTAACAAAATGTAATTGTATGTGGCAATATTTCATCTTCACTTGGGAATTTCTCTAATTTTGGAATAACTTTGTTTTTAAGTTTATCAATACATTTATCAGAATCCATCACTCTTTCAATAAAGAAAGACTTCCAGGCTATGTACAGTTAAAAAAAATAAAAGTAAAAATCAGAGTAAAGTTTTGGAGATTAAAAAGATAATCTTTAAAATATATTTGAGGGAAGATGTTTTGCCATTTGATAAGGATGCCTCTAGGCTAATATGGATTTTTTCTGATAATGGTTTTAGTATAGCTCTAAATTAAAAAGGTGAGTTTCAACAGTAAAAATGACTCCATTTCAATCCTAAGTACTCCATTTTTTTGTATTGCATGGTCTGCAATAACTTTGTCTTCTTCATAGGAAATGTTAACAGATTTTTTTTTTACTATTCTTCTTGATAGCCTTCCAACTTCTAGAAACTTTTGCCAAAACAATTACCACTCCCTCTAGCTTCCAGGTCTTTTTGAAAAATTTGTGTTTTCTCAGTGTTAATTAGGCTGTTTTGTAGGAAGAGTTTTGTCAATTCTTGATTTTAAAAAATTTGGTTTGCCCTTTGATTTGATGGATCCTATTTCATTTTGGCAGAATAATCCTGACATGCTTGACTTTCCCACCAAAATAACTACTACAATATCCCTAATCGTCATTGAAATATGCTTTTTAAGAACTGCAACTTTTGTACACTTCATTCTTAAAAACCATAGAATTAAAAACAGTAAAAGAGTCATAAAAATTCCCATGTATGATGTGAAACCCAGCATTCAGCCAATAGAGAACTAATCAATGGTAAGGAAAACAGTTCAATTAACATTCATTAGTCAAGGTCTAAGTCAGCCTAGTGACAAATGAATGCACACCCATGACCAAAATTTTCATTGATGAGACCATATCAGAACTTTAGGTTTGGGGCATCTAGGTGGCACAGTGGATAAAGCACTGGCCCTGGAGTCAGGAGTACCTGGGTTCAAATTCTGTCTCAAACACTTAATAATTACCTAGCTGTGTGGCCTTGGGCAAGCTACTTAACCTCATTTGTCTTGCAAAAAAAAAACCAAAACCTAAAAAAAAACTTTAGCTTTTCCCAAATAATTCATATAACACTGTACATGGTTGTATAACTATGAACAGATAACTTAACCTCTCTCAAATGATAAATGCAAGTGTTCCATGAGATGACCACTGCTCCTAAGGTAATAGATCTTTTGAAACCCTGAATCCTATTTAAATGGCACTGACACCTTGTAAAGTGTGAAGTCTGGTTATTTGAGTGAATCATTTTGAACTTGCTAAAGGATAACTGACATCTCATTTATGTATGAAAGATCAAGAAAACAGTTGGGCAGTTACCATGAATCTGTGGACAGGATATTGATCATCTCTGTGAATTTTCCCTATATTCATTTATTTTAATAAACCAGAACAAAAGTGTAAGATTTAAAAATAACAACAAAATTGAGAACTATAAACCCCAGAACTTTTTGGTGATTATTTGGAATAGAGCTGTTGACTGGTTATATAGCCTGACTTGCAAACTTAAAAAAATGTATTAAATGAGCACCATAAGTTTGAATGAGATTTCTCACTGCAGATTCCAGCACTGTATCAGTCAAAGTTGTGGAAAGGAAAGGTTAAGCTTAATAAAAGAGATTAACTTGCCAGGTGACATTTTTTTCCCTCTGTCTAAAAGATGCCTAAGGTCACAGGAAAACAGAAATTGAGAGGTTGGCAAAATTACATGAATAACAGTTTTTGTTCTTTCTGAAAGAGCAGAGGTAGGAAGCTGAGGTCACACTCTGAGAGACTCTCCTCTCACCAGCCCTTCTCAAAATGATTATTTTCCTTAAAGGTGGTTTACAAGCATTACATCTGAGCTTAGTACTAGAGAGAGCAAGATAGCAACAAGTTATGTGGAAATGGAAAAAGAGCCAGTGTAAATGGATAGGAGCAGGATTCTAAAAGGAACTCAAGTGAACCATTTTTCTTCCTTTTTGCTTCCTAATGGGAACCTGAAGTCTTTTCCCCTCATCATGAGGAAGTTCATTTACTGATCCTAGTTTAAAATATTTATTTTTTATGAAAATTCATATTCTGGAGCAGCTAGGTGACAGATTGAGGGGACAACTGAACCTAGAGTTGAGAATATCAAAACTCAAATCAAGTCTCAGTCACTTGCTGTTCATCCTTCATTTTTCAAAGTGAAGTTGTACATGAATTTTATCTAGGTGCATCAGAGTTGCTCAAAGTCGGAAGCTTCATTCTCTTTTTCAGTCACTGAAATCCAGTGGCAGGACAAAAATCAGGATGACTAGCAATGTCCCAGGATGCAATGTATGACTTTGACTTTGGATGTCTGACCAAACTGTTTCACAGCTTCTGCTTCAGCCATTGGGAAAACTGTTTCTTATACATCCATTCCGTCTGGGAAAGTCTTCCCGTGATCGGTCTGAGATCAGTTGATTACCTATCCTCATCCTGGTTTAACCTGTCTGCTGAGATGGTTTTAACAGGGTGTGGCCGCTGTACAAGCTACATCTTATTGGAACCATGGGTGAGAGTTGGGTGAGACAAAGACACTAAAGGTAGATGAGCAGTAGTGCAGGGGACTCAGCAAACCTCATTCCACAGGTATGAGTTCTCCCTGAACACTAAGACTTTGAATAGCTGTAGTAAACCTGAGGCAGTTCACTTAGCCTGTTTGCCTTAATTTCCTCATCTGGACAATGAAGATAATACTACCTACCTCCCTGGTTATGTGAGAAGATAGGATGAGATATATGCCAAGTTTAAAGTGTTCTATGAATATTTTATACTTATTATTAATAATCTAATTACCTCTTCAACTGAGGCTGGATTTGTAAGGATTTCACAGAGAATTTGGGGAGTTTCTTTCCTAGTTCTTTAACCTTTAACAGTCCCACCCCCCCCAACGAATACCTACCCCAAATACTACCAATGTACATTTTTTTAGGTTTTTGCAAGGCAAACGGGGTAAAGTGGCTTGCCCAAGGCTACACAGCTAGGTAATTATTAAATGTCTGAGACCGGGTTTGAACCAGGTACTCCTGACTCCAGGGCCAATGCTTTATCCACTAAGCCACCTAGCCGCCCCAACCAATGTACTTTCTACTAGGATTATCTGTTGATATCAGTTAGCCAGCCTCCTTTAGCTGTTAGAAATATGTAATAATTAGAAGAATTGATACAAAATGCCTCTGCCTCCCCATCCCTTTCGAAAAAAAGTTCAGAATACAGGAGAAAGCTTAGAAAGCATATGACAAAGAGCTAACATAGCTTTTAGAAGTCCTTTTGTTGAAGTCCTCAAGATGTTCCTTTTTAAGATGACACTATTTTGTGGTTGTAGAGCTGTGAATTTGGATATATCCAGATTCTTTGTGGTCAGTCTATCCTTGGCTATTCAGGAATACTATTAGGATTCTCATGGAAAGTCAGGAAATCCTAAATCTTCTCCCTTTGAAATTTTCAAGGCAACAGGTATGGCGGTGGAGATGGCCAGGAAACTGAGGCCACACCCTGAGGAGCTCTCCTCCCATTTTTCCTTAGAAGTGGTTTTCTCTCCTGTCTCTTCATCTCTAATGGGCATGAATTGACATATTTTATTAGTTGACTTGCAGGGTATAATTCTTTTTTTCTCAGCCAGGCTCATTACACATTCTAAACAGGATCACCTCCAATTCATCCAATGGTTTATCAGAGCCAAAATGATCATGGCCTTTTCTTATTTCCTTGGGCCTTTAGTTGATTGAATCCAATCAAGATGCATTCTCACTTATTACAGTATCAGAGTAGAAGGATAATCACTTATTTTAGCTGGGTTGGCATAGTTTTAACGATTTATTAAATAGATTGTCCCCTCCCCCTTACAGTTGTAAATGTTAACAATGGTTATCGTTGGTATGTATTTATTGGGAATGCAGTTAGGAGGAGGTAATTATAGGGGAAGCATCCCTGAAGAAGTGTGAGAGAGATATAATATTGAGGTATTTTGATAGTGTTGATTTGTTCTTGAGGATTAGAGCTAAAAAATAGAATTATAGATTCTTTTGTTACAATTACTTAGGGTAAAGGAAGAACATTTATATTATAAAATCCATCTAGGCACTGAGTCAGTAATAAGGAGGGGGTGCAAAAAAGGAAAGGCTGAATAATCCTGACAACCATACCATCCTATAATTTTTATGTTGTTCAGTCATTTTTAGTCAAGCCTGACTATTATCCAGTTTGAGTTTTCTTGGCAAAGATACTAGAGTGTTTTGCCATTTCCTTCTCTAACTCATTTTACAGACGAGAAAACTGAGGCAAAAATGAGTTAAGTGACTTGCCCAGGGTCACACAGCTACTAAGAGTCTGAAACCAGATTTGAACTCAGGAAGATGAGCCTTCCTGACTCCACTCTAACCACCGTGCCACCTAACTTCCCTATAATTTTTATACTCTGATTCAACATTAACATTAATGTACTAGACTCATAGACATATGCAAGAAGAAATTCAGGATACTGTCTATTCAAAGGAATAAGGAAAATATATTAAGCAATTGAGCATGATGCTCAAACAACATGTCTTAAATGCCACTATAAATAAAAAAAAGACATAGGCAGTCTCCTATTTCTAGCAGACTTCTTATTGTCCAATAATTTTGCTTTTTAAAATCTAAAAGATTCTTTCAAGGCCCAGCTCAAAGGTCAACTCCCCCATGTACTTTTTCCCTTTATCCTTTCATCCAAAAATAATTTTACTCTGATCACTGGATTCAGAATCAAAAGCCCTGGACTCAATACCAGCTCCTAACACATCCCAGTTTCATGATGTTAGTCATGTATTGCTTCTATCAATCCATAAACAAGTATATATTAAATTCCTTTAAAAGGTCAGGAAACCAGAATGACCTAGGGTTAATGATTTTCCTCTACTATATAGTCTATGAGTCTGAACAAGTCACTACCTCTCAGTACTCTAGGTATTTCTCCAGTTGCAAAAAAAGGTGTCACCCTCCCTGACGACGGGAGTTTCCTCCTCTTGGATTTCTCTCTACCATTGAAGCCATAAATCCAATCCCTAAACTCTACAGTATTCCAGGCTCCATACTAGTCACCAGAGGCACAAAGACAGAAATAAAATAGTGCTTTTCAAGAAACTTCCAATTATTGAGGGGGAAAATCATACTCTCTTGTGAGTATCAGATTTTTGACCTGTAAAATGGATATTATTAGGAAAGCTCTTTGTAAAAAACAAAGTGCAAGTTATTATTTTTAGTTTTTAACATTTCTATGCACTTAGATTCTACTTGGTATTATATCTATTTAACCATAGATTTCAACTTTCCTACTAACTTAGGAACCACGCCTTATTCATCTTTGAATTCATCTGGAACAAGCAGTGGCTTTTATAAAGTAGGTGCGACAGAACCAGAATTCCCTGTTTTTCGTCAATGCTGATGAATTTTCCTTAAAAGATATCAAGGAACTTGATTGGCCTCTGCCTCCTTTGACACATCCTGGTCACCAAAGGGCATAAAAGCCCCACCCAAGTGGAATCAGGGACAAGATTTGGTGGATTTCTGAAGATCTTGGTATGATATGAACTCCTCAGCTATTGACCAAATGCATAAAAAAACGATACTGTGTAGAGAAGCTAATGCCAAAATACTTGTTGTATACAATAAAACAATAGAAACACCCCTTTAAAAACCGTTCAACAAACCCACAGACATCAGCTTCTGCGATAAGACCTCACTATCTGACAAAAATTGTTGGGAAAACTAGAAAATAGTATGGCAAAAACTAAGCATAGATCCACATCTCACACTCTATACCAAAATAAGGTCCAATTGAGTACATGATTTAGACATAAAGAGTGACACCATGGATAAATTAACAGATCAGGAAATAATCTGTCAGATCTATGGAAAGGGGATAATTTTATGACTAAGCAAGGAATAGAGTACATTATAAATTGCAAAATGTATGGTTTTGACTATATTAAATTAAAAAAGGTTTTGCACTAATAAAAATCAATGCTGCCTAAATTAGAAGGAAAGCAGAAATCTGGGAAGCAATCTTTGCAACTAGGAATTCTGATAAAGGTCTCACTTCTAAAAATATAGAGAGAATTACATCAAATTCATAAGGTCATGTACAATCACACTTAACTTACTTCTGTATTTGTCATGTTGTGAAAGAGGAATTAGAACTAAAGGGGAAAATTTTGAGTAAGAAAGAAAAAAAAACATGAAAGAACTTAGTGTGTTATGCTCGCCATTGAGACTCCATAATTTCTTTTTACTGGATGAGGATGGCATTTTCCGTAATAGATCTTGGTCAGCAAACTGCAGAGAAGAGCTGCATCCTTCCTAGTAGATCATTTTACAATGCTTTTGTAAATTTGTTCAATGTTTTCTTGGTTCTACTTACTTCACACAACATCAGTTCATGCAATTCTTTCCATGCTTTTCTAAAGTACATGATTAATGAAACTTTTTAAAAAGTTCATTCAAGGAAAAAGAAAAATGATATGGTAGAGAGATTGGAGCAAAGAAGTTTAACTTAAGTTGGATCTCGAAGGATGGAGAGAATAGCTCAAGCAATGGCTTGGACTCCATAATGAATGGGTGGGAGATCAAAAATTTTACTTATTTCTTTTTAAATTATACAAACAATAATTACAGAAAGAATATTCTCTAAATTTTAAATGGAATTGTAAGCACCTTTATAGGTAAATTTGTTTCCCAAATTTGACAGATGGTCTTTTAAAAAATCACATAAATAAAACTTAAGAAAATATAAATAAATGGATGAATAAGTGTTTGTTTTTTAATGTGGGTAAATCAACAAAAGATGGAAGAGAGCACAGATCCATTTGAACAGTTCAGTAAAAATTATACAGATGAGCTTTGTTGTGGTTTGGAGAACTGTCAGAATTTTTAGGGTTTGATTTTTAACATATTAAACTAAAGATAAATAAATACTTAAACATATGAGTAGCAGAATGCTTATTTGGAACATCCAAATTACAAACTTTGCAGATGCAATTTTTTAGGAAAAAAGACAAAAAAAGCTTTCCAACATCCAGGGATCTCTAATTCAAAGCCTATGTCACATGTATCACTTATGGTCTTCCAGCCCTGCTTACCCATGGAACTTAATCCTGGGTTGTAGACCAAATTTAAGACATCATATGTCATTTAAATTGAATTGTCTATTGCAAGAAGAACATTATTAGAATTGATTATTGATCCAGAAAGCAAATATCCTTCCAAAAGTCTGTTTAGAGCTTGCAAAAAAAATTGCAAAGAAAATAAATTGGCCTTCAGTAGTTCTGTTTGGAAAGCAGTTGGTGTGTGTGTGTGTGTGTGTGTGTGTGTGTGTGTGGTCTAAATTCCAAAATCTTTCTCAATCTGGCCATTGCCTACCTTTCTGGGGAATATAGGTTTTGTCAAGGGACTTTTAATTTTCCACAGTGGTGAAAGGATAGATTATATCATTGTAGTGGCAAGACCAAATTAGGTAGTATCTGAAGCCTGATCAGAGAGAGGAAAAAGGAGACAAAAAAAAGTGATATGAAATTGGATTTCCATATAAGAACTTCTTTCAAACAATTAGCTTTAGGTCTTAGATAGCATTCTAGTAATTGCTAATCAAGGTGATATGAGCAGATAGTTATAAGCAAACAAAATTCTATATAAAATTCTCCATAAAATCTCTCTCAGGGAGAGAGCTAATAGCATTTGGTACAATAAGTAGGAACAACAAACTTGAAATATGTCTTGGCAAGAAGTCATTAGAATTAGCAGAAAGAGAAATCAGAGATATGAGGGACGTCAGTTCCAGCAAGCATGGAAAGTGAAAGAAATTTTTCATTGACCTGAAGAAAATGTTCTGTAATCTTTGTATTTCAGACTGTGGTATGAACTACTTGTTTATTTATGTCACAGGATTGTTGTGTATTGCATATGCATTCTCTCCCATAAGGAATAACTAGCTTGTTGCTAAAGTAGAAATGTTGGAGAATCTTAAGAGAAACTGTTTATTAAATGTGATAGTCCATAAAAATAAGGAGAAAACTAGGGATAGTGTGATATTCACACTAAATGTTAGAAGAGAAAATTACAGAGTTCAGAGAATATATACTGGGACCTAAAATTCTAGGGCAAAAATTAATTCCAGAGGGAAGGGAGGATCTTAAGAAGGAAATTCTGGTGACAAAACATTATCATGAAGTGGGAAATTTCCGGAGACATAGATATGTAGTAATTTCATATATCAAGTTTTGCATTTAAAAGATATGAATATATGGCAAAGACTCTGGGATTGCAACCCCAAACTTTCATTTGCATTGTAAGCTGAGTCCCCATAAGGGTCTCCCTTTAGGGTCCCCTGGAACCCTGAAAGATTTAGTGTGATATATTTTCCTTGTGATTACCAGTGGATAACAATTGGTCAGATAAAACTGAATGAGTTTTTAGAAATAGATATTTATTTACTAAAGTAGTATAATAACATTTATCAGCAAAACATTTCTCCAAACACCAGGCACACTTTCCCATGAGAACAAAGTTCTAACTTAGAGAGCAGGTGTGGAGAGAACAACTGACAGCTTCTGGAAGTCCTTTTGCCAAAAGTCCTTCTTTCATTCTTGGTGCTAATTCATGAAACTTTCTGCTGGGTTTCTTATGGAATCCTATAGGTGCCATTCCTTGGGGGGTGTAATTTTTCCTCAACTACTAGGGAAGACATTGCATCTTCTGGGGATGATATTATGATTCTTCTGGTCTTTTGAAATTCATGGGGTTATTCTTTGATCACAGGCAGAAAGGAGAGAGAGGCATCACCGCTCCCTCACCCCACTCTCTTTGGTGTTTAGTTGGAGCTGCTCTCTTTTCTAGGCTTCCAGATTCCTAGATATTAAATTGCAAACAAGCTTATTGTTTTCATATAAGTCTCACAGAACATGACTTTTTATCCAATTGCAACAATCCTCTATGTACTATCACACCATTTCATCCAATGACTTTCACTGCTACTCTACTTAATTAACTTGATCATTTGTACTTATTTTAGCTTTAATTGATTGATTCAATAGAGATGTTATTGAAACCTTGTTGAGACAGAGTTTATAATCTGATTTAACTGATTTAATCATGAAGTTCAGGCCCTGAACTATCATTGAATTAAAAGTATGGAAATCACCTCTTACAAATCAAGGTGGAATCAAAGATAAGTAACTGAGGATGAATATAACATTTCAAAGTAACTAACCCTCAGAATGAGCTGAGACTTTCAATGAATGTTGAATACAACAAAAAGATATTTACAACTATATTGGATGATAAGAAGTTGACCAAAACAAGGTTCTTACCACTTATTGAAGTGTCTGAGTCAATGATAACAGAAATCAGGAAGAATATTCAAGACTGTTTTGTTTCTGTTATCCCTTCTCAGGAGACTAATCTTTAGACTCAAAAGAATAGAGCAAAAGTGGCAAATGGAATTGGAATCTCAGATAAATGAGAAGTCCCAAGACAAACTTGGTTGCCCTGAGTTAATTCAAATCACTAAGCTCAAGAAATTACATACTAGACTATTGAAAGAGGCAGTGTGACATAGGGGAATTAGGATTAAGAATGCAATCAGGAGACATATGCGATCACCTCTCACAATTACAAGATACATGACTCTATACAACTCATTTAACATCTCTAGACTGTATCTGAAAAAATGAAGATATTATTATTTGTACCCCTTGAGTCAGAGAATTGGAAAGAGTTAAAAGGTCCAAATAAAAAAATAGTTTTAAGAACAGAATATGAAAATTATAGACCATTGAACTTGTCTTCTATTTCTTGGGCAATTCTAAAATGATATATTTTACTTTTATTCTTTATTAAATTCTAGAATTCTAGGCATTATTAAAGATGGTTAGTGATCATCTAAGCAAAGATGCAACAATCACAAAAAGTCAGTATGGTTTCACACAGGTCTTATTAGATTGAGCTTTTTCTTCCCTTTTTTTATCTGTAAATGATCATAGATGTGTAGGTAAGAGGAATGTTACTAATACACTTTAGCTATTTTTTTTCAAGGCAATGTGATTAAGTGCCTTGCCCAAGGCCACACAGCTGGATAATTATTAAGTGTTTGAGGCTGAATTTGAACTCAGGTACTCCTAACTCCAGGGCCACTGCTCGACCTAAGCCACCCAGTTTACCTAATTTTTAATAAAACATTTGATGAAGTGTTTTATAATATTCCTGTGAAAACATGGAGAAATGGAGATTGGTAATAAAGAGGTATATTATAGTACAATTACTCAGATTTGAAATTCTCTGGATAACCAGACCAACTTTAATCCAAGTTAGCAGACAAGGACAGACTATATCTTAGAGTTCTGAAGGAAGTATCTGTGATTTTTGTCACTAGTTTTTTTTTTTGTCCTTCATTCTCTAAGAAGATCATGACATCAGGGAATTAATATCATGACAAACACATGAATTGGATTTAAGTGAGGGGGTGCTGTGCTAAGTCACCAGCTTCATTTTCTCTTTTGGAGCCATCTGGGTCCAGTGACCAGAAAGAATCAGGGCAACTGGAGATGGCCCTGGATGTGGGGAAATCAGGGTTAAGTGACTTGCTCAAGGTCAAACAGCTAGTTAGTGTCAAGTGTCTGAGGTCAGATTTGAACTTCTGTCCTCCTTAATCCACAGCCAAGGTTCTATCCACTGTGCCCATCTAGTTGTCTAGTTGTCCTCTTGGGCACTACTGGTAATTCTTGAAATATCTTGAAGAAAAGCAGAGGTACTGTAGAACTTGATAAAGGACCTGCCCTACTTTTTTGAAAATGAGGGAGGAAGGGAGGGAGGGAGGGAGGGAGGGAGAGAGAGAGAGAGAGAGAGAGAGAGAGAGAGAGAGAGAGAGAGAGAGAGAGATGGATTCTTCAAAATATAAGATTAACTTCTCTTAGCACAATTATAGACCACATTATTGAGAATAACTGAAAAGCAGCAGCATGGCTTCATCAAAAAATGGGTCATATTTGACTATCTCTTTTCCTTTTTATTTGGAGAGGATAACTAAAATGATAGATCAAAGAATTGATATAGCATTTGAAAAGATATTCTCACCTTTTTATCCTTATGTATAAAATGGAGCAATGTTGGCCAAATGATAATACCATTAGGTGGATTGGTTGACTCTACCTGAAGAGTATTTATTAATTACTTGATGCCAACTTGGAAGATTTTTGGGAAATGTGTCCCTCCCTCTCCCTCACCTCTTTCCTTCTTCATGGAATCCTCCTTCATGTCCTTGACCTTGTTTTATCAATGACTTAGATGAAAGTACAAGAGACATGATTATCAACTCTGCAGTTGATATAAATCTGAGGCTATGGTTAATATATTATATAATAATGTCAGAATACAGATAGTCTTCAATAGTTAAAAACAGTGTATTAAATTTAGTTACAGGGGCGGCTAGGTGGCACAGTGAATAGAGCACCGGCCTCAGACACTTAATAATTACCTAGCTGTGTGGCCTTGGGCAAGCCACTTAGCCCCATTGCCTTGCAAAAAAACCTAAAAAAATTATTTATAAAAGTTAATGGAGAAATTGTATAAATCAGACCACATGGGTTTCAAGTAAAATCATGGTTACAAATATAGGAGATGGGAAATATGAAACAGAGAGTTGTTTTTGAGAAAATAAAAACAAAACTAAGACTTTTGGTGAACTGGACTGGTGTGACATAGAAGCCTAAAAATCTAATGCTAATAACTAGACAAAGACAGAATTCTGACCTCCCTCCATATTTACATTAATCTATGGATCCAATTGGCAGACCAGACCCATTATCTAATTTGAACTTCCTTGGAAATTAGACAGACAGGAATTGTAACACACATATATATTCCCTAGCTATTTTTTTAAACAGATAAGAAATCTTATACCATAGAGGCTAAATTATTTGCCCCAAGTCACAGATCAACAAGTCATAGACAACTTTAGAACCCAAGTCTCTTAACAAAATCTAATGCAGTCCTCCTCAGTGAAGAAGAATAGCAATATGTGTGATATAACAATGAAGGTCTGGGCTTGGGTCTCAAATCTGCCACTTACAACCTTACTTGGAAAAATCACTTCAACTTCGTAGTTCTTTTTTTCCTTATTTGTGAAATGAGAATGTTGGGAGACCAAAATCTAAATTTTAGCTCTACTTCTTATTATCTGTAGAGTTTGGTGAGCAACTTCCCTTTTTTTTGCCTCAATTTCCTCATCTTTAAAATGACAGAATTGGGCTAGATGATTTCTAAACTTTAAAAATATTCTATGATTCTGACTGGCATCACAATATTCATGCTATTAATTTCTGGTTGGAAATACCTTCTTTAACCTAATAAAAATTATAGAATCCTACATTTGAAGGTACATCATTGATGAACTTTCTAGGAGCCACAGACGCTTATTTGTATTGGTATGTGAAATGAATTGCTAGAGATTTAATAACATGTATTCCCTAGACAATGTCCAGGTGCTAGATAGATGGTTATTAATAGTAGCAGGAAATAATGAGATTGAATATAACTTTAAAACCAAAATGGAGCTAGGTAAATAAAAAAGAAAAAAAATGCAAAAACAAACAAACAAACCCTAACCTCCAAAAAACTCTTGATGACCAAGTTCTAAATCTATCTAGAAGAAACTTCTAAGTCTGCAGGAAGATTTTTTTAATTGTTCAATAGAGAGTGTTCTTTTATTTTGGTGATAAATAAATGAATGCCCTTTTTCCAGTGTTAGACTCAAATAATGTTCTATTGATAGAGAAGAGATACTTGAACTCTAAATGAGATTTTGGAGGATGATTAAAGAAAAAATACACATCATGGTGACTGTCATTAAAAATTATTGGAAATATATTTTTAAGGGATAATGTATTCAATATCATTAAATCCCTAAGCAACTTCAGTTGGATAAACTCTTTTCATTCTCCATCCTTACCCATCAGGTAACAATTTTAAATAGTTATAGCACAATAGCTTCTGGGGTTGGTATGACCATGTGAAGGATTTTTTTTTTTTGTCTTCCTTGATCCTTGCTTTCTTCTTTCCTTCTCTCCTCTCTCTCTCTCTCTCTCTCTCTCTCTCTCTCTCTCTCTCTCTCTCTCGCTCTCTCTCTGTCTCTCTCTCTCTGTCTCTCTTTCACTCTCTCCCTCTGTCTCTTACTCTGACTTTCTGTCTCTCTGTTTCAGTCTCTCTCTCTCTCTCTCTCTCTCTCTCTCTCTCTCTCTCTGTCTTTCTGTCTCTTGTCTGTCTCTTTCTTACTCTGTCTCTTTCTCACTCTGTCTCTCTCTGTCTTGCTGTCTGTCTGTTTGTCTTTGTCTCTCTCTCTCTCTTTTTCACCTCTTGTCTGTCTGTTGATTCACTGGATAATAGAAACTTGGGCGTTTTTTAGGTATAAGTAGAAGGGAAGACTGGGAAACTAGCTGCTTACCATACCTTCTCTGGTCATTTCTTCTATTCATGCATTGCATGCATTCCTTTAGAATACAAGGTCCTTGGAAGCAGAAATAGTTAAGGCTTTTGTATTTATATCCTCAGGTTTAGAACAGTGTTTGGCATACATATTTTAAAATATTTTTATTTATTTAAGGCAATAGGGTTAAGTGACTTGCCCAAGTTCTCATAGTTAGGCAATTATTAAATGCTGAGTCTGGATTTGAACTTAGGTTCTCCAGGGCTGGTGCTCTATCCACTGTGCCACCTAACTGTCTCAGCACATATAGATTATTAATAATAGCTCATTAAATACTTTTATTCATTTATTTTTTCAAAATTGATGAAGTTATTCAAGTTAGATGCACATGACCAAACTAAATTAGTGAAATTTTATAGAAATGCTAATTAGCTAAATTTAGCTAAAAAGCTAAAAATATAGGGGCTCCTTACTTTCATCGTGCTGTTCTATATTGAGGAGAGTGATTAGGAGATGCATTAATAAGGAAAGTAAGGTTTTGTTTACATTCAAAACTAGACAATAAACAATTAGCCGGTTATGCCTGTGGTAACCTTATTCAGTGTTATGGTGGTAATAACTTCTTGAAAGTCCTGACATATTTTATAATTAAACTGCCAGGCTTGCACTCAGCCACACAATTCATTTACACATAATTATGTCTTGTTAACCAAATTAGGTTAACTCCTTTGGAAAGGCAGTCTTATAATTCTCTAGTTATTTTCTGACTTTACATAATATTAGGAGGTTATGACAGATTATTGCTGTGATGAAAGGAGAATTATTGTGTTATATCCACACAGGAGTTTTATCTTAAATTCATTTTTCTTTTTCATTAACCTCAGAATCACATGAATTTATCAAAATAGGGCATTGCCATATGTTTTTAAAAATATATGAAAATTATATGATTTTCAAACATTTTTTCTGATGATTAAAACATAACCATTAAACTTGCATCCTCTCTGAAGTTATTCAGAATGAGCTGTCCAGGTGACAAAGAATATTAGAAACTGAGAGGAAATCTAGGTAGGAGTCAGAGTACTCATCCTGCGTGCATTGCATTTTCATTGTAAGTTGAGATGTGTCTGGGAACCATAGGAAGCTTTATTGACAAAAAGAAGTAGTTTACCATCTATCCTCGTGAATAATGTAATCTATCTGGAAGACAAAGATACATATTTGTAATATATATCTATATTGATTATATATATATATATATATATATTATATACAGACCTGTATACATGCATATATTTGTGTGAAACAACTAAAATACACAAAGGGAAAAACAAAAAAGTACAAATATTAGATGAAATGGAATATATTTTATATTTAGACAATGAAATTTCATATACAAATGGATGATTTAATCTTGGTTTAAACTTCTCTGAGATCCTCAATGAAGTAATAAGTAATTCTTGATTTATCTATAACTTTGCCTGTATCTCAAAGTAAAGTTTATTTGCATGTTTATATGGGCTGTCTAAATTTCCCTCATGATGAGACATGATTGCCTAGTGCTCTCCAAGGAAAATTAGAGAAAGCAGGGAAAGCAGTCTGACTACACTGTTATCTTCTGAGAGTGATGGATATTGTACGAAAATTATTTCATCTGGTCCTTTAAATATTGTAGGTCTAGTTGAAAGTTTTCTTAGGTTCAAGCTGCTTTACTGGGTTGCTATCCTTTAAGCTTTCATTTTCAAGTTTGATTTCATCTCATCATTTCTGGTTGCGCAAAAGACCCTCACAAATAGTGAATAGAAACTAAATTGATTTATTCAAGGAGACAAGATCACCTGGCAGGAGATGAGACCAGACTCTGAGGTCCGTTCTTAAACTAAAGTGCAAAGCATTCACGTATCATTATAGAGAGGGCAACTATAATAGGCTGGTCATGTTATTCAAATGCCAAATATAAACTTGCCAAAAAGACTATTTTATGGAGAACTCACACAGGGCAAATGCTTACAGTGAGGTCAAAAAATCGATATAAGGACACTCTAAAGTTCTCTCTTAAGAACTTTGGAATTGATTGTGTAGTATGGGAAACATTGGTACAGGACCATCCAGCCTGACATGCCCTTATGCTCAAATAACAAGGCAGAATTGAAGCGGCTCAAAGGAAACATAAGATGAGCAAGTTTAGAGTAACCACTCCAAATATTTACATGGGGTGCCTGAACTGTGGTAGAGCATTCTGAGCTTGTATTGGTCTGATCAATCGCAAGTTGCATACACTGTAATATGTTTCTAATTCAGTGATGTCATTTTGGTCTTTTTTGATAATGAAGGACAAGAATCAAACAAACAATCAAAGATCAGAGATCATATTGATTAGAATATATTAGGAAATAGAATGAAAGAGATCTTTCAATGGGAGTAAGATTAGAGGCAAGCTAGAAATTAGGGACATTTTGAGGAAATGGCTTTTCAAAGTCTCATATATACTCTGTCTCTCAAGAGCAGACAAAGAACCAACTCTGAGGGAGAGAGGTAGCATTGATTTAGGAATCTGACAGTCCCTATGAGAATTGGGATAAGGACTAAAGAGATAAAAGGCTATATTTGAGTATGTTTGCTATACAACACTAAATTAACAAAGAACTATCCAAAAGTAGAGAAACTAGCTCTTAACTTGGCAACTGGAAGGCACTTAATAAATATTTCATTAATTGAATATTCAATCTATTTCTATCCACTGGAATCTTTCTGAGATGTCTAAAAATATGCACTGATTTTGGAAGTAGCTCCATCACTGGAAAAGAATCAAGATTTGTTATTACTTCCCATGGTCAAGTTGAATGTTCAGAGTTAGCCAAGGGTTGATAAAAGCCCATAGATAAGATAATTGTTTTCAACAAATTAAGATATATCAGATGGAGGAGAGGTATCATGGAGAGAGTTCTATAATTAGAATCAGGAAGATTAGTCTTCAAGTCTTACCACTAATACTTCAGTTCTCTGTGATGATGCTGAACAAGTTACAAAATATATCTCAGTCTGTTTCTAAATCCATAAAAGTGTGTAGACTCAATAGTTTCTAAACACCTTCCTAGCTTTAAATCTATGACTATATGAAAATCATTGTTTGTCCCAATTAATTCATATACCATTCTAGTGCAGTATTTGAACAAGTATAAGCACAATGAAAATGCTTATTCAATGAATGAAATTATATTGAATAGAGGATAATATGAAGCAATATGATTAGCTCTTCTCTACAAACTCATCTATGTAGATCTAAAAAATGAATATGACAAAATTCTGATAGGGGAAATACAGAAAAATTATTTAACCAATCCACTTGAGTTATTCAGTGTCTTGCCAATAAAACTACCAAAAAACATTTTTGGAGCTAGGAAGCATCATAACAAAATTCATCTGGAAAATAAAAGATCAAAAGTATCAAGAGAAAAATGAAAAAAAGAGAGCTGTACCAGCTCTCAATCTGTATTATAAACTGGAATTCAATAAATACAATCTGATCCTGGCTAAGAAAAAGAAAAATGGATCAGTGGAATAAATTGGACATACAATACACAGTAATAAATGAACCCAATCCAAAGATCCAAGATATGGGAAAAAGAGCTCACTATCTGACAAAAATTTTTAGGAAAACTAGGAAGCAGTTTGGCAGAAACAAAGTATAAACCAACATCTCACACTATATACCAAGATACGGTCAAAATGCATACATGTTTTAAATGTAAATAATGATCACAAATAAATTAAGGGAACATGAAAAAATTCATCTTTCAGAACTATGGAAATTATGATGAAATTAGATATGGGGAACATTATGATTTATACAAAGAATAATTTTTGATAACATTAAGTTAAAAAGGTTTTGTTATCAACAAAACCCAAAGAAACCATTGGAAGAAAAACAGAAAACTGGGGGAAAATTTTACAGCAAGTTTCTAAAATATAATAAAAAACTGTTAAATTTATAAGAATATAAATTATTTCCCAGTTGATAAATGCCCAAAGGATATGAACAGGCAGTTTTCAAACACATAAAAATGTTCTCAATCACTAGTGATCAAAGAAAATGCAAATTAAAACAGCATGGAAGCAACACCTCATACCTGTCAAATTGGCTAATATGACAGAAAATGAAAATGACAAATATTGAAAGGGATGTGGAAAATCCAGACATTAATTCATTCTTTGGTGGAGATGGAAACTAATCCAACCTTTCTGGAGAGTTTTTTGGAACCAGGCCTAAAGGCTAGCACTACTGGATATGTTTACCAAAAGAGATTTTTTTTTTTTTGGCAAGGCAATAGGGTTGTGACTTCCCCAAGGTCACACTGCTAGGTAATTATTAAATGCCTGAGGCCAGATTTGAAATTAGGTCCTCTTGACTCCTTGGCTGGTGCTCTATACACTATGCCTCCTAGCTGCCCCAAGAGATTTAAAAAAAGGAAAAAAAATGATCTACTTGTACAAAAGCTTAGAAGTAGAAAAAAAATCGGGAAAGAAATGAGAGTAATGCAAGATTCTCACCGGTCCTGGAATCAGGAGTATGCCTCAGATACTTAATAATTACCTAGCTGTGTGGCCTTGGGCAAGTCACTTAACCCCATTTGCCTTGCAAAAACCTAAAAAAAAGATACACAAACATTTACTAAGGTAAATAACTCCTTAAAAATAGAGTTGTCGAAATTGGAGGGACGGGAGTACAAAAGTTCCATGAAGAGAATAATTCTTTATAAATTAGAATTGAGGGATCCAAGTTGGAGGTATGGAGGCAGGAATTCCTAGAAACTCTTCCCCAGAAAATTCCAAATGTAAAGTTATGACTCTAACCAAACTCTAGAGTGACAGAACCCACAGAAAGTCTGAGTGAGACAATTTTCCAGCCCAAGACAACTTGGTAGATCCGTAGAAAGGTTCTAGTCCACCAGACTGGGGCTTAACCACTCCACTACAGAACAAACCAGCTCCTGTCTTCCAAGAACAGCCTGCTGGGTGCCTAGGTCCCTGGGAAAACCTGGGTCAATGGCAATGGGAGCAGTTTCCAGAGCTCTTGGTCTGGGATCACCAGAGAGGGCTTAGAGGATTGGCAGGAGAACTCTGCCATCCCAGAGTGAACTTGGATCCCAGGCCAGTGCTAGCCTCAGGGCAGCCCCAAGGAACCTACAGAGTCACCCAGAAGCTGTTAGAGCACTCAGCCCACAGATAGTGAAGAGGTCAGGAGAGATTGCAGAGGTCTCTCTGCTGTTCCTGGAGCAGGATTCTGCTACTTTACCCATAATCAGAACAAGGGTTCATAGAGGAGCAGGGACTGTCTTCATAATTCAGGGCAGGGGGTAGTGCTTGTGGTCATTCATAGACCAGAGCAGAGGCCAGGAGAACAGTCAGTATCTCATAAGACATTGGAGGAATTGAAGTCTCTGGGGGGGTGTCCTAAAACCCCCCAAAAGTTTTGGAAGTACTTTCAAATCAGGTCATAGGCTGGTAATGAGCAAACAACTGGAACAAAAAAGAATCGGGCCATAGAAAATTACTATGGTCCCATGGAGGATCAAAATATTTACCCAGAAGTTGATAAAGTTATCTAAAACCTCCAGAAAAACAGAACTTGGTTTCAGGTCTTGGAAGAATTAAAAAAAGAGGTAGAGGAAAAATTAGAAAGAGAAATGAGAATGATGCAGGAAAATCGTGAACACCAATTCAGCAGCTAGGTCAAGCAGATACAAAAAATACTGAAGAAAGTAATAAATTGTTAAAAAACTAGATTAGGTCAAATGGAAAAAGCAGTACAAAAGTTCAAGTCAAGAATACCTTAAAAAGTGGAACTGGCCTGATAGAAAAGGAGATAAGAAAGCTTTCTGAAGAAAATAACTCCTTCAAATGTAGACGGAACTAAGGGAAGCTGATAACTTTGTGAGAAATCAAGAAAGAATAAAACAAAATCAAGAGAATGAAAAACTAGAAGAAATATGAAATATCTCATTGGAAAAACAACTGACCTGAAAAACAGATCCAGAGGAGATAATTTAAAAATTATTGGGCTATCTGAAAGTCATGACTAGGAAAAGAGCTTTGACTTTATTTTCCATGAAATAATCCAGCAAAATTGCCCTGAGGGAATTCATTGATCACCTCCTGAAAGAGATCTCCCCCCACCCCCAAAAAAATGACTCCCAGGAATATTATAGCCAAATTCCAGAACTCCCAAATTAAAGAGGAAAAACTATGATAGGAAGAAAGAAACAATTCAATTACACTGGCGCTATGGTCAGGATTACACAGGATTTGGTAGAGCTTGGATTACAACCAAGAAACAACTACCCAGAAAAACTGAACATTCTCTTTCAGGGGACAAGATAGACATTCAATGAAATAGGGGATACAACTGAGAATCAATTACCCAGAAAAACTGAACATATTATTTTAGGGGGAAATGAAATAGAGGACTTTCAAAAAATCCTGTTGAAATGACCAGAGCTGAACAGAAAGTTTGATCTTCAAGTACAGGACTTAGGTGAAGCATTGAGAGGGTTAATGGGAAGGGCAAATTAAGAGGGATTTAATAATGTTGAACTACTTTTATTCCTGCATGGGAAGATGACACTGATAAATCATATTAAACTTCTTATTTATTAGAGAAGTTAGAAGGAACATATAAGGACAAGGAATAGGAAGGAGCTGAAAAAATAGTATAATATATTATAAAGATGGAATCAATGGCTGAAAAAAGTTGAAAAATGGGAGAAAGGGAGAGAAGAGATAGAATGGACTAAGATATTTTATGTAAAAGAGTCAAAAAAAACTTTTGTAATGGAGTAGAAGGGGTAAGGTGAGGGGGTAATGAATGAACCTTCATTCTCATCAGAAATGACTCAGAGAGAAATAACATACACACTCAATAGGTATAGAAATCTATATCTAGATTTTTATAGATATCTAGAGGAAAAAGGAGAGGAAAGAGATGGGAGAAAGGGGACAGGGGGAGGGGAGGGGGCTGTGTATGTGACGGAAAAGAGGGAAGATTGTGGGAGAGGGTAATCAGATACAACACACTTCAGGAGAGAGACAGGATGAAAAGAGATAGAGAAAATAAATGGCAGTGGGGAAGAATAGAATGGAGGGAAATACAGTTAACAATAGCAACTGTGGCGTAGCTAGGTGGCGCAGTGGATAGAGCAGTGGCCCTGGACTCAGGAGGACCTGAGTTCAAATCCAGTCTCAGACACTTAATTACCTAGCTGTGTGACCTTGGGCAAGCCACTTAACCCCATTGCCTTGAAAAAAACTTAAAAACAAACAAACAAAGCAACTTTGGGAAAAAAATATTGATACAACTTCTCTGTTGAACTTATGATAACAATGCAAACTGCCTCAGAGACAGAAGTGATGGTATCTGAACACAGACTGAAGAACACTTTTCTTCTATCTCACTTTGTTTATCTTAAGGTTTCTCTATTTTTTTGGGGGGGGTGAGGTTAATGTTTATTTTCACAACAAAATTATTTCAATCCCAAGGGCAAGAGATAGAAAGAGAAATTCCATTTAAAATAACTGCAGACAATATTAAATACTTGGAAATCTACTTTCCAAGGCAAGCCCAGAAACTGTGTGAGCACAATGCAAAGTACTTCTTATCCAAATAAGTCAGACCTAAACAATTGGAACAATATCAATTGCTCATAGTAGGTTGAGCTAATATAAGAAAAATGATAATTCTACACAAATTAAATTATTTATCCAGTATCATACCAATCAAACCACCAAACAATTCTTTTACAGAACTAGAAAAAAAAAACCAGTAACAAAATACATCTCAAGAATAAGAAGAGAACTGATACAAAATGTAAAGGAAAGTGACCTAGCTCTACCAGATCTAAAATTATAATATAAATTGGAAGTCATCAAAACTTCCTGGTACTGGTTAAGAAATAGAATAATGGGGGGCAGCTAGGTGGTGAAGTGGATAGAACACCGGCCCTGGAGTCAGGAGTACTTGAGTTCAAATCCAGCCTCAGACACTTAATAATTACCTAGCTGTGTGGCCTTGGGTGAGCCACTTAACTCCATTTGCCTTACAAAAAAAATCCTAATAACATGAATTTGGACACAAGTAATATCTGAAAAACCCTAAGAATTAAGTCATATAAAAATATATCCTTACTATTACTCTTATTAAATATAAACTCCTTTGAAAGGGGAAGGGTTCTAGGTGATCTAAAGGACAAGACTTGAATAAATGGAACTCGCAAACTAGAAAATTGCAATTCTTTTTCCTACAGGTTGGGGGAAATAACCATTTTTCTTCACTTTCCTCCTCTCCCTGATATCCTGAACTTTAAAAGATCAAAGTTTTGTGAAAAAATAAACTATATCAAATTGCTCAAGATTATCTAATTAGCTAAATACCCTAGAAGACACTCAATAATTTTAAAGTGTGTTTCTTAAAACAAATAAACTAAGTACAATCTGTCAGCTAATGTACCTATGATTCACCACCAACATTGCTTGCATGCTAAAAAATATTATAATAAAAGATAATCATTCCTGGGTACTTATGAATTACAGTATTGCTGTGATTTTTATTATATGATTCAAAATTTGACTCCTAGGGTTGACTTATTTGGATCATGCTGAACTAATAAAAAGTTAAAAAGCAGTTAGTTGCTCTGGACAGATTTCCAATTCTAAAGAAAAAAAATTTTAAAAATTAGGGAAAATGTCAGAATTAATTGACCCTGGAATTCTCTCCTCAGCATCTGTTTCAAACCTTTTCCCATCTCTAAAATAAGATCTTATTTACTTCTTTACTGAGAAAATTGAAGCCATATGTTCTGAAGTTACTCCTCTACCCTAGTCCACATCTCCGAATTCCTCTACCTTCACCTGTGGTTCCCCCCTGTCTTTGCTGCAGACTGAGGAAGAGGTGTTGATTTCTCTTCTTAGGTTTAATCTCTCCACTACAATCTTCATTATTTCATTTTTTATGTCTCTTCTGGGAGCTTTTACCTTTCATCATTTTCTTTCTTACCCTGGTAATTGGAAGATACTTAAAAAATGTTTGTATAATTGAAGCTATAATCTCCTTCTGTCCACTGAGTTTCCACCCAGCTTTCTACAAATATCCACAGGTCTCCTCTTCCTTATGTAAGATGGGGTCTGATCAGTTTAGTGAACATACCTCTATACTTTTAGAAAATAATATCATGAGTACAGTAATGATTTCTGATTGATTTCTAGTAGTTGGGGCCTCTCCCAAGATTATTGGTTGAACTGGGAATTGAAAATGGTAGAATTATAGGAGGAATAATCCATATGTACTGACCTATAAAAGTGAACTGACAGACCTGCTTGGCTTCTTTTTTTTTCCTTTTCCCTTGTTCAGTGATTAAACCAGAGCATACCAGAAGAGACTTGGATATTTGCATATTTAAATCTGTATATCCATGTATGTATGCACACACCTGTCCAAGAATAGTCCCCCCACACACCCAGGAACCATTAATGGCTAACTGCCATAGGGTAAGACCATGTGAAAATTGCATATGCTTATCCATAGATCTCTTATCTGATGAATCTAAGAGAACAATACCTGATTAAGGACTTTCTGGATCAAGAAGTGGCAGCAGTCAGGGAAATTACAGTGTATCAAAATTTCCAGCAAAAGCACTTAGTAGAAGTTGTCATTAGCATGTATTGTTGTTGTTTGTATTTTGTTCTCAAAGAAAACCATGACATCAGGGAGGTGATGCCATGACAAACAAATGAATTGAATTTGACTAAGGGAATGCTGTGTTAAGTCACCAGTCTTACTTTCTCCTCCAGAGCCATCTAGAGTCAGTGGCTAGATTATGGACAGGCTGACTGGACATGTCCCTGGATGCAAGGCAATGAGAATTAAGTGACTTGTCCAAGATCACACAGCTAGTAAATGTCAAGGGTCTGAGGTCACATTTGAACTCAGGTCCTCTTGACTCTGGGACTGATGCTGCCCCGATTTGTTTGTGTAGATGGCCAAAGAATATTAATAAGACTTACATATTCCCTCAAGAGCAACCCCAAGGCTGGGCACTTGGGGATCAGAAACTTACAGAGAAAAGGTCATTTACTAACTAATATCCTTGTGTACGAGAGGGTTACCTATGTGGTTCCTGCAGCAGAGAGCAGTTAAGACTGAAAGTCATAAAATGGGGAAGCAGATTTGTACTTTGCTTTCTTCTATGATTATGAATTTTTCAAATAGATCTAGTCTGATGAGAAGGAAGTTTTCTGTCTTCTCTGAACTAATGTGTCTAAATCACAGGAAGATACTAAAAGTCTAGAAAGGTCTTTGTTCTCCACTGCTGGAGAACTAGAGGCTCATTTGAATCTTTGAGTGTTGTCCCCCTTTCTCTCTTGAGTTTAATTCTTATAGAAGTACAGTTAATAAATTCTTTTGATTGATATGTTTTCTATATCTGTTTATGGAATCTGAGGAGTTCATTTTGCATTTTCTTTCAGGTGAAAAATAAATTCTATCCCTTACTTGGCATTGATTTCTTATTTTGTTAGATTGTGTAAGAGCTAGAAACCCTTTTACCAATGTTTATGAAAACTTAATTCAAGTATATTTGGAGTTTTTTCTAGAGCAAACTCTGGCTAGAATAGATTAGGCCCTGAGACCCATCCTAGTCCATATGAACCCAAGAGTCTTGGGATAAAAGGGGATAAAAAGAACCCTGATCTATGAGTTACTAACACACACACACACACACACACACACACACACACACACACACAAACACACACACACTTTTACTTGTCATTCCCTCATTTTGCATCACTTGTCATAAATGGACAATTTCCAAGAAAATACTTTCTGTTTTTTATAATGCAATTCTCTTGCTTATTTTCTTCTAAACTTCTACCAATCTGGCTAACAACCCTACCACTTAAAGAAAATTAGTCTTTCCATGGTTACCAGTGCATTTTAATTAATTATTAAAACTAATTTTCTTCCCTAATTTTCATTCAACTTTTCTCTCTTTTTTGACTTTGTTGATTACTTCTACTTTAATATATTTTCTCTTATATGTTTTCTTTTATATTTTTTTATTTTCTTTCTCCTCTTCCATTTATTCTTTTTTTCAAAAGGCTGAAACAATTTACTTTTTGTTCTATGCAATTTTCAATTTTTTTAAATGAATGATGAGGTTTATCTTTCATTTTCATGACTTTAGGGAGGTGATGTCACAGCATCCACAAGAATCGGGTTTGTGTGAGGGGGTTGCTGTCACAAACTCACTTTCTTCCTTAGAATTGTCTCCTTGGGGGAGCTAAGTAGCGTGATGGATAGAGCACTGGCTCTGGAGTCAGGAATATCTGAGTTCAAATCCAGCCTCAGACACTTAGTAATTGCTTATCTATGTGACCTTGGGCAAGTCACTCTTACCCCATTACCTTATATTAAAAAATGTTTTTTAAAAAGAATCTTCAGAGTCCAATTGCCAGATATGATTTAGGACAACTGGATGTGAGGCAATCAGGGTTAAGTGTCACATAGCTGATAAATATCTGAGGCCATATTTGAACTCATTGTCCTCTTTAGGGCTTCTGTTCTACCCACTGCACCATCTTTTAAAAGGAAGGTTTATAAAAAAGTTGACTGTTTTAAATAGAATTACTTGATTTTGCCTTTAAACCTAAATCACTTTGGCTTTTATTGAATCATCAATAATAGACAAACCCAAGACTCTGAGGCCCATTGTTTAAGATTTGATGGCTTAGCATGAATATAAATAGAAATTGTTCTCTGTTCTGGTCAGAAACTCTGAGTGTCTTTCTCTTACCAGATGGATATCATTGTGGTGACAAATCGGGCCATTTTCTGTCTCAACTTAATCATTGTGAATTGGGGTAGACCTTATTTTAGAATGGCCAGGGTCACCCACTGTATCCTGAGCCATCACCAGTTGTCTTGAACTTTTCCCTGACACTGAATTTTGATGACTCAGGAGGAGAGAATAAAATTTTGTGCAGCTCTGCCTCATTTAAATTCAATTCACAAGGCATCATCCTGGGAATTCCATTGATCCTCTTAGAGAACCAAAGAAAAACAACAAGTTTTCTCCTTCCTTGATGTTCATAATATTCCTAGTTTCTCTAAGGTTCATCTAATTATTCCTTCTTAGTATTTTTATTGGATTATCATCCATTTCTTACTCTAAATATATGTATCTTTCATAAGATTTTGTTTTTCTCTTTACCTTTTCTCTCATAATGATCTCTTTATGAGTTAAATAAACATAGCTACACAGATGCCTAATGAATATCTCACTCTAAACCTCTCCCTGAATATGCTAGACCTGCAACAACAGGTGTGTGTTAGACACTTTGACTTAGATGTTCCATTAGAATCCCAACATGTTCAAAACAGAACTTATGATCCCTCACTCTAAAGTTATAACTTCTTCAACTCTCCCTATTTGTATTGAGCTTACTTCCATCATCTTGAAGCAGGGAGAATTGTTTGAGAAAGGGAGCTTGTGAAGGGTTGCTTTATCAGTGAAGAAATCACAAGGCTCTTTGACTCAGAAGGGTAAGAAAAGGCATAAATTATAAATCACAGTTGACTGTAAAAAGTCCCAAGCTAAGTTCTTTAGGGAAGTAGCAACATAAAGATAATGAGGGGTGGCTATATTGCACAGTGGATAGAGCACTGGCCCTGGGATCAGGAGTACCTGAGTTCAAATCTGGCCTCAGACATTTAATAATTACCTAGCTGTGTGGCCTTGGACAAGCCACTTAACTCCATTTGCCTTTCAAAATCCTAAAAACAAAAACTAAAACAAAAAAAACATAAAGAGAATGAGTTTCAATAGAAGAAGTGAATTTAAGCAAAGAAGAAGCAGTTACAAGCTAGGCTGGTGAGCATATCAAAGACAGTTAGGGAAGAGAAAGGGAATAGCCAGGAGATGGGTAGTTGGACCAGAATCAACATGGATCCAGTCACTTGAAGATGAATTCTTGGGAGGAGGGACCACGTGGAGTTATGGGCAGAACTGGGAGGAGTTAGGGCAGAACTGAGAGGCACAGAAGTGGGAGATATCAGGAAGGGACTAAGGGTTGGCTTAAGGATGTGTTCTTGCACATACCTGGAGGAGATAAAATTATAAATCAACCTTAAAATCTTAAATTAAGGTTAAGAATTTATAACTATCTAAGCTGAAAGTATTAGTCTAACTGGGAGTTAGAGTTTTTGTTAACACAGGTTAACCTCAAGAAATTTAAGAGCCTGGGTGAGATAACTTGGAGACTCTAGTTTAGATAGGATTACATAGCAGACTAGAACAGTCAATACAGGGAAGATTTAATAGTTTCAAAATATTATTTTAACGAAGTGTTTATTTGTTTAGGTACATTCTGTGCTTATAGGGATTTGATTGTAAGAAATAATACAGAAAAAGGAAAGGATTATAGTATTTGTTTTTTAATATAGAAAAAGGGGAATATTACAATATCTCTTTCTGCCCAGAGTTCCCCTACTTCAACCTCACCCAGTTTTATAACTGAATTATATCTGACACTTCCTTCTGTATCTTCTTTTATTTATATTGAGTTTAAAAGCTTTTTGGATCTCTTTCATCTTTCTACTTTTCTCTATCACACATTTCTTTGGTTCACATCATCATCTCTCATTTGGGCTATTATCAGTCTTTTTAATGATTTCCCTACTTCCATTCTTTCTAATGGAGGTATAATGGAAAATGATGTATAATGGAAAGATCCCTGGATTTGGCAAACTCAGAGGACCTGAGTTTGAATTTTGCCCTTGTCAATCACTATCTATATGATTTTGGGTATTTGGCCTCTTTGTCTCTTGGTCTCAGTATCCTTATTTGTAAAATGAGATTACAGTATATGATCTCTAAGTTTCCTTTCATCTCCAAATTTATAGTCTAAACATTCTGTGATCTTTCTCTAATTTTTTACACACTTGTTAAATCTTCTGAAGGCCCAAATCTGTCACTTTCCCAAAGTTCTTAAAGTCCAGTTGCTTTCAGAATAAAATGTACAATTCTCCACTTGGCAGTTAATTCTCTCACAGACTGGTTCCAGATGAAACTTCATATTATTACTCTTCAAATGTTCTATGTCCTGGCCAAACTATGCCACTAGTTGTTTTTGGAGTGCAACATCCCATCTCTGTTTTAGGTTCTTTAATCTCACTACAAAGATCAACTCAGTCAAAAACTTTCCTCCCCAGAAATGTTTTATTTCTCTTCAAATTATACTCTATTTATCTGTGAATATATTCAGAACATTCTAACCCTACTCTGACTTCTCTATGCTCCTTGAGGTAAGGAACTGGTTTTGTTTCTGTTTTTTGGTATTTCTATCTGTCATTGCTAATATAGTGTCTAAACAGTAGGTGCTTTATAAATGTTGTTGAGTCAGATTGAATTGAATTCAATATCTTTAATTTCCCTGAGTTTTTGTTTAGGAGCAATATACTAACCCCTTTCCCCCAATGCAAGTTAGGGAAGTTTTTTATTAGAAGGTATTGAGTCATTAATCTTAATAACTTCCATGAATTTGACCTTAAAATAATATTTAAATTAAATATGCTTTAACCTTCAGAATTTGTCCTAATAAGGGACTCTCCAGTGTTTGGTCTCAAGAAAGAGCAAAACAGAATTAAGTTAATATATGTGTCTATTAATGTCTCTCTGTTTGCTGATTATATAAGCAAGCCCAAGTAGAGAACCAGAATCCCTAAAATGGAACTTTGAAAAGGTTATATTATACAATTTCACCACTATAAGGTGGGATCTCAAAAGCTACCTCTGTCTTTATCCATCAAGGGAGTGACCCTCAGCTGAATGGAGCTGGATATCAGACAACCTCCTAGGAGGTATGTCCAGGAGGCCATTCCAGGAGGGATGAACCCTCCTAAACCATGGCTTTTTGTACTTTCTCCTTTATGCTAAGACCTCCACAAAGAGTATAAATTCCTCCCCCCTCCTGCCCAGGATATCTGGTGCCACCCAGTGACTGTTAATGGAGATTAAAGGTTGCAAATTTAGACTTTAAATATTAGCATCACTGCCTCATCAGTTGAATACAAAACCATCCCCAAGGAGCAGGAGGCTCTCAGATAGCTGACTGGTGAATCATGATGGGAACTTTGCTTAGTTAAACTAACTTGGGTTGTCCTTAATGTCTTTATTGTTAACTATACTTCTGCTGTTATTATTTAGATATGCCATATCATTAGTGTAACAGGAACAGCAGTAATAATATTACTATGAATAACAGTAATAGCAACACCCAGGGATGCAACACTAAAATGGGCTTAATGTTTTAAAAAAGGAGAAATATGCAGATTTTCCTACCTTAGACTATCAAGAGCAGACAGTTACTTATGAGAAACCAAGGTCAAAGTATGGTAATAGAAGAGAAAGGGAAAAAGGCAAGGTCATGTATCTTTTAAGGCTAAAGTTCCTGTGCCTCAGTGATTTCTTAATTACTGATCTACTTCTACCTGTGAGCAAAGATAGAACATGGAAAAGGAGAAAGTCTCCAATTAGAATAGTCAATACTAGTTCATTCCCAAGATTATTTGAACCCTGTTTTCCAGGTGACTTTTTGATTTTAGTCTTAGATCTCATTATGGGATTTCATACTGTGACTGTATCTTTCATGTAATTAGTTATGGTTTATTATTCATTGTGAGTTCTTAGGTCAACATGTTAAGGTAAGGCCTACGATTGGATCACCCATGATCTATAACTTTTATGATCTTGATGAAACAGGGAAGCTGTGAGTCAATATTTGGTTCCTATTAAACTTCAAAGGGTGCTTTAAATGTGACTATATAGGTCAATATGAAGAAGAAATTTCTCCAGAGTCCCAGATTAGTGCCTGATCTTAGGAATTGATAGAGTAGGAGAGATTTAAATAGTAGCTCAGATTGACCCTTATTCTTGCTCCATAGGAAATAAGTTTATTAATAGTTATCCTGTCTTTCCCAGATGAAGTCAATAATGAACTACCATCCAGACTTCCCTTTATTTCTAATGTCTCTCAATGTCTTATTTTGGCCATCAGGTTCAGAATTAAGGTTAGTCCTAAAATATTGTTGATATAGGTTCAATATGTGATGCTTATAGTACGGTCTCTTTTTTAGTATGGATAACTTTAAAGCTTTAATTAGGGGCAGTTAGGTGGTATAGTAGATAGCATACCAACTCTGGAGTCAGGAGGACTTGAGTTCAAATCTGACCACAGACAGTAATTCCCTAGCTATGTGACCTTAGTCAAGGTACTTAACCCCATTTCCTTAAATAAATAAAATGTTTTAAAAAGCATTAATTAAAAATTTATATCTGTCTCTGCTAGAGGAATCTCAAACACATTTTCCTGATCTCACCCTCCAAAAAATAGGGGTGGAAGAGGAGGAATGATGTGAAGCAAGAAAGGAAGAACAAATATGTTTGTGGGACAGACACAGGGGGAAGATGGAAAATGAGTCTGCATCTCCTTTTGAAGATAGATAAGTTGATTAGAAGTCCTTGGTCAGAATCATGAGACATTATTCAATGTACTTGAGGATGCTTGCCACCTAGTTTAGGCTGCTTTTTCTAGGTTCAAAAAGGAGAGAGAAAATTAAAACCGTCCCAATACATTGTCAGCTACTTTATAATTAGCAATTACTACAGAAATGAGAACCATTTAATTCATACTGAGAGTGATGACCTCATAATGGCATCAAGAGTGCTTGCCCAAGCCATTCCCAGAAGACATTAATAGGATAGAGACAAAAAGTTAGTTCAGTGAGGGCAATCTTTAATAGAAGTTTTTAAAGATGTTCCCAAACCATGAAATCAGAAACACACAAAAAAGTCAGACAATAGGAAAGGACAGCCTTTAGGCAAAGTGAGTGTCCCACATTGTAGATGAGAACCATACAACCTGCCAAGCTCCAAATCCAGAGGCACAAAGAATAGAGGGCTCCCTGGAGAAAACCTCAGGATGATCAAAAAGACCCAGGAGAGAAACCATGAAAATCCCAGAGTAGCAGCAGGCTGTGACCAATATGGTTCCACCTGGTATGGGATTGTAATACTCACACCAGGAAAGTCCAGGCCTAGGGGTTCTGAAATCCTTATAACTCTGTGTGAGAAACCAGAGAGGACCCTGAGGATCTAGCATTCAAAACCTAAAAGATCTATAGATGCCAAAGTCCAGTAAATAAAACCTGTGTAAGAACTAAGGGGACAGAGGAAGGAGAGGAAACAAATCCACTCAAAATTTTAGTAGGAGGCTTCTAATCATAGCACAAAACCCTGGATTCAGTTCAAATCCAACTTCAGATCTTGACACTCATTAGCTGAGTGACCTGGGCAAGTCACTAAACCTCACTGTCTTGAAAAACAAACAAATAGACAAAAAAACACCAAAGTTGGAAAATAACTTAAATGCTGAATAGCATCAAAAATTGCTGCAAATTTAACCCAAAAAACAATGATAAAGAGATCAAAGAGAAAAAATGAATTTTCCAAGAATTACATGAATATAATATAACATAAATGAATCAAGAGATAAAATATGTAATTGGAAGGAAAATATATAGCTTAGAAATGAATAAACTTTACCTGAGAAACAGAGTATCTCTCAATCAGTGACTTCATAAAACACAAGAAATAACTAAAACAAAATCAAGAGAACATAAAAATAGAAGAAACTATAAAATCTGAGATCTAGAACAATTGACATATAAAACAGGTGAGAGAGAGAATTTAAAATTCATTTGATTTCCTGAGAACCATGATTAAAGAAGATAGGCACCACATTGAAAACTACCCAGATCTATCAGAGGACAAAGTAAAGTTTAAAAAATAATCTACCAATAACTTCTTAAAAGTAAAAGTTCCAAGAATGTCATAGCCCAAATCTAAAATTCCCACATAAAAAATAATGTTGCATAAAGAAGTAATTTAGTCAGCAGTCAATAATTTACTCACAGAGCCTATGCATCAACTTTTGTCTTCTTGATCTTTTCTACAAATGCACAGGCCTTTGCTCTCCTTACAATTCACATCCCCCTACCCACTCAAATATTTTACTCCCTGTGGGCAGTGATGAATTTCTAAGAGGTATCCTGAATTCTGTCATAAGAACAAGCAGAGCCTTCCCTCTGAGTCTCAGGCAAAACAACAAAGACTATAGTATGAGATTTTCCTTCCCACTGGCTTTATAAATGATGATGCTGGAGGACAATTATTTAGTTTTCATTATTTTCTTGTTAGAGATACTTAATTTTATTTTGTGAGGGGGAGGGGGAATCACAGCACTTGAAAGAAAAAATGACAGCAGTGCTGTAGTGTTTAAGCACTTCTGTGGAAAAGAAGAGAACAAATCTTCTATTGTAGAACATTCTTTGTAGCACTGTTTGGAATGAAGATTATGAAAAATTCAGAAAAAGGACATTATATGATGGTTCCCAAATGTTTCAAAAAAATAAAAACAATCGTGTATACACTATGTTCTCTGTCACCCATCTCTGAGCAGCAAACTAAAGGAAAAAGCCCTTAATTTCTTCCCGGACAAGTTTTCAGGATTGAGTTACTGCCTAGATTGTGGAGAAGCCCAAGTCAGGAAAATTGAGTACCTAAGATATATCTATATCATCTATCTCTATCTCTATCTCTATCTCTATCTCTATCTCTATCTCTATCTCTATCTCTATCTCTATCTCTATCTCTATCTCTATCTCTATATCCCATCTATCTATATCTATATATCTATATCTATATCTATATCTATATCTATATATCTATATCTATATCTATGTCTATGTCTATATCTATATCTATATCTATATCTATCTATATCATCTATATCTATGTCATCATCTCTATCTCTATCTCTATCTCATCTCTGTCTCTATCTCTATCTCTATCTCTATCTCATCTCTGTCTCTCTCTCTATCTCTGTCATCTATATCTAATCATCTATATCATCATCTATATCATCTATATCACCTATATCATCTATATCTATCTCTATATCTCTATATCTCTATCTCTATCATTATCTCTATATATCTATATCTATATCTATATCTATATCTATATCTATATCTATATCTATATCTATATCTATATCTATATCTATATCTATCTATATCTATATCTATATCTATATCTATATCTATATCTATATCTATATCTATCTATATCTGTATCTATGTCTATGTCTATATCTATCTATATCATCTATCTCTATCTCTATATCTATATCTATCTCTAATCTCTCTCTCTCCCTCTTTCTTTGCTTACTGTCTCCCAAGTCTAGAATTCTGTCTCTCTCTCTCTCTCTCTCTCTCTCTCTCTCTCTCTCTCTCTCTCTCTCTCCTCCTTCCTAATGACCCTGGTTTCTTTCAAGTTCCAGCTAAAATTCTACCATGTGCAAGGATCCTTTTCTGATTCTCCCTTAATGCCAATGCCCTTCCTTTATTGATCAATAATCTCCAACTCATCTTGTATATATCTTGTTTGTACATAGTTGTTTTCCTGTTGTTTCTCCCATAAGATAACAAGACCCTTAAGAGTAGGGACTGCCTTTTTTTGGTGGGGGGTTCCTTGTATCCCAAGCATTTCGCTCTGTGTTTGCCAGCTAATATGTGATTAATCAGCTTTTGCTGACTACTTGAAGATTAACAAGAAATGTACTAACTCAAAATAATTCATGTTTCTAATTGAAGGATACACCAAAGTTCTCCTTGGGCATATTCTGTTAGCAATTTTTCTTAGTAGACTTACTTGAAAGTAATAGCTGTGATAGTTTCGACTTAAAATATTTCACTGAATCAGATTGACCTTTTCATTCTCCCTGGATTAACTGAATTGATATTACTACTATATTTTCTATTTTTTAAAAAATATTTATTTAAGGCAATAGGGTTTGCTGACTCACCCAAGGTCAGGCAGGTAGGTAATTATTAAGTTTCTCAGACTAGATTTGACCTCAGGTCCTTTTGACTCCAGGGTCAGTGCTCTATGCACTGTGCCACCTACTTGCCACTACCACTATATTTTCAATTTTATGTGATCACAACATAGTACAAACATGACAGACTTGGAGAACTGGGGACTGAGGATTGTGTTTCCATCTTTTCTTCAAATAATTTTGAGCTAAAGATTTTCCATTGTTTTTAGTCTATCAGTTTGCTTAGTATTTTGAAAGCTAAGAGAAAAGGAGAGTTGGAGTCAGAGAAAACAATCAGTACTATCAGCATTTGGAGGTTTATTTACTGAAACAAGATTAACAAGAAGACAACAAGGAGAAGAAGAAAAAAGTTTTAATAAATAATTTGCTACTATTTGTTTATTGGCTATTATAAAATCCAAATCTCTAGGCTCCTGGGTTCCAAGACATTTGACTTCAATTAATCATTTTGTTACTGTCTCACTTGTATTTTCTAGAAGAAGTATAAAATCTTTCTAAGCCTCAGGATTTTCATTTGTAAGATGATGAACTAGAAGAATTCCAAGGTTTCCCCCACCTATAGACTTCTATAAGGATGACTGAAGTCTAGGTCTAAATACTTAACTTAAGGACAATCTTTCAAGTACAGGGTACTCATTGTTTATTTCAGAAAATATCTGAAAGAGTGGAAAGTTGGCAAATAAAGGGGAATAAAGTTGAGATGAAATAATCTGAATGTGACCTATTTGGAAATTAAAAAAAAATGCTAGTGATGCAGTGGATAGAGGACCAGGTCTATAGTTAAGAAAACCTGAGTTCAACTCCAACCTCAGACACTTACTGTTTGACTCTGGGCAAGTCATTTAACCTCTGTTTACATCATCTTTCTCGTCATGAGAGGAACTGAGGTTAATGGAAGTTAAGTGACTTGTCTAAGGTCACACAGTAAGAATCAGAAGTGGAATGTGAATTAAAGTTCCCTGCCTCTAAAGGTAGAATTGTTTTATGTGGTTGTGTGTGTGTGTGTGTGTGTGTGTGTGTGTGTGTGTGTATTTATGTCTATGTCTGTGTCTGGGTCTGTGTATCTGTGTGTAAGGACAATGATTTTATTTCTGGTAGGAATGAAATAGGGCAAGGATGACTAGATGTTTTAACTGTTTTCTACTAAGTCCTAGTGATTTATATGGGCCAAGATTGACATCATGAGAATGGAAAGGAGTTGAAAAGAATTTCCTTAAAGTCTAAATCAAATAAGAATTTATGCTGAAAGACCCTTAGTAGAAATCAGAGAGAAAGAATTCATTACTTAAAACACGAAAATCTCTTTAGCTAGTTGATTGGGTATAACTGTCTACGGGCAGCTGGCTGAGGTCTGCATCAAAAAAGAGCTAAAATTGTTCCTGAAGCTATGTTATACCCTTTCTCTCTTTGAGGAAGAAACTGTATCACAGTTAAAGAACAGAGGTGGGCATCAGAGAGCAACCACAACTAAGACCAACTAAATCTACTCTCAGTAAAGCATATTGACACCACCAGAAAACAATGGCAGGTTTGTAGTATTCCCTGACCACACAATGATCTCTTCCCCCTCTGATGGCATAGTAACTTGCCTGTGTGTATGAGGGAGAGGAGATCTTTTTGTGATATCTTTCCTAACCCTATCAAATTAAATGTCTTTTGCTATGAACTGATATGTTTTCTGTTTGGCCCAGTGAAGGAAAACATTAATAAGAGGTCAAAAGGCACATTTCTAAATGGATGTTGACTAATATAAAAAAAGTACCTTGAATTAGGATAGCTTGCTGGAAAATCAGATGTGAATAGGAAGAACTAAGTGTTGTATATATATTTAAAGAAAAATGAAAAGATGATAAATACTAAATGAATATCAAGAAAAACAAGAAAGACTCATATTTTTCAGAATCCTCTAAAAGATTTAGGAGAAGTCATTGAGTGTTAGAAAAAATGAGTGACATCGATGAAAGTGCTATGTCAGTAGACACTTGAAAGGAGTGGTAAGTAAACTAACAACACTACTGCTGGGTAGTACTTTGATATAGCAAGCTTGGATTGTTGCCACAGTTACAGTGACCCCCTATGAATTCTCAGCCAGAGTTGGAGATGAGATGAAGGAGATTGAAATACAAAGGCTATGTTTGTTCTACAGACTTGTTGCAGAAGTGTTTCTGCTCCTTGATTAAAAATATTTGCTCTTTCTCTCTATTTCTCCCCCTATGCCCTCTCTCATGTGTTTGCTGTCTTTCTTCCTCTCTCCCTCCTCTACAGAGAAGTAGGGAAAATATTGATGAAATTGATAAAACAAGCATGGCAACTTGACTTTGCCACTGAACTATAATTCAGTCTTGTTATATCCTGGCTGTTTAGTTGAATCTTTCTCTGAAATAGAAGTCAGAGTTCTGTCAAATGGTAATATGCTTAATAAAAGTCATTGAAAAGCTAAATCAAGAGCATTCCAAACTTCTTTTACTTGTAAGTTGAATCATGTCTGAACTTTTCTCTCTGAACATGAAAAGTAAGTTGATTAAAACATATTTGATTAAATTTAGCCAGCAGGTAGAAATGATCCTTACCTTAATACTAGTCAGATTTCCTTTACTTCAGCACAGTCAAAAGAATCCTAATGAAAAAAGATGGCTTTGCCCTCACAGAAATGACCCAGAAAAATCCCCAAACCTAAAAGTTTAATTGTTATAGAAAATGAGAGAGAAGTCATTGGAGAATGAATATAGTTAGTTTCTTTATGTGCTTCATCATGTTCAAAACAGAACTATTTATAAAATATTTTTCTCTGAAACTCATTACTCTAACAAAATTCCCTATTTCTGTAGAAGATACTACCAGGCTTCCATTAATAAGGAATGCAGTCTGAACCATTCTCAACTTTTCCCCCTTCCATAACCCATAAATCCAATTAGAAACAAAACCTTGTTGATTCTTCCTTCACAATATCCTTTGCCCACATTTTCCCTCTTTCTCTATTAACAAGGCTACTGTCATACTTCATGGCATAATGACATCTCAATTAGACTGACAGGATTCTTTTCATTGGTCTCTTCCCTTGTCTCTCCCCATTCACATGCACTTTTCACATAGCTGCCAAAGTGATTTTCCTAAAGTGCAGATCTCTCTATGCTACCACCCTACTTAATATATTTTAGTTGTTCTCTATTACCTCTAGGGTCAATTATAAAATTCTCTGTCATTTAAAGTCCTTCATCATTTGACTTCAACCTATTTTTCCTATTTAATCCCTTGTTATGTTATGTATAGTCAAACTCAATGCCATTCTTGTTTTAAAAAAAAGTACATCTCCTATTCAATGCTTTTTCAAAGGTTGCATCCCATGCCTAGAAAGCACTCCTTCCTTACCTCTGCATCACTCATAAGGTCTCATTAGTACTTACTGATCTTAGTGATATTTAACATATTTTTCCAGTGAAACTTCTGGAATAAAGACCATATCTCTAGCCATTGGTCTGTTCATCCTCTTGCCATAAGAACTGTCTTTTTTATTTAGTTGTATTGTTAATAATTCCATTGGTTGCCTTTCTGCTTTCACAACATAGTCCTTTATTGGGGGAAGGACAGAGTTCTGTCTATAGCTGCTGAATATGCTACAATAGTTTACTTTCCTTATGTTGGAAAACCAGTTTTTCATTATTATTATTATTATTACCAGGGAATCTTCTCTTTTCATTATTATTATTATTATTATTATTATTATTATTATCCTTTATGTGAACTACCTTTTTCACCTTTAGGCTGTTGTCTTCAGGTTCCAGAATCACTGAGTAACAGTGGTCACTGAGTCCAACCCAAACCTAAAAGAAATCCTTATTGACATACGTAATAAGTAGCCATGTAAACCTACCAAAAAAGAACCTTTCCCCATCCCCCTCTTGAAGGAATACTTTCCTTTTTAGGATAGGTAAAATTGTTAGAAGGCCTTTTCCTAAGATAAAGTCTAAAGTTACTTTTTCATAACTTCCACCTGTACTGCTGGGAAGAATCCTTCCTGCTTTTTGAGGCAGCTGATGGTTCAGTGCTGTGGAGAGTAAAATGCAACAAAAGCAAAATTGAGAAGATAACAGTTTATTAGCAGTGATGCATATAGCTACTTATAAATTGGGTCATAATGGTTCCCTCAGTCAGGTCAGTAACCAAGATTAGGAGGGAAAAATCCTTTTTATTGAGAGGTAGGAAGTAAGAAGTTCTAGGTGGTTGGAGAATGCCATAATTGGCTACATTTGGGAAATGTGGATTGGTCTTCAGGCAGGGATGATACTCCCTTTTGACATTTAATGAATGCTATTTGCTTTATGAACCTCAAATGCCTCCAGTAATCTTGGATAGAAAATCAGAATCATCCTAATCAAGTACACCTTGTGGTTCTTTAGTAGATTAGTTTTCTCCAATTCTTTTTGATCCCATCTGGGGTTTGCTTGGCAAAGATAGTGGAGTGTTCTGTCATTTCCTTCTTCAGCTCATTATCCAGATGAGGAAACTGAGGCAGACTGGGTGCCTTGCCCAGGGTTACAAAACTAGTGTCTGATGCACTGTATTTGGTGAGCCACTTAGCTACCCCAGTCATCCCTTGGGCAAGATCAATCCACACCTAACTTTTCAAGGAGAGACAAGAGCAGAAGAAAGTCTTTTAGGAAGTAGTTCAGTCTCAGTTTGTTGTTGTCATCATTTACAAACAGCAAAACAGAAGTCCCAGGTTAAACTGGTTAGCAAGCAGATGTTCCAGAGATTAGCTGAAAGAATAATGGAGACTTAAAACTAATTAGGACTGGGAGAGCATATTTTTTGGGCTTAACTGAGAAATGGGGATTCATAATAGGGTCAATTATAGGTAAAATCAATTATAAACTGATACAGCATTTTAATTTCTTTTTTATATACATCTTTTTATTTTAGGTTTTTGCAGGGCAAATGGGGTTAAGTGCCTTGCCCAAGGCCACACAGCTAGGTAATTATTAAGTGTCTGAGGTCGGATTTGAACTCAGGTACTCCTGACTCCAGGGCTGGTGCTCTATCCACTGAGCCACCTAGCTGCCCCAATTTTAATTTCTTTAGTAGGTAAAGCACAGAAGATAGCTCCGAGTTCAAATCTGCATTGATGATGTTTGTCATTTGTTCTTGAAGATGATTATGACATCAAGGAGATGATGCCACGACAAGCTCATGAATTGGATTTGAGTGAGGGAGTTCTATATCATTAGTTTCATTATCTCCTCCAGAACCATCTGGGTCCAGTGGCCAGATGTGGACCAGAATAAGTGGAGATGGCCTTGAATATATGGCTATCAGAGTTAAGTGATTAGCTGTGTTAGAGTCTTATTAGCTTTGTAATCTGGGACAAGTCATCTAATTTCTATTTACCTCAATTGTCTTAATTGTAAAATGGGGATAATAACAGTACCTGCCTTACAAGGTTGTTGTCATGATCAAATGGGATGATATTTGTAAAGTACTTAGCATAGTACCTGGGCACATCAGTGCTACAATAATGCTTTTTCCATTCTCTTGCCCCTTAAGACCAAACAGAAGTCTTTTCTTTCCTACAGATGCAAATTTTTCAAATACTTGAGGATAATTGTCAAGTTCCTCCTGATTCATTTTTTTTTTTCACTGAGCTAAATATGTCCAGATCATTTAACTTATCTTCATATAACATAGACTCTATGTCCAGGAATGCATGGTTTTATACTGATGGGCACCATGGTTAAGAAGGATGCTGAGTATCACAAAGTCAGTCAGGGTCATGCATGACTTAGCAATCATTGCTTTAAGGGTCAAGAGTCTGCAGCATGATACTTCAAAAGACAAAGGATATGGTCTTATTGACAGGAAAACTGTAGTAAAATTGAGAATAATATAATAGGAGAGAAAATGAATGTTTACTGTAATAGAGGACTTTCAAGCATTAATGACAAAAATACTTTAACTGAAGGGATAAGGGTAACCAGAACTGTGTTAACACTCCAGATTAGATCTGATGGTAGCAAAACAGAAGAGGGTAATGACTTCTCTATTCCTGGAAATAATATCCTCATTTTTTTTTACTAATTTTGTTATTAAAGATTTTATTTATTTTGAGTTTTACAATTTTTCCCCTAATCTTACTTGCCTCCCCCACCCCCACAGAAAGCATTTTGTCAGTTTTTAGACTGCTTCCATGTTGTACATTGATCCAGATTGAGTGTGATGAAAGAGAAATCATATCCCCAAGGAAGAAACATAAAGTATAAGACAAAACAAGGTCAGACAATAAAATATCAGTTTTTTTTCTAAATTAAAGGAAATAGTCCTTGGACTTTGTTCAGACACCACAATTCTTTCTCTGGATACAGATGGTATTCTCCATTGCAGACAGCCCCAAATTGTCCCTGATTGTTGCACTGATGGAACAAGCAAGTCCATCAAGGTTGATCATCACCCCAATGTTGCTGTTAGGGCATACAGTGTTTTTCTGGTTCTGCTCATCTCACTCAGCATCAGTTCATACAAATCCCTCTAGGCTTCCCTGAATTCCTATCCCTCCTGGTTTCTAATAGAACAATAGTGCTCCATGAAATACATATACCACAGTTTACTAAGCCATTCATCAATTGAAGGACATTCACTTAATTTCCAATTCTTTGCCACCACAAACAGGGCTCCTATGAATATTTTTGTACAAGTGATGTTTTTACCCTTTTTCAAAATCTCTTCAGGGTATAGACCCAGCAATGGTATTGCTGAATCAAAGGGTATGCTCATTTTTGTTGCCCTTTGGGCATAATTACAAATTTCTCTCCAGAAAGGTTGGATGAGTTCACAGCTCCACCAACAATGAAATAGTGTCCCAGATTTCCTACATACCTTCCAACAATGATCATTATCCTTTCTGGTCATATTGCCAGGCTGACTTTTTATTTCTCCATATGAATTTACTTACAACTTTTTCTAACTCATTAAAGTAATTTTTTGGAATTTTGATTGGTAGAGCACTAAACAGGTTGTTTAGTTTTGGTAGAACTGTCATTTTTATTACATTAGCTCTACCCATGATCAGTTGACGTTTGCCCAGTTATTTGAATCTGATTTTATTTGTGTGAGAAGTGTTTTGAAATTTTTTTCTAACAGTTTCCTAGTCTGCCTTGGCAAATAGACTCCAAGGTATTTTATATTTTATATATGAGGTTACTTTGAATGGGATTTCTCTTTCTAGCTCTTCCTGCTGTATCTTGCTAGTCGTATATAGAAAAGCTGAGCACTTATGAGGATTTATTTTATATCCTGCAACTTTGCTAAAATTGCTAATTGTTTCCAGTAGTTTTTTGGATGATTTCTTGGGATTCTCTAGGTATACCATAATGTCATCTGCAAGGAATAAGAGTTTTGTCTCTTCCTTCCCAATTCTAATTCCTTCAATTTCTTTTTCTTCTCTAATTGCTGAAGCTAATATTTCTAATATGATATTGAATAGGAGATGTGATAATGGGCATCCTTGTTTCACCCCTGATCTTATTGGGAATGCCTCTAGCCTCTCCCGATTGATTACAATGTTTGTTGATGGTTTCAGATAGATACTGCTTATTATTCTCAGGAACAGTCCATTTATTCCTACACTCTCTAGTATTTTTAGTAGGAATGGATGCTGTATTTTTGTCAAAAGCTTTTTCAGCATCTATTGATATAATCATATAATTTCTGATAGGTTTGTTGTTGATATTGTGAGGGGCAAAAATGCTGACTTTTCAGAAACATAGTGCTAAATTAGTCTAAGCCATAGGCCTCAGTTTCTATTTTTCAAGAATCAGGTGAGCGTGAGAACCCAGCATTCTGGCCAGGAAAATTATGTCACCCTAACCATATAAGATGTAAATAAATAAAGACCCTCCTGGGAAAGCTTAGGTACACCTCCCTTCTATTTGGACCATCAAGTTTGACCAATTGTAAGGGGCAGCAGAAAAGTGGAGGGGGAATGGGTTGTGGTTTTTGTGGTTTTTTTAACCCTGCTTCAGCTTCTGTAATTTGGCTTTTCCTGCTCTCTCTCTTTCATAGAGAGTTAGGAACTGCCCAGCTTCTTCCAAGAACCAAATTAAATCTTAACTCTTTGCTGTCACTTTGAGAGGACTCTGAGTAATCATTTTGGATTAGGGTTTCAATACCTCATACAGTTTATGGGGGCTCCCAGTATAGTGGTCTTAGGGTGAGATGACCCCTGACTGAGCTTAAGGGCAGGTACTTGTTGAGAGTTTTACTCCAACAGTCCTTGATCCTGGTTGTGGAGTCTCCACATCCCTGAGACAAACGACCTGAAGCAGAGTAACTCAGTGGAAACAAAGACCAGGAGCAGATCTGAGAAATTTCCCTGAAGGAAACCTGGCTGGTGGAGTTGCAGTCAGGCAATTTATATGCTTATAACCCAGAGGTATGCAATCTGGTGAGTTAAAAGGGTAGTTGGCTCATGGGAGCACCAAGTGCTCTAGGGTGACTGCCGGTGGGCAGGCGACCCCCACTGTGAACCTAGTAGAGACTAGGACAATTCGTTGAGTCATGGACTCAGAGGTGCTAGTGATGGATCTCATGATAAATCATAGGGAAAAAGAACAATCTGAAGTTAAAGCTGCAGCAGGAGATTAAGAAATACCAAAGGACAGTCCATTAGGCAACCAGTTGCAAGATTGGGACCAATCATCAAAATATCAAAGTAAGGATAAGAAAAAGATGATTAAGCATTTTTGTGTTATGTGGGGGATAAAAATTTGGGTGGTGGAGTAATTTGGCCCAAATATAGCTCCACCGAGCACTGAGTGTGTCAGAGGTTGAATACCTGGGGAGAGTTCATGCATATTATGAAAATGTCATTCTAGAATGGGACCCTCGCCACCCCCAAGGATTAATAGTGGGAGGGGAGCCCCCTGGGGAAGACGAGTTTCCTATTCGGGGTCCCCACTGTGACAACAAGAACCCAGTGCATCAACCCATATACAGGATTTAAGGGAATTAATAATAATTGGAATTAAGAATGTGGTCCCAAAGATCCAAAGTTTAAAGAAAACCTTTGAGATTAAGCAAACAAAAGATGAGTCCCCATCGGCATTTTTAGAGAGATTAAAAGCAGGGATTCAGAAATATTCAGGGATTGATCCCTATAGTCCAGAAGGGAAAAATACACTGAAAATTCATTTTGTAACCAATGCCTGGCTGGACATAGCTAGGAAGTTACAGAAGATAAGACTTATGGAATGAAGAGCCCCTTGAAACCCTCTTGAAGGAAGCTACTAAAGTTTTTTATTAGAAGGGATGATGAACAACAGAAACAGACTCTTGCATATTAAAATATGAAACAATTCTCTTAGAAAGGGATGATTTAATACTAACTCAGGATCATAACCAGAATCCAGCTGAGTTTCTGTCTGCTTCCCCCAAGGATTCTCAACAATTAGAACACAGTTGTTTGGAAGTTGTGAATTTTCAGACTAAAGTGAGAGAGGACTTACAGGCATCACCCATTCCAGGTGGGGAAGATTGGTTTATAGATGGATTCTCACGGGTGGTGGAAGGAAAAAGGATGAATGGATATACTATAATAGATGGGAATAAAAATACAGTTGTTCAAGCAGGAGACCTTCCAAAAGAATGGTCTGCTCAGCCTTGTGAACTGTATGCACTAAACCAGGCATTAAAAGGATTAGAAAACAAAGGAGGGACTATCTATACTGATTCCAAAAATGCTTGTTGGACTTGGGGGCTAAGGGGTCCAATGAGGGACACTAGCATTTGCCCTATGGACAGGAAGTACTGCATAAAGCAAGTATGAGGCAAGTCTTGCAGAATTTACATCAAGGCAATCATTGGGGAGTCCAGAATCTGTGCTATGTGGTCTTAGCCAAGTATGTATCTCCTGGCCTCCACACATTAGCCAGGCAATTGGTAGATGGGTGTCTCATTTGTCGAAGGACAAATAGGCTGCCCAGCACTGAACACTGGGAGTGAGATAGCCTTTGGGAATTCAACCCTTTCAGAGCATACAGATGGATTTTACTGCCTCAAATACTTGTTGGTCATAGTAGACCATTTGATCTCCTGGGTAGAGGCCTTCCCTCTTTCAAGGGCAATTGCCCTCATAGTCAGCAAAATTCTGCTAGAACAAGTAATTCCCCAGTATGGTATGGTGGACAGGATTGATTCAGATCAAGGGACACACTTTACCTTCAAGGTTCTCCAGTCCCTTGCTGAAGCCTTGGAAATTTCCTGGGAACTACACACTCCCTAGCATCCACCCTCCTTTGGCAAGATGGAAAGAATGAATCAGGAAATTGAGACAGTTAACAAAATTGTCTCTTGAGACACAATTCCCTTGGACCAAATGCCTGCCCCTTGCATTGTTAAGGTTGGATAATAAGGATAAATTTGTCAACTAAGAACATTTATTGCACAGACTCCTCCTTTAGGGTTTGCAGTCCACAAATTTGAACCAGGCAATTGGGTGTTGATCTGGACGTGAAAGGAGGAAAAGTTGACTCCAAATTGGGAAGGACTGTTTCAGGTTCTCCTGACCTCAGACACTGCTGTGGGGACCCAGGAGTGAGGTTGGACCCACCATACCAGAGTAGAAAGATGTGTGAATCAACCAAAAGAATGGACTGTGGATTCTGAACCCACAAATGAATTGAAACTGCATTTTAAGCAAGTATAGGACTTATGGACTCTCCAACACCTCACTCAGGAGGTGGAGGATTCTTGGTATTCTCCCCTTTGTTATAATTTTGTTATCACTCCTTTACTTCCTAGCTGGTATAATTGTATATAATATAAGGGATTTCCACGTGGGACCCATTCCTGGGTGTAATTACAGTGTCACTCCCTGGGGTTGGCCCCATTCACTTTCTAGGCTCTGGTCAAGACTACAATCCTGCAGAAATATGCCTTAGATATCATGTTCTGAGAATGTCTCTCTTAAATTTGAGCCTATTGTTATATCAGGCCTCAGTTTTAGGCATCTTCTTTGAAGAGGAAAACACTTTTCAGAACTTAATTCAAACTATTGTTAATATTTTCAATGTAACTAACTGCTGGATTTGGAGGGGCCTCAAGGATTGAGCATGTGGCCATGGGTGCCAGTTCCACTTGAACCTGTTTGGTTATTGAGTAAAAAGTCCTTAGTACATAGGGAAACTGCATTTTGGAGTGAGAAGGAAGAAAACCAATGGCCACTGGAACAATCCATGACAGAGAGATATTGCCTTAACAAAACTGGGAAGGGACTTGACTTAGGACAAAGTAGTTGTAGGTGGACTTTCTCTGCCAAGGTTGACAATATACAATTAGTGTCAGATAGCAACAGGTACCAGGCCTTGGGATAGGACCCATTTACAGTGTAATGTTGGCACCTGGGTTAGATGTCACACTGGCAAAATGGATGTGAATCATTGCCAATATATACTCAGTGGAGTGGGAAGATGTAAAGGTGACCTATCCATAGCAGAATGTAAAAAAAGTATAATCAGGGAAATGGTCCCCTGATTACTCAGCTTCAAAGTTGGAGATGGGTAAATGATAATGAATGGGAAGGGTTCTTTATTACTTTTTGGAGTGCCCAAAATAGAGTTAGAGAACCTTGCATTGAGAGATGTAGCTGGAAGGGCCACAATTGTTGAAATGCCAGTACAAAAATGATGGGCAGATGAGATGTGACGGAGGCCCTCTAGGGCATCAGGATACACAGTATTACCCTGTAACAGAATATAATCAGAACAGGAGTTTCCAGAAAAAGAATCTGGCACTAAAAAGACATTATTGGGTATGTGGGCAAACAGCCTATACATGCCTCCCACTAAGCTGGACAGGGATCTTTTATATAGGATTAATTAGACCTGAGTTCTTTTTCCTCCCAGATCAAATAAGAAGTTCTTTAGGTGTTCAATTATATGATGACATAGGAAACCAGAAATGGAGTATAGATACTTCTCTAACAATAACAGGAGATGCTAATGGTTGGAGGAATGCCTGGCCCCAACAAAGGATAAGTAAGGAGTGTGGCCCTGTTACGTGGGCACAAGATGGGAGCTGGGGATACAGGAGACTAATCTATATGTTAAATAGAATCATTAAATGTCAGGCTGTAGGGGAAATTATAAATAATCAAATGGCAAAGGCACTGGATTTACTGGCAGATGAGATCACCCAAACTAGGGAAGCTGTACTACAACACAGATTAGTGTTAGATTATCTGTTGTCTGAGGAAGGGGATGTTTGTGGAAAATTGAATTTGTCCCCTTGTGGTATGAAAATTGATGACTGGAAAGTTGGTGAAGGAGATCACCACAGAAATTAGAAAAATAGCCCATGTCCCTGTCCAGACTTGAAACTCTTCCTTTAATACTTCATGGTGGGCTTGGTTTAGAGGGAGCTGGTGGCATCAATTAGTGTGCTAGGACTCCTAGTATTAGGAGTCTTGATAATCCTCCCTGCCTGTATACCATGAATGATATGGTTGTTTATTAGTACAGTTCATAAAATCCTCCCTCAAATTCTTTTGGCTGAAGACCAAGCCCGAATGCTGATGTTAAGGAGAGAAGGTTGGATTCCTGTGAGCCGAGATAGTGGAGATGAAGAAATTGAACAGCATTGTGAGGAGTTATTACAAAAATTCAAGCAGAACAGGGGATAGAATGGGTAAAAAGTCAGCAGAGAATATAATAAATAAGAGGAAGGATTTTGAGGGGAAAAGGTGCTAACTTTTTAGAAACATAGTGCTAAATTAGTCTAAGCCATCAGGCCTCAGTTTCTATTTCTCAAGAATCAGGTCAGTGTGAGAACCTGGATCTCTGGCTAGAAAAATTATGTTACCCTAGTCATATAAGATGTAAACAAAGACAGACCCTCCTGGGAAAGCTTAGGTACACCTCCCTTCTCTTCGGAACATCGAGTTTGACCAATTGTTGTAAGGGGCAGCAGAAAAGAGGAGGGGGAATGGGTTGTGGTTTTTGTGTTTTTTTTTTTTTTAACCCTGCTTCAGCTTCTGTAATGTGGCTTTTCCTGCTCTCTCTTTCATAGAGAGTTAGGAACTGCCCTGCTTCTTGCAAGAACCAAATAAAATCTTAACTCTTTGCTGCCACTTTAAGAGGACTCTGAGTAGACATTTTGGGTTAGGGTTTCAATACCCCATACAATATAATTGATTATACTAACAGTTTTCCTAATATTGAACCAACCCTGCATTCCTGGGATGAATCCCACTTGGTCAAAGTGTATTATCCCAGTGGTAAGTTGTAATCGTTTTGTTAAGATCTTTTTTAAGATTTTTGCCTCTATATTCATCAGGGAGATAGGTCTATAGTTTTCTTTCTCTTTTTTTTTACTCTTCCTGGGTTAGGTATCAGTACCATATTGGTGTCATAAAAAGAGTTAGGCATAGTTCTGTCTTCTCCTGTTTTTGCAAAGAGTTTATATAGAATTGGAACCAATTGTTCCTTAAATATTTGGTAGAATTCACTTGTGAATCCATCAAGCCCTAGAGATTTTTTATTAGGGAGTTCAATGATGGTTTGATGAATTTCTTTTTCTGAGATAGGGTTGTATAGGTATTTTATCTCCTCTTTACTTAACCTGGGCAACTTATATTTTTGCAAATATTCATCCATTTCACTTAAATTGTCAAATTTATTGGCATAGAGTTGGGCAAAATAATTTTGAATTATTACTTTAATTTCCTCCTCATTGGTGGTGAGTTTACCTTTTTCATTTATGATTCTAGCATTTTGGTTTTCTTCTTTCTTTTTTTTTAATCAAATTGACCAGAGGTTTATCAATTTTATTGTTTTTTTCATAAAACCAACTTTTGGTTTTATTAATTAATTCAATAGTTCTTTTGCTTTTGATATTATTAATTTCTCCTTTAATTTTTAGAATTTCTAAATTGGTATTTAATTGGGGATTTTTAATTTCTTCTTTCTCTAATTTTTAGTTGCATATTTAGTTCATTGATTTCCTCCTTCTCTAATTTATTCATGTAAGCATTTAAAGATATAATATATCCCCTGACAGCTGCTTTGAGTGAACCCCACATGTTTTGGTATGTTGTTTCATTATAGTTATTATCTAGGATAAAATGATTAATTCTTTCCATAATTTGTTTTTTGATCCACTTATTCTTTAAAATGAGGTCATTCAGTTACCAGTTGGTTCTGGGTCTATATCTCCCTGGCCCAGTATTGCATATGACTTTTATTGCATTGTGATCTGACAAAGATGTATTCAGTATTTCTGCCTTTCTGCAGTTTATCATTAGGTTTTTATGTCCTAGTATATGGTCAGTTTTTGTGTTAAGTGCCATGTACTGCAGAGAAAAAGGTATATTCCTTTCTATCCCCATTCAATCTCCACATAGGTCTATCATATATAGTTTTTCTAATAATCTTTTAACCTCCTTAACTTCTTTCTTGATTATTTTATGATTTGATTTATCTAGATCTGAGAGTGGGAGGTTGAGGTCTCCCACTAGTAGAGTTTTGCTGCCTATGTCTTCCTGTAGTTCTTTCAGCTTCTCCTCTAAGAATTTGGATGCTATCCCATTGGGTGCATATATATTCAGTATTGAAATCACTTTATTGTCTATGGTACCTTTTAGGAGGATATAGTTTCCTTCCTTATTTCTTTTACCACTTTTTATTTTTTGCAGCTGCTTTGTCTGAGATAAGAATTGCTACCCCTGATTTTTCACTTCAGCTGAAGCAAAATATATTTTGCTCCAACCTTTTACCTTTACTCTATATGTATATCTCTGCTTCAAAATGAGTTTATTGAAAGTAGCATATTGTAGGATTCTGATTTTTAATCCACTCTGCTATTTGCTTATGTATTAAGGGAGAGTTCATCCCATTCATATTCAGAGTTATAATTACTAATTCTTTATTGCCCTCCATGCTATCTTCCCTCTGTTTGTATTTTCCCCCTTCCCCCCTTATCTGTATTCCCCAGTACTTTGTTTCTGAATACCACCCCCTTCAGTGTGTTTACCCTCCTATATCCACCCCACCTTTCTTTCCCCTTTCCCTTTTTCCCTTCCCTTCCTTTTCTTAGTTCCCCTTTCTATCTCCCCCTCACTTTCTCCATCTGTCTCCCCTTTTTCTGTTTTAATACTTGAGAGGTTAGATGTTTTTTAAATTAACTGAGTATGTGTGTAAGTTAACTAAACCAAGTCTGATGAGAAGGAGATTCAGGTGTTTCTCATCTCCTCCCTTCTTCCCCTCTGTTACCATAGGTATTTTGTACCTCTTAGTGTAATGAGATTTATCCCATTCAATCCCCTCCCTCCTCCCATCTCTCTTTTTAAGGAGGAGGTGCTTTTAAATCATTCCATCTGAGTCATAGAAAATTCTGAGTATCCATCACTTCTAGCTAAGTACATTCTATCTAATAGAGTTACAATTCTTGAGAGTTATGAGAGTCTTTCTCCCAAGTAGGGTTATAGCTAGTTTCATCCTTTGGATAGCAGTCTCATGGATAAGTCATGAGTGTCCATCACTTCTGGCTAGGTATATTCTCTCTGTTAGAGTTACAATTCTCAAGAGTTATGAGAATCTTTTCTCCACGCTGGTATATAGCCAGGTTCAAATTTTGGGTAGCAATTCTTTTTCTTTACCCCTTTTTAACCTTTTCATGTGTCTCTTGAACCTCCTGTTTGATGTCCAAATTTTCTCTTTAGCTCTTGTCTTTTCATCAGGACTTTTTTTGGAATTCTTCCATTTTGTTAAATGTCCATCTTTTCCCCTGAAAAAGAAGGCTTAGCTTTGCAGGATAGCAGATTCTTGGCTGCATTCCAAGCTCCCTTGCTCTTCTGAATATCTCATTCCAGGCCCTTTGATCCCTTAATGTTGATGCAGCTAAATCCTGCATAATCCTTACTGTGGCTCCTTGGTATTTAAATTGTTTCTTTCTGGCTGCTTGAAGGATTTTCTCTTTTATTTGATAGTTCTGGAATTTGGCCAGGACATTCTTTGGTGTTTTCTTTTTAGGATCTTTTTCCAGAGGGGATCGCTGTATTCTTTGAATAACTACTTTGCCCTCTGGTTCCATGCTATCAGGGTAACTTTCCATCACTAGATCCTGTAATATTAAGTACAGTTTTTTTTCCCCCTTCAATGTTTTCAGGAAGTCCAATAATTCTCAGGTTAGCCCATCCTTGATCTATTCTCAAGGACAAGTGGTTTTGCTGATGAGGTATTTTACATTTTCTTCTATTTTTTATTTTTTTATTTTGTTTAACAGACTCTTGCTGTCTCATGAAGTCATTAGTTTCCTCAGACTGCATTCTTTCTTTAGAGAAGAATTTTCTTTATTTACCTTTTGCAATTCCTTTTCCAATTGGTCAGTTCTACTTTTGAAAGAGCTTTCCATTTGACCAATTGAGGTTTTAAGAGAATTTCTTTTTTGATTTGCCCAATTGAGGATCTGAGACAATTATTCTCATTTTGTATTTGTCCAATTGTATTTACCAATAATTTGTTTTCTTGTTGCAAGGTGTTAATTGACTTTCCCAAATTTTGCAATTGATTTTTAAACTCCTTCCTTATTTCTTCAAGGAAGTCTTTCTGTGTTGGAGACCAGATCATATTCTCCTCAGAGGTTCTAGGTCTCTCCCAGTTAGGGTATTTTCCTTCCAAGAATTTTTCTATGGATCCACCTTTCCACTGACCTTTCTTCATTTTGCTAAGTCCTTGAGTTGGGGAGGGGCTGGTTCACAAAGGTTTGGTGTTGGAATCCCTAGAGACTTTACTCACTGAGAGCAATATCTCCAGCTAGCCAGTATGGGGTGCTAGAGGATTTGCTCACTGAGTGCAATTTCGCCACTGGCCAGTAGGAGTTGCTGGTTGCTTCCTCTGGAGTGTCTGTGACCTTGATTAATGAAGGGAGTGATTGAAGCTGTTAAATACTTTTTTTCTTCAACCAATGGTGGGCTCTTCTCTGGGGTGAAGTCATCCCTCCCCCTATTGTCAGCTGGGCTGGTTTTTCTGCTCAACATCTTTGCCTAAGGCAGAGGTAGTATGTAATTCTGTTTGTTCTGGGAAGAGTTCTCAGCAGCAGTGGAGGTGTGGACTTGGAGTTCTTCCTGACCAGAGGAGCCCAGGGATGATGTTCACTGCTCTCCTGCATTGGAACTCTTCCCCCCAGCCCTTTCGACAAATTCCAGAGAGTCACACCAACACCAATGCCTCTGCTCCCTAGTTGACCCAAGCCCCCATGGTCGACCAGGCTCTAGGCTGATCAAGCAGGTCTAACTCTTGGACCCTCGGGCTCCTGGGCTCCAACCCCACCACTAATCAGGCTGATCTGCAGCTGATCCATCCTCTGTGCTGGGATTCACCCACGACTATGGAAGACCAATCCTGAGGTAGACTTTCTTTCTTCTGGGTTTTGTGGATCAGATTTCTGTTAAGAGGTTTGTTTCATATCATAGATGGGGAAATATCAGGAGACTTTAGAACTGTGCCTGTCTTCTCTCTGCCATCTTGGCTGGAAGTGAATAATATCTTCTTAAAGAAGTCCAAGATCACAATTATTTTTTAAAAACTGACATTGCTGCATTGAGTCTTTAATCCACTATAACCTCTGAATTTTTCTGAAGCATTACTGAATAATTATATTTTCCCTTTCTGAGGTTAAATTTTTGTACTAAAGAGCAAAACTTTATATTTATTCCTCTAAAACATCATCTTGTTAGATTCAACCCAATTACCTAACAACCAAATCCTTTGATACATTGAATCTGTCATCTAGTCTATTAGGTATCCTTCATACCTGATGTCTAAAGACAGATTCAGAGACAGGGTACTGCAGAATTCCCATCATACTGAACCAGTTGAACCAATTGACTGTAACTGTATACAATGTTCTCTTGATTCTATTCACTTCACTGCTCCAGTTCATGGTAGTCTTCAGGTTTTTCTGAAATTATTAGTTCATCATTTCTTATGGCATAATACTATCTCATTATAATTACACATTACAACTTGTTCAGTAATTGTTCAAGTAATAGACATTCCTTCAATTTCCAATTCTTTTTCATCAAAAAAATAACTTATGTAAATATTTTATACAGAGGCCACTGCATTTCAAGTATAGCTGTCACAGTTCTGAATCCATTTGATAATATTATTATCTAATCTGTATCATTTCATCTTCTCTATAAGAACATTATAAGCTACTTTATCAAAAGCTTTAATGCAATCTAAGTAAGTTATTATGCTTAGCATTCCCATCATTTAAAAGTTAATAATTCTTTCCAAAAGGAGTCAGTGGAAGTTGCCTTTACTTCTTGAGAGGGCTTAATTTCAGTAGCCTTATGTATTAAGTTCTTACATGGGGTCATTGAGTAACTGATTTTCTACTTCTTCCATATAGCTTCTCACCCTCTTCAATAATAATAATCAAGATTTCATTCTCATCCAATATTGCTGACCAATGTCATTTTAAGACAGGCATGATACTCAATACTGTTCTGGCTCAGTATTAGAATGAAGTGAGATGTTCATATACCATATGATATCTAAAAAAAATAACTTTATATAACAGTGGTATAACAAGGAGATAGCATCCATTTAGGTAAACTAATGCATTTAACAGGGTCATTGAAGTTAACTGTTTTGGAAGACATACTTATAACTTGAATCTTAGCCTATTCAAGTAGTTTTCTACCTTTTAGGTGAAAAAAAACTAGTTTAATCAACATTTCAAAGATCCTAGTAAATTTTGCTAATTCTACAAGAGGAAAGATAAAGAATTTAATTTTGTACATATTATGTTTGATATGCTCATAGAACAGCTACTTTGAAATATATAATTGACAGTTGGATATATATGACCAAATTGGAGGAAAGAGACAAGAACTAGATACATAGTTTTAGAAATAATCATTATAGAGAAGACAATTATATTCATGGGAGTTGACCAAGTTTTAAATGAGAGGCCAGAGGTAGAAAGAGGCCCAGTAAAGAGCCTTACTTATGGTATTCCCATAGTTACAAAGTGTGATACAAATAGCAAAGGGGATTGAGAGGAAACCATTAGTCAGATAGAAAAACCAAGAGAAAAGTAATGACATAAATAACCAGATAAGAGAAGATATGGAGAAAAGAGCAAAGTCAAAAATGTCAATCACTGCAGAAAGGTCAAGAATGAGGATTTAGAAAAAAGCCATGAGATTGGGCAAATGAGAGATGACTTAGTAACTTTGGCGGAAGCAAGGATCATTTGACTAAGATCAGAAATCAGAAATGAGATATCAGAGGACTGAGAAATGAGAGAGGAGAAGAAATAGAGAAAACCAGTATAGAGTTTTTTCTAGCTAATTGATTAATTAGAAAATATTTTTGTTCATAAGAAGGAATTTCAGGCAATACTTGACAATACTAAATTAGTAAGGTATAGAAATGGAGAATTTGAAGAATCATGAGTATCTGTTGTTTGGGAGCAGGCATCTAAATATATGCCTATCTTTTTACAGACAGATTATTTCAAATCTACTTATGTCTCTGACCAAATTGGATAATTGATCCTTTTTGAATGTATAGCCAGTGAAGGGAAAAATGGAAGTTTTTGTTCTTTTGTGTTTTGCATAGAGAATTTTTTTTTTGCATATTGAGTAGATGGATAAATAGACATGTTTACTGATTTCTTAGTCATGCTCAAATACTCTTATACACTAGTCAGTGAGACACTTAGGAGTATTATATGAAGATGAAAAGGAGGAAGGAATAATTGTTTTAGTATCAGTCACAAACTGGTACAAATACAGCAATACTAATACCAACAATGATGAGGATGATAAGTGGCATCTAGAGTACTTCAAAGTTTACAAAGTTATCTTGTTTGATCTTCATTACAGCCATGTGAGGTCAATATTATAGTTATAGTGATCACCAGTTTATTGATGAAGGAAACAGTACTTCAGTAACAATAAGGTATTTTTCCATGGTCATGCAGATAGTAAATGTTACAGGTAAGGTTGAACAAGAGTTGGAGGATTAGGTGAAATAAAGAATGCAAAATCACACTTTTACTTTTGAAAATGATTATAGTGATATACAAACAAAGATTTTATTTGTCATACTTGTGACATTACAAAGCTGATCCACTTCTGGGGTTGACATTAGACTTAAACAAAATAATATGCATAAATAGTGTGGTTTGAAAAGCATGAAAATGAAAAACACATATTACATGGAAATAAATTAAATAGTTGTCAAGATTCCTGAAATTTCAATTAATAGTCACATCCCTGGGCCTGAGATCTTATTTGTCCTTCTTCAACTCACACTCAAAGAAAGGTTCAATTCCCTGGATAACAACTCCCCAAGGGTACTCCATGGATTTGTACTTTTAATGCTATAATTGAAGAATCTGCCTTTATTCCAGCCTCTCAGAGGACATAACTTACAACTAAGATATTTACTGAATTGCAATAGTAGGAAAATTAGCAATACAAAACATATCCCTCATCAACCTGGGTTGACTTTCTCCCACAAATACGCATGAAACTAAGGGAGTGGACATACACAGGGTTAGTAAATGGGAAAGTACATAAGGAGGGAACATATATGACCAATGCAGCTGTGAGCAGGGGCAATACTGCAGGATAGTAGGGGCCTGTATATTCTGTCCTGTGCTCCCTGAACTTGGTTCTCTATCATGATAGCTAAGCTGTGTCAGAAGAGAATAAGAAAACACTTATCTTTCCTACCTGGTGGATTTGATTGATTGAACCATTGTCAACGATATAAGAAAGAACATGGAAACCAGGAAAGTTTTCATAAGATTAGAGAAGGGTGAATATTACTGTGATTGTCAAAAAAATGGAAAATAAAATATTCCATAAAATATAGATCAATGTCCTTTACTTTTATTCCTTGGAAAATTCTAGAATATATCATTAAAGAACAAGTTAGTGGGCATTTAGCAAGCAAAGTAAAGATTATGGTGAGCTAGAATATCTTCATCAAAAAACTAAGCTGTGTTCCAAGTCCAATTCCATTCCTAACCTTCTCTCCTAATCATTTTCCTTTCCAAAGTAGAACCATTTTATCCTTAGGTGCATTTTACCTTCCCCAACCCAAACATCTGGGTGCCAGCTGTTCTTGGGAGTTTGCATAGTCTGTCTCCTGCTTCTCAGTGTTTTTAAAGAAAACTCAATAACCTCTCAAAGGTGATCGCCTAATCAATATTTCTTCCTAGAATAAGCCAAATACAAAGTGCCTATCTTGCATCAAAATCACATACTTCTTCCCCCAGGAAGTGATCTTTCATGGAACTCTGTTTGGTTGAGACTTTTTCTTTCATTCCCCTATATTCAGTCCTCCCTTTGGCTGACCCTTCCATTCTACTGCAGCTTTTCTTTGGCTTAAAGTCTGTGAAGGTCATTGTTTGTCCATGGACCTGGTAAGGATATGCCAACCACTGACCTTCACCTCTCCTTTTCTGATTTCCTCATTTGCACTCTTCAGTTTTGTTGCACAAAATACATTAGTTCCTATAGGAGGATTGTATACAAGAAATTATATTTGGAACAACAATTCACATTTTATACCAAGATAAAATCCAAATGAACACATGACCTAGATAAAAGGTCACTCTGTCAATAAAAGGAAGAAATCTGGAGAAAATTGCCTACTAGATCTATGGAAAGAAGAAAAGTCAGAGAATTGAGAGGATCAAATGATATAAAATGGATAATTTTAATTACATAAATTTTATTTTAACATTTTTTGCAAAGACAGACATATAAAGTCTCATTAAATGAGAAACAATTAACTAGGAAAAAAGTTTTTACAGCAAGTTTCTCTGATAAGGATATCATTTCAATACATGCAGGGTATCCTAAAAATCTTAATGAAGTGTTAAGCTTTTATAAATTAAAATTTATTTTTTTAAGTTGCCAAAAATAAATTTATTCATTGGCAACATCCAAAAGAAGAAACACACACACACACACACACACACACACACACACACACACACACACAAACACAAATCTTATTATGTAGTTTAGGTGTTTGACTTCTCTATTAAGAGATGGTAGTATGTTTCATCATTAGTACTCTTTCTAAGTTGTTTGTCTTTACAATATTTTTAATCATTATATACTTCTTTTTCTGTTCTGTTTACTTTACTTCGAATTAGGTCATATATCTTTTCCCTAAATAATCTAAAACTATTCCCTTCATCTTTTCTTTTGTTGTTGTTCAGTCATTTATCAGTCATGTCAGATGTTTTGTTACCACTTTTGGTGTTTTTCTTGGCAAATCTTTGCCAAATGATTTGTCATTTTCTTCTCCAGTTCATTTTACAGATTAGAAATTGAAGTAAACAGGGTTAAATGACTTGTCCAGGATCACACAGCTAGTAAATGTTTGAGACCAGTTTGAACTCACAAAGATGTCTTCCTAACTTCAGATCTGGTTCTCTATCCACAGTGCCACCTAGTGACCCTTATCATTTCTTAGAGTATAATAATATTCTATTATATTTATATTACATAAATTGTTTAGTCATATCCCAATTGATGGACGCTCCCTAAGAGTCCCTTTTTGTCATCTTAAAAAAACCTTTAGTTATTTTGTATATCCTCCAAGTTTGTCTGTCTGTCTGTCTGTTTCTTTCTTTCTTTCTTTCTTTCTTTCTTTCTTTCTTTCTTTCTTTCTTTCTTTCTTTCTTTTTCTTTCTTTCTTTTTCCTTCCTTCCTTCCCTCCATCTATCTATCTATCTATCTATCTATCTATCTATCTATCTATCTATCTATCTCTTTTTAGGATTAATCCCTCCCTTTCTCCCAGTTTTCCCTAATGAGTGGAATATGCATGTGTGTGCATTTAGCCCTTTGAACAATTCAGAAGAAAATGAGACTCATACCAAGTGTCAGTCATTCCTCCCTCCATTCCTTGTTTATGTAGACTTCTATTTGTATGAGATCATTTCCCTAATTTTCTTTTGCCTCCTCCTAGTGTATTCCTCTACCATCTCTTTTCATTCTCTCTTGTGATTGACACAATGGAACATCCCAGACCTTCTAATTTCACTTCTTGCATCATCTGTAGTATTGCTAAGGCATAAGTATCATCTCTTTATATTTGAATATAAGTAATTTTTACTTCTCTGTCCTTTGTGATTTTTTCCTCCATTTTTCCTTTTTTCACATTTCTTTTAATGCCTGTGTTTGAGCTTCAGTCTTTCTACACAGCTGTGGTCTTTTCATTTCAAATATTTGGAAATCCTCTATTTCATTAATCATTACCATTTTTCCCCTACCTTCTTTGAGGTGTTATTTATAGCTATTTTGTAGTCATTCTCTTCTGGCCCTAATATCATTGTTCTCCCCTGAGTCTTTCTGAGTAGGTTCTTTTAGGCTATAAATCTAAGTTCTTTGTCTTCTAGAAAATCATATCCCAAGCTCTGTTCCTTTATGGTGCTGCCTGAAAAACCATGTTTGCTGTTCCTTGGTATTTCAATTTCTTTCTGGCTGCTTCCAATTATTTTTCTTTGTCTTAGAAACAGTGGATTTTGACTATCATCTTATTAGTAGTTTTCATCTTGTAATTCATTTTAGGAAATGACTGGCAGATTCTTTTAGTTTCTATCTTGCCCTCTAGTTCTAATAGATATAGTCATTTTATTAAAGTTTTCTTTAAATAAGACATTTAAGCTTTTTTGTATTTTAATTATAATTCGAGGTGATTCAATGATTCTTAAAATTTTTTCTCCCTAATGGTTTTCCAGATAAGTTAGGGTTTTTTTTCCTATGGTATACCTAATATTTTCTTCTATTTTTGACAACATTTTGATTTTGTTTTAATATTTCTTGTCTCATGGAGACATTGACTTCTAGTTTTTCCATTTTAAACTTCAGTAGTTTGTTGCTTGGTCAAAGTTTTGTAATTCTTGTCCTAAGTTGTAAATTCATTTTTCAATTCTTTCTTTCGCAGTCTCATTTCTTTTCTATTTCTTTTCCTCTCGTGTTCTGATTAATACTGAAGATGGCAGTGTAGAAGGAAAAATTATATTGATTTCTCCATCAGCACAATGCCCAAATCTCCTTGAAACAGACCTAGAAAAAAGCACTAGACTAAATCCTGATCAGGAAATCCAAGAAAAAGTAGTCATTTATCTAGATCAAGTTGGTATTGGAAGGTTGATAGGACAATGAATATTGGAGATACAGTCTTACTGCATTTGGAGGGTTTGCTCATTTCTTCCAAAAATTCTTTTTGAACTTTTGCCCAAACTGTACTTTACTGTGACATTTTGTTTATAGCTGTTTTTCAGCCAATTTCTTCTGAGTTTGTGTCTTGAACTTACTTCTACCATCATAGGTTTTAATGGTGGAATTCTTTTTTTGTTGTTGTTTGCTGTTGGTTTGTTAATTATTCCAGTCTACTTCCTGACAACAGATGATGTGAGGGCCAACCTTTCTGAACTTCCAAAGTCCTTTTGCTGCTTTCATAAGCTATTTAGTATTATATTATTCCAGCCCAATACCCCAGAACTCCCTTTCTGGCTGTAGGTTTCCTTCTTAGTCTGCTCTGAATTTTTGACCTAGAACTCTGTAGTGATAGACAAATCTTCCAGTTATCACTTGTTCCCACATTCTATGTGTAGTCTCCTGGTATTAGGACTTTATTGGGTCTTAGGACACATCCTCTCCATTGGCTAGAGTGTTCTGAATGACTCATTCTTGACCAGAACCTGTCCTCAGTGTTCACTGGCCTCTCTGCTTACCTATGTCAACTTCATCTAGAAAAATTGCTCGATTTTTCTTGGATTTCCAGATTAGGATCCAGTCTAATGCTTTTTCTAGGTCTGTTTCAAGATGATGATAATGGAGGAATCACTGTGATTTTTCCTACTGCTCTGTCATTTTCAGGACTATTCTTTCATAACTGTGTGACCTTGGGCAAGTCACAACTCCAAATTACCCTCATGCCCCTCCCAGCACTAAAGCTCAGAATAATCTGCAGTTACAAGGAATTTAAGACTATTTTTAGCTTTTTTGAGGGAAATGAAGAGGATAAAAAAGCAAAAAGAAATAGGATCAGTGTTCAGGATAGGTGGAACTGTGATGTCATATGAAGGAGAAAGGATAGACATGTTGAACTCTATTCCAATCATTTTATCTCTGCCATGGAGAATGACTTTTAGAATAAAGAGGATAAGAAGAACATGTTTTGTTTTGGTTTTCTCCCCACCAATGCCCTCCCCCCTTCCAGGCAATATTTCTTAGGAGACATTTTATTGCATAAATAGAGAAGGAAAGGAAGTTTTCAAAGTTTCAAAATTATCTCTTACTCAGCATCTCTCACGTTTTTATCATCTAAATCAGTATTCTATTCCTCCTTTTCTTTTAATTTTATTCCTTTTATTTTCAGCTCCAAATTCTTTCCCTTTCTTCCCTTTCTCTCTACTATCTCATATATTGAGAAGACAGGAAATGTACCTGTAGGAACAAGGTTAATGGGAAATTGCTGCTAAAGATTAGCAGAAAGATAAGACAACACCTAACTATAGTTGATAAATTTAAGTTTCCAGTCCTGAATGAATGAATCATCTTGTAGATAGGATTATGGAGTCATTTTCACTGTTTTTTAAAAAATATGGTGAAGAACAAGACAGGAACCATTTGGAAATGGGCAATTATTGTCTCATTTTTCAAAATAATTAAGAGATTGCTTTTAAACCACAGGTCAATGGACTGGATTAGAAAAAGTTCCAGAACATAGTTAAAACAATGATTAGTGAAGATCTAGAAAGGAAGCAGTGATAATTATTATGAAGCAGTATATTTTTCTTAAGAATAAGTCATACCAGGGGTGGCTAGGTGGCACAGTGGATAGAGCACCGGCCCTGGAGTCAGGAGTACCTGAGTTCAAATCCAGCATCAGACACTTAATATTTACCTAACTGTTTGGCCTTGGGCAAGGTACTTAACCCCATTGCTTTGAAAAATTTAAAAAAATTAAAAAAAGAATAAGTCATACCAACCTAAAAAATTACATTTTTTTTTGATTGAGGCTATAAGACTAGTAGATCAGGAGAATGCTTTGGATTTCATTACCTAGATTTTAGCAAGGAATGTGTCAATGATTCTCACAGTCCTGTGGAAATATGTGATGTAGACAATAATTTAGTTAAAGTAGATTCAGAACTGATGGCTGATTTTTATAATAATCACTAATGATTTGATACTCATTTGCAAAAAGTTCTTTAGTGAAGTATTCCAACAAAAGATAACTATTAAGTGTGATAACATTGGTATGAAAAAAATATCAGCTTTATAACTACAAAATTATGGAGATGGGGCTGGATAGTGCTCCACTTGCTATAAATCTGAGGTTTTATGGGACTACAAGCTCTTTATGATTCAACAGTAGTAGGACATTGATAATTCAATATTAATCTTTATTAAGAGAGGCTTGTTCAGATTGAGGGCATGATAGTCTTATTGCATTCTGCTCTGGACAGAGTACATCTGTACAATTGTGTTCATCTCTGAACTACAGGATTTAGGAAGGTCATTGATAAAATGAAGGGTACCTGAGAATGATGAGATAGTGAAGGTCATAGGGATGAGTATCACTTGAACAAACCAGTTGTTGGAGTAGTTACCAGTTAGACTAGTAAAGGAAAAAAAACTTAGGGAATGAGAGAGAAAGGAGGGAAGGAAGGAAGGAAGGAAGGAAGGAAGGAAGGAAGGAAGGAAGGAAGGAAGGAAGGAAGGAAGGAAGGAAGCATTTCTTAAACTTATTATGAGCCAGGTACTGTGATAAGTGCTTTTGAAATATCTCATTTGGGGGCAACTAAGTGGAATAGAGCACTGGCCCTGAAGTCAGGAGGACCTGAGTTTAAAGGTCTTCTCAGACACATAATTACCTAGCTCTGTGACCTTGGGCAAGTCACAACTCCACTGCTTTGTCTAAAAAAAAGAATATCCCATTTGATCCTTACTACCCTGTGAGGTAGATACTATTATTAACCCCACTTTACAATCGAGAAAACTGAGGCAGACCAGGGTTAAGTGAATTACCCAGGGTCACAAAACTAAGACTGGATTTGAACTCAAGTTTTCCTGAGTTCACATCCAATGTTCTATCCACTGTACTATCTATTCCACATAGCAGAAAATTATCTTTGAATAATGGAAGGTCTTTCATATAAGAGTGAAATTTTTTTCTGTTTGACCCCCATTTCATCGCAACCTAAAGGCAAATTGCCTAAAAGCTAGAACTATCTGCAACTGCCTTGGTAAGTCCTGGGAGGTCAAGTGTTTCCCTTCGCTAGAGGTCTTTTGAACAAAAATCAAATGGACACATTTAATTTGTTGTAGAGGAGATCTATTCTATGGATGGTCTGGACTAGATGGCCTCTGAGTTCCCTTCCAGTTGAGATTTTGGTTCTGCGAAGCATGTTGGAGCATAATGGTATATATAGATACATAGTAACCTCCACAGTGCTTGGACTGCAACAACAAACTTTTAAAATTAGATAAAGTAACCCTTGTCAGATATGGTTAAATAGTTCTGTTTGGGGCAAATTGTAGTCTATAAGCTTCCCCAGGAAAATAGGGTCCAAACTTTGAATTATCCCTAAGAACAAATACATTTTTCTGGCTATGACAGATGTTTAATCAGCATCTGTTGTAGTAGCTTGGACCAACTGGCTCCTTAAGGCCTTTTCAGGAAATGAGAATTTACTTATTCTTTAATAGGTATTGCTTCTTATCGAATGAGATTTTTGTAAAGGGCTTAGTATAGTGTCTATCACAGAGTAGGTATTTAAATGCTTATTTCTTCCCTCCTTTCTTATATATTTTCTTTTTTTTTTCTCTTTTTATGGGAGGAAAAATAACTCCTGTACCATTAAAGAGCAAAACTTTTAAAAAGCAGAAACAATGAGAACAAGAGTGATAGCTGTCAGCTAGCAAAAAATGCAATAGCATTCTGAGAGACTAGAATTATGGTCTAGACTTTTTCAGAAGTTCTTTCTCTTTTGATGACATTATAGTGTGCTTAGTTTTAGAATAGAGAAATCTCCTAAAATAACTCATGACAACTCAAAATACCTCTTGGTGGCTTAAATCATAACATTTATCAGACAAAATATCACCCACATAAATTCTATTAATATTTATTGGTTTTAAAACTTCATATGCATCTTTGTGAATGTGGAAGGTGAAGATACAAATGCATATCAGTGCTGATTTCGTTATTTTTATGTATCCATAATTGCAAATGAAATGCATTAGCATTACTAACTATATTTATAGATGACATTTATGTGGCACTCTAAAATCTCATATGATTTTCATAGTAACTTTCTAAGGTAGGCAGTATGGGGATTATCATTCCTATGAGCAGCTGAATAGCTTGTGCAAAATTTTAGTTAGTATCAGAGCTTACACTTGAATCTAGATCTTTCTGTTTCATCTAGCGCTCATTCCCTTAAACTTTATTTAATGTGATTCTCTCAGCAAGACTAAAACTAGCTTAGAAGATAAGGAAACGAACTTGAACTGTGTGTTTTCTGAAAATTTGATAGGCCTTATAATTTTTTTTTAAAAGACGTCTTCTTTTTAGGTTTTTTGCAAGGCAAATGGGGTTAAGTGGCTTGCCCAAGACCACACAGCTAGGTAATTATCAAGTGTCTGAGACCAGATTTGAACTCAGGTACTCTTGACTCCAGGGCTGGTGCTTTATCCACTGTGCCACCTAGCTGCCCCAAGATGTCTTTTTTAACTAGAAGAAAGTAATTTTTATTTTTATTTTTAAATTTAAATATTTAATTAATTTGTTTTTCCAACTACATGCAGCAGTTTTTACCAAATTTTTTGCATTTTTTTTTCATTTTTCTCCCTCCCTTCCTTCCCTCCCACAACCCCCGACAGAAAGCATTTGATAATTTATAATTTATTTCTACATTTATAATCATGCTAAGCATAGATCCATATTGGTGATAGCTAAGTGCCCCAGTGGATGGAGCACTGGCCTTGGAGTCAGGAGGACAGAAGTTTGAATCCAGCCTGACACTTGACTCATACTAGGTGTGTGACCTTGGGCAAGTCGCTTAACCTTAATTTTCTCACATCCAGGACCATCTCCAGTCATCCTGATTCATTGGCCACTGGACCCAGAAGGTTCTAGATGTGAAAGTGAGACTGGTGACTTAGCATAGCACCCTCTCGCTCAAATCTAATTCATGTATTTGTCATGACATCATTTCCCTGATTGTTACCAAAATAACAAAGGACAAAACATTATAAGAAGAATCCAATCCAAATGGAAGAAAAATATTAGAAAGAAAAAAATGACTTAGTACATAAAACAACTTTTAAAAATTGAAGATAGTAGACTTTGGTCTTCATTTTAATCTCCTCAGTTTCTTTTCTGGATATGAATATTTCCCATCACAAGTGTTTTAGAATTGTCTTTGATTATTATACTGCTGATCATCAATCCATTTTATTGCTACTGTTATAATGTTCTTTTGGTTCTGCTCATTTCACTCTGCATCAATTCATGGAAGTCTTTCCAGACTTCTCTCTCTCTGTCCTTCAAGATTTCTAATAGAATCATAGTGTTCCATCACATTCATATGCTACAATTTGTTCATTTTCCAACTGATGGGCCTCCCCTTGCTTTACATTTCTTTGCCACTACAGAAAGAGCTGCTATGAATATTTTTGTACGTGAGGGATCTTTATCCTTTGCAAAACTTTCTTAAATATTTTCTCATTGACTGAAGGAAGTTCTAAAGGGGAAACTAACCGTATAGTGTGGTATAGGATTAATTCATTGATGCCATATGCCTCATGATAATTTCTTTAATGTTCCTTTCCTGCTGGTAATGAACTCAATTTTAGAGATTAGTTAATTGGAGTTCAAATAGAGAGATATAGTCAATGCTGAGACAATCTCTTCCTTCCTTCCTTCCTTCCTTCCTTCCTCTTGAGTTCCCCTGTCCACCAGGGGATTAATTTGACTCAGGAGAAAAAAGAAACATGCATACACTCCGGTGGGGATGCTATCAGGACAACTAACAGTGCTGTTAATTAATAGCGTTAAATAGTTCTTTATAGCAGAAAACCACAAAATTAGTATACAGAATAAAAGCAATGATGTAACTCTAACTTGGGCAGGACATAACCTAGCATCATGTAAATCAGGTCAAGAAGTTCCAGTACAGGGCTATCACACAAGCGAGGCCATGGATGACATAGTTGTGTTATCATGGCAGAGTTCCATGGAAAGCCTTCAGCTCAAGGGTCACAAAAGCTTGGGTTTCTTTAGCCAAAACTAACCTATAAACCCAAACTTGCTTGAGCAGTTCTCAACACTTTCCTTCCTTCCTTCCTTCCTTCCTTCCTTCCTTCCTTCCTTCCTTCCTTCCTTCCTTCCTTCCTTCCTTCCTTCCTTCCTTCCTTCCTCCCTCCCTCCCTCCCTCCCTCTCTCTCTCTCTTCTTCCTTTCTTTTTGACTAAATTAAAGAGACCTCTACTTCATTTGTTTCTTACCTAGCATTAATCACTGAACAAGCATTGCCTCATCAAACTGAGAGCTGATAAAGACCTTTGCTAAAAAAGGACAAGGTCTCCCACTGCCATCTTCAGTTGTCCTGATCCATATCTGGCCACTAGATTTAGATGCCTCCAGAGGAAAAAGTAATCTCTGTGTAATCAAAAGTCAATGGAAGTAATGGCAAAGTAATGGCACCATTAAATGGTGCCCATTGTTTCTTCCTGTATCATTAGAGCTATAATACATGGTAGCATCCTCCAGATATGAAGAATCGTTCTTTGGAAGAGATTTTTTCTGAATGAAGAGACTGCACTGTTCAATTCTGTTTTCATTTTGCCAAGTGTTACAGAGAGACAGTGCAATAACAAAGCCCCACAAGAAAGGGGCAACAGTGAGTAACACCTGGAACCACTTGCTGGAGGAACTAAAGAATGACTCAGATAAACATCTTTTCAGAGAACCAAAGAGCAAGGAGCAAAGTCATGACTTGTGGACTGGTAGTTTCATCTATAGCAACCCTTACATTGGAACATGCAAGTTACTCTGGAGGTTTACAAGGGAATTGGAGTGGGGTGGCAACTTTAACTTATTGTGAGATTTCTGGGTTACTTTTTTAATAGTCCTTTCAGCAGAACTTTCTTCTGTCATATTATAATTTGGATGCAGGTCTCAGCGTACTAAATTTGACCATCATAGATTTTCTAATTTTCTAACAAATTACATACAGAGCTCACCAAATTTACTTAGCAATCTCTAACACTTTTACTGTTGGTTGCATCTTAAGCCTGTTTCTATGGCAACAGATGCTGCAAAACCAAGGAAGGCGCTATAACATTAATTACTGTTTCAATTTGAAATTGATTGATTTCTGAGTAAATTTTGATGACGGCATGGTAGAATGCCACCTTCTGTATTAAAACAGGTTAATACATATAATAAGATGTTGTGTATTATAAAGGAAAATCAGTGTATAGCTACTTCTTCATTCCATATCACTTCTAAGGACAGAATACTCACCATAGTATCCAAAGTCAATCATGAAGGGGAAGTGAACAGGTGACTTTCATCCAACATGTTTAAATTATCTTGAGTTTTCAGTGATTATACAGTTTTTAAAATGACACAAAGCTGGAAATAAGAGTTAATGCATTGGGGTCGGGGGTGGCTAGGTGGTGTAGTGGATAAAGCACTGGCCTTGGAGTCAGGAGTACCTGGGTTCAAATCCAGTCTCAGAGACTTAATAATTACCTATCTGTGTGGCCTTGGGCAAGCAACTTGACCCCATTTGCCTTGCAAAAAATCTAAAAAAAAAGAGTTAATGCATTGGATGACAGAATTATTATAAAAGTTCCATAGTCTAGAACTTGGGACCAAATAATTATAAGGAATAATGGTTTCTTTCTGGATTTTTACAAGACTATGGGGTTGAGTGATTTGCCATGGTCATACAGCTAAGCAAGTATTAAGTGTCTAAGGTCACATTTGAAGCCAGTCTTCCTGACTCCAGGGTTGGTGCTCTATCCACTGCACCACCTAGATGTCCCTATAAGGAACCTTAATAGGAATAATGTAAATTCCTATTATTGGGTTCCAAAAATCAACTGCCTAAATAAGGGTTGAAGGAGACACAACTTTATTGCATATAGAAAAGACCTAAAAGTTTTGATTGGCTAGCCCTAAAACAGTATACTGGAGTCATGATTTCCATACTATTGGTGTTTTGAAATGTTTTTATTGTTAACAAATTGACAAGTTGAATTGAATTGAGCACAAATTTATAATATGAATAAATTTTGTAATGTAGCTTCCAGAAAAGTTTAGGAAAATTTCATTTGCATTAATGGAAATATAGCTTCCAGTATATCTGGTAAAAAATTTGAAAGTTAGGCAAGGTTTAAAAAGTATACACCTACTATGTTTGAAAAATTCCATCCATATGCTACTACCCCCACACTGTTACTTCCCTCTGTTGTTCTCCTCTCTCAGAACTGGGGTACACAAAGATTAAAACAGATTGGTGTGGTAGCCTAATGTGCTGATCTAGGTCCTAGCCAGCATAAAGCATGAAAGTCTAAAACTGTTTATAACAGACTTTTCTTGTTTTGCAAGCTTTAAGTAATTATATAAACTTTATCCTCTATGTTCCATGCTGTGTATGATAGGTTTGAGGTATAGGGTGTGACTCAAGACTTAACAGTTATGAAAGGAAGTTTATTTCAGGGATATAGGAAGAAAAAAGTCACCCAATGAGCACAGACACAGCAGACTTCAATCCTTATAGTCTCATCAATACAAAACGTTGAGAACCCTAGTGTCCTGATTCTGGGGAACATGATGGTTGATCCAGTAATCCAGGTGGAAATTAGGACACTATTCCTACCAGTCATTTTCTGATTGTACTGTATTCTCTGGAGAAGGGGGTGATTTATGTTCCCCTAGCCTAGATAGAAATTGTAGAACTTTTTCTCCCCAACTAGAGGGCAGAAGTATCAACCTACCCTTATTTCATGTTGAAGTATTCTCTAAGTAGCCTTGCATAGGAGATCTGCAGAAGGGTTGAGGATAGGAGATGAAGATGCATTCTAGGGAGAGATGACTCCTGTATAATATAAACTTAAGTAGAAAAGTACAACTTATGATAGGAGGAGGGTAGCTAGATGGTGTTTGAATGGCTTACTGTCAGGAAAACTCTTACTGAGTTCAAATCTCACCTCAGACACTTACTGTCTGACCCTGGAATCCTACTTGATTCAATTCATTATCTATATAATTAGCTAGAGAAGGAAAAATGCCAAACTACTCCAGTATCTTTTCCAAGAAAACTCCAAATGGAATGATCCAAATGGGGTCACAAAGAGTCAGCTACGATTAAAAAGTGACAGAACAATAACAACAAAGATGGGAGGGATATGACCTTATTTTATCTGAATTGGAGACGTATATAAGTCCAGGATGTCTGCCATACTTATGCTATGGAATAAATAGAGTAACTGGGACTTCCAAGCTGATGTGAAGACCTCTACAAATGAATATTGACAGAAAATTGAAAAACAGTCACATTTTCTGTCAGTGGTCATTGTCCATCATGGCCATAAGCAATAAAATAAAAAAGGATAGGAGGCTATATGGAACCTTTTATAACAGGGGAGGGGAACATCTAGCTGGCAAGCTGGGAAATTCTTCAGTCTGGTACTGCTCTAGCAACTGCAGATAGGACTCAAAATTAAAAAAAAATCTAGATGCTTTTTAGGGATAAATTAATTAAATGTCTGACCAAATATTGCATGCTAATGATTAAGTTTATAATTTTTTATGGCCCATGAATGATATAAATATCCAAATGGTCCTTGGCAGGAAAACAGTTTCCCATCCCTACTTTATGAGGTCCCACAAAATTAATAAGTCTATCCCAGATAATACAATCTAATTTATCTGAAGACAACAGCTAACAGTTTTATAGAATTTACTATTTCTAGGCACTATGCTAAAAGCTTTACAATTACCACCTCACAGCTACTTTGGCCAATTTAACAAACAAGGAAACTGAGGCAGGCAGAAATTAAGTGACCTGCCTAAGGGATACCTATTTACTAAGCATCAGGTTGAATTTTAACTCAGGTTACACAAGGTCATATAGCTAGTCTGAGGCAGGATTTGAACTCATGTCCTCCTGACTCTAGGGCCTGTGCTCTATCAATGGGCCTCCTAGCTTTCCCTAGCAGTCTTTAAATTCAATCCCTAGCTTTGTAATCATTTGTGTCTTTATAAACCCAAGACATATGGATTCATAAAGACTATTGCAAAGAAAATGGGAATCTTTGTTAAGGATCAGAATTTAACTGTAAAAGAAGAGAAGATATTGATTTGCCATATTTGGACTGTAAAATTTAACCCAAAATGGAGAGGTTTTGTTGGGTCTTATTGTTTTTATCGTCTATTTCACCTAAGTTAAATTTTGGAACCATGATTGTCAGTTATTATACTATGTTTTAATGTTATCCAAGTGTTATTATTCAAGCATAAGGAAACTTTTTGCCATTGTTTGAGGAAATGTTCAGAAAAAAATCTAGTTACTACCTTTTTGAGACCATTTCTCTAATTTTCCCCACTGCTCTTATTTATCTAACTGGGGTTGATTTAATATTTAGATATGTCATATGGTGCCTTATTGTTACTTTAGAATAACTTTTTTATTTAGTATTTTATTTCCCCCAATTATATGTAAAAATCAATTTTAACATTCATTTTTAAACTTTGAGTTCCAAATTTTCTCCCTTCCTACCTCCCCACCCCACTCCTTCATTGAGAAGCTAGGGTTTTGATATAGGTTAAAAATGTTTACTTAAACAAAATATTTTCATGTTACTCATGTTAAAAAATACAGATGAAAACAAAAACTTCAAGAAAAATAAAGTATAAAAGTATGCTTCAATCTGTATTCAGATACCACCAGTTCTCTCTCTGAGAATGGATAGCATTTTTCATCATAAGTCCTTCAGAGTTGTCTTCTATCATCATTTTACTGAGAATAGCTAAGTTTTTTGCAGCTGATTTTCATACAATATTGCTATTAATTTGTACACAGTACATTTTATTTTCCATTAGCTCAAGCAATTCTTTTCAGTTTTTTCTGAGAGCATCTTGCTCATCCTTTCCCTTAACAGAGTAGTGTCCCAGCACAATTGCATGTGACAGTTTGTTCAACCATTTCCCAATTGATGGGCATCCCCTTAATTTTCACTTCTAATAAGTAGTATCTCAGAAATGTTTTTTGCATTTATCCAATCAATAGTGAGTTAGAACATTTTTTTCAAATGTCTCTATAGTCTTGTTTACTTCATTTGAAAATTGCTCATATCTTTAGATCATTTATCAATTGGGAATGGTTCTTACTCCTATTAATTTGATATGTTTGAGAAATAAGGTCTTAATCAGAGAATTTCCCCCCTCTATTTTTTCTTTTCTTTCTCCTTTCATTCTGTCTCTCCTCAAAACTGTTTTGTTTTTGACTACTCTCTTCAATTAGCCTGCTCTTCTATCACCCCCTCTTCTCTTATCCATTCCCCATCTAGTTTTTGGTAGGGTAAGATATATTTCCATGTTCAGTTGAGTGCTTGTTGTTCCCTCTTTGAGCCAATTCTGATGAGAGCAAGGTTTGTTCACTTCCCCTCATCTCCCTCCTCCTCTCCCCTCCACTGTAAAAGTTTTTTTCTTCCTTTTTGTGAGATAATTTACCCCATCCCACCTCTCCATTTCCTTTTCTTCAAAGACATTCCTTTCCATCCCTTAATTTTATTTTTTTTAGATTTCATCCCTTTCATATTCAACTCACACCTATGCCCTATGCCTTCTGTCTAGATATACTTCTTCTAATTGCCCTAATAATGAGAAAGTTCTTATGAGTTCCAAGTATCATCTTCCTATGTAGGAATGTAAAGACTAAATCTTGTACTCTCTTGACTGTTGTTCCATGATACTTGAATTGTTTCTTTCTGGCTTTTACAGTACTTTCTCCTTGACCCTGGGTACTCTGGAATTTGACTATAATAATCCTGGGAATTTTCATTTTGCAATCTCTTTCTGGAGGTGATTGGTGGATTATTTCAGTTTCTTTTTATTCTTCTGGTTTTACAATATAAGGGCCAATACTATTTAAATTATGTTACCTACATCTATTTTTTAGGTCAATTGTTTTTCCAATGAGATATTTCACATTGTATTCTATTTTTTCATTTTTTTGGTTTTGTTTTATTGTTTCTAGATTTATCATGAAGTCATTAGTTTTCATTTGCTTAGTTTTAATTTTTAGGGAATTATTTTCTTCAGTGAACTTTTGTATTTACTTTTCCATTTCACCAATTCTGCTTTTTAAGGCATACTTTTCCTCATTGACATTTTGTATCTTTTACCATTTGGCCTTGTTTATTTTTTAAGGTTTCTTCAATATATTTTTGTGTCTCCTTTACCAATGGTTGACTCATTTTTCATGATTTTCTTACACCATTCTCATTTCTTTTCCTTATTTGATTTTCAAAATCCATTTTGAATTCTTTGGCCTGAGATCAATTCATATTTTTCTTGGAGACTTTGAATATAGGAGCTTTGACTTGGTTATCTTCATTTAAGTATATGTTTTGATCTTCTTTATTACCATAGTAACTTTCTATGATCAGAATTTTTTAATGTTCTTTGCTCATTTTTCCAGTCTATTACTTGATTTTAACTCTTTGTTAATGTAGGTCTGTTTCCAGAGTAGGGAATACCCAAGCTTCAGGTGTTTTGTGCAGCTTTTTATTTCCAGAGATACATCTAGGGACCTGTAAGTTTTCAATTTTTCCAAAGTGATATGATCTGAGAAGTGTTTATTACTTTCTTGATCTGTGCTCTGGTCGATGAGTGACCACCAGCACTCTTTTCTGCCTTGGAACTGTGAAGAGGATCCCTGCTGCCTTGGGTATGCAAGCTCTATTGTGCAAGTGCTCCTCCTCAACCTGGAACTGCCACCCAGAACTTATTTTCAAATCCAAGTATGGGTCAAGCAAAAAGGTCCTGCCTCAGTGCTAGCAAGGAAAACCCTATAATCTCCTTCTAATCAGTTGTTCAATCTCCTTATGGCCCATGTACTGAGAGCTCCAGAAGCAGCTATTGCTGCTACAGATTCAGTGGCTCCCAAAGCCTGCCCCTGGCTTATTATTTTTGGATCTGCACTGGCATGTCCTGGTCTGGATTGGGCTCTACTCTCACCCTAGTGTAACAAATATTCCTGCTAATCTTTTAACTTATCTTTAGCATCTCTGGGCAAAGAGATTGGGAAACCAGCACTACTGCTGCTGATTCAGTCATCTGAGGCCAGTTCTTAGTTTTCTGGGGCTGGGACTTTGGCCCACCCTGGATGGTTCTCCTCTCTCATCCTGGTGCAACAGACATTTCCTCCCAACCCTCTAAGCTGTCTTGAATGGAAAATTGTTTCACACTATCTTTTTTGTGGGTTCTGCTGCTCTAGAATTTGTTTAGAGTCATTAATATTTTGAATGATTTTTTGGAGAGCTTAGGCAGTTCCCTTCCTTTACTGCATCATCTTGATTCTGCCTCTAGTTAAGCTCTTTCCAGTAAGTCCTTTTAGGAGCAATTTATTTAACAGTCTGCTAATTTCTCTGTTGGTGATAAATCATCAACCCACTACACAAATAATGCTTTCTAGAGGTGATTTGTTTTTCTAATTTAGTGAATCTAATTTATTGTATCATCTGTGAGATCCAATATATAACCCACAAACCAAAATAGGATCCCAAGCAAACATTCAGAAACAATTAAGAGTACCAATAGGTTCTACCCTGCATAGCAAATGCTGTTGTTTATAACTATGTTAAGGCATCTCTTACATTCTATCTTCTCAGACCATTCTGTTGACTGCCTAATGCCCCCTTCCCCCCCTTGCATATCTTTCTATGGATAGCATAATCTAATCAATAATACCATTACTTCTGAGCATTTCAAGTCACCATATACCATACCAACATTCATTCTCTGTAATGCTGGAACCCCAAACTCCTTTTCCTACATACTACCTCCCCTATATATGAGGTATTTCCTTTTCCTCTACAAATTAAACTCTACAGGTTTACCCTACAAGTCCTTCAAGAAGACAGAGACTTTCTCTTTTTGTATTTGCATCTTCAGGTCTGAGCACAGTTACTGTTATATAGTGAATGAATAATAATAAAAATATAGCAAAACCAAAAATATAGTAATAAAAATATAGTACCTACTATGTATTAGGCACTGTGCTAAGTAATTTTACAAATATTATTTTATTTAATCCTTACTTGGTGGTAAAGTGAACAGAGTACTGGGCTTAGAATGAGGAAAACTTATTTTTATGAGCTCAAATATGGTCCCAGACACTAGCTTTGTGACTTTGGGTAAGTCACTATTTGCATCAGTATATTACTGAAAAGACTGAACAATAATAAAACAAAAATCCTAGGAAGTAAATTCTAATATTATTCCCATTTTGCAGGTGAGTAAACTGGGATAAATAAGTTAGGTGACTTGCCCCCAGTCATACAGCTATTAAGTGTTTGAGGTCAAATTTGAACACAGGATTTTCCAGACTCCAGGCTCACCATTCTATCCACTATACTAATTAATGTAGATGACCCTAATTAATGCAGGTTAAATTTAAAATTATATTGTACCTATATTTTCTTGGAGAGTTGATTGTTAAACCTTTACCAGTACACCTCCACTTGAAAATCAAGATCACCACTCTACTGTGAATCATTTATTCAAAGAATTCAAGTGGATGGTACCCCTAAGCTAAAATAATTAACCTTCAATTATAAGATAAAATGGGTTTTTTAAAGCAAGGGAATTAATACATCAACTAGCAATAATAAGAGATATAAATGCAACATTTCAAAATTTACATTTTTTACATACATCATATTTCTGTATTGTATAATATAATAGACCATACAGAAGAAAATTTAGTTATTGAAGTTCTTTGTCCTTTCTTCAGTTTTTCAAAGCTATTCTTTTACTCAAATATAGCCCTTAATTTTTATTCTTTAGATATCATTCACCTTCATTCACTATATTCATTGAAGTATTTGTTATCTATTTATTTATTTTTTCCTTGAAGCTCCAATTGGTATGGGGATCTTCTGATATTGAAACATCTTTTATTCATACAGATCAATAGTTCATTTGAAAATTATGGGCTTAAAGAAATGCTTAAAGTATTGAATGAACAATTGAGTTGTCCATGGTCACAAAGGTATTGTAATATGTATAATATGAGGTAGGTCTTAAATCCATGTCACCTTGACTCAAAGGACAATATGATATCTTTCCTCTGCTAAATATATTTATTATTATTTAATAGAACCACTCTTTTCAAATTATATTCTGTTTTAGTGTTTATAATTATTCCAAACTAAGAAATTCAGATTTGTATTTGTAGCATCTTCAGCTTTTTCTTATTGGGCAAAGGATCAAAGAAGAACAGATTTAGATGAGGTCAGACCTGGAAGAAACCTTGGAGATGATAAATTCCAACTGCTTGTTTTTTACATAGATATAACTGGGAACCAGAGAAGTCACTTTCCCTGGATCACTGAGCCAGTAATGTCTGCGTTACTGCAGACTACTACTGTAGACCACTACACAAAATTCAGTTCTTTCTGACATCAGGTTCCATACTATAGCCACTGTACCATCTAATTGTTTCCAAAGGAAAAGTTGAAACAATAAGAGGCTAAGAGGCCAGTCACCAACTGCCTGCCACTTTATGGGGCAGTCAAATCAAGCTATCTGAATCAGTAAGATACTCTGAGAGAAACAGAAACTTGTATGTCCCAGACAAGTTAAATCCCTCCCATGGTCACATTGATTCATCTCCTCTTTGAGATAGGTTAGAAATTTGGGCCCCAAACCCCTGGAAATTGCTCAATCCATCAATCATATTTCCAACTAATTTCTTTTAGCAATAATTCAGAAGATCAATTCCTGTGAAGACTGGACTTGACAGATGATCTTATGAATGCGTCCTCTTTCTTCTCAGCATACTGAAGAAACTGGAAAAGAAGGTGCTTGCCATCAAAATCCTGTCAAATAGCTGCCAAATAGTTCAGTATCTTAAATCAATTTGGTTTTATCAATAAAAATGCCATTAAAGAAAATTAGCTACCACTGTTTTGACACTACACCCTAAAGACCTTGGGATCTTTTCATTTGACTTGCAGCTTATATGAATATGTATTGTTTCTATTTAATGTGATATACTTGAGAGAATAGGCTCAGTCTCTTATTTTTCTAACCTTAGTACTTACCATACTTTGCATATAGTAAGCTGCTAATAAATGCTTCTGTATCCATTCATTAAATAAGCATGGATCAAATTTTTTAGGATTTTTAGAAAAAGAGGGGAAGATATAGGACAATAGATGTGAAATGATAAGGTCTACAGAAGTTTATGGAAGATATTTAATCATATTTGAAAGCAGTAAGGAAGGAATGATATGGAGAGGGTGAAGATTCTAGTGAAAACGAAGGGATGATTAAGATAATCCCTTGTTCTCAATTCATTGCTAACATATCTTATTTTTCAATCAAACATTTAATTGTATAGTCTTCTTTTTCAAGGACCTTTTAGACCTTGCTCCCATGGTGACATTCAGGTTACTGCCACAAGCCTGCCCACCTTTCTACCCTCAAACTAGACTTCATGTTGACAATTCCCACTCCCCCATTCTTCATCAATGCTAGCACTTCATATACTAAGACTTTCCATATACTAGTATCACCTAGAGCTACAGAAAACTTAAAATATGTGAAATTTGACTGTCTTGTTACTATTCTGAGTGAGTGTGTGTATGGGAGGTTGTGGGGGTGTGGCGGGAGTTAAAGATGAAGAACATTTGCTTGCTACACTAGTGGTTTTGTAGTGAATATAACTACTTCAAAGGCCAATAATTCAACCTCTTTCCTTCACATATGCTCACACACTGCAGGTGTAAGACTACTTCAATCCATTGTCATGATTTGTCAATCTTTGACATTTACCTATGAGGCAATATTTGACCTCTATGGCACCATTCCCTGGTGTGACTGATTGATGTGTTTGTGCTGATTCATTCTGCCTATCAGATGAAAAGTTCATATTTTCCTCTCCCATTGTCTGCCACAGCCTAAAGCTGTAGGAGTCAACCAGCACTTAATCATCCCCTCATTTGTGGAAATTCCAACAATAATCATGCCATTGTGTTTCCTATAATTTTGGAACTCTAGGACACCAGTTGACTGCATTGAAGAAATGTCACATTATTTCTGTATGTAGCCTTTGCCCAATGAACAATCAATTCAATCCTAACAGCAACCTTTCCTTTTGTTCAATATAATACTTGAGAACTGATATGGCTCAGTAGATATGGTGCCAGAGTCAGCATATGGCTGATGCAGAAAAGACTACTAAGGTTAATGTAAACCAGCAGGGAGTGGTGCATAAGAATCCCTCTGGAATATGTTGCAAAGCATATAAAACAGAATTGTTTCTTATTTTCAGGTTGAAGGGTCATGGGATTTTGGGATTTTTCCACTGTTATAGTCAGATTCAGATCTCTTTTGTGATACAATGAAAATTTCCCTCTATTTGGGGGAAGATGATTGAGGTTTAGAAATAGACTCTCTCTCTCTCTCTCTCTCTCTCTCTCTCTCTCTCTCTCTCTCTCTCTATATATATATATATATATATATATATATTATAGTTTCAAGAATGACAAGAAGCAAGGGAGAGCAACATGGGACTGGCAGTTTTCTAATTGTAGTAGCAAGTGAAGAGTGATAAAACACCAGGACTAGGAGAAAAAAAATGTAATTCAAGAAGGTTGGACATAAGCTGGGACATTTACTGGCTTTTCCAAAACTAATAGAGTTTCTTTCCACTGAAATATGGACAAGGGATTAGGTTTATTTTGATCTTTCCCAAGATTGGACTAGGATCAATCATTAGGTTAAAGTAGATTTGGAATCAAGAGAAGGAAAAATGTTTTAACAATTATAGTTATTTAAAAGTGGACTTCTACAATGCTTAAAGCAGATGTTGATTGCAAAATCATTAGAAAAGGCAATAATTTAGGAAGATTTAAGAACTATAATTATTAGGGGCAACTTAGGTGGCCCAGTGAATAGAACTCTGGTCCCAGAATCAGTTGAATCTGAATTCACATCTAGTCTCAGACATTTACTAGTTATGTATATATGTGGAACTCACTTAACTCAGATTAACTTTAAAAAAACTATGATTAAAGCATTGATTAACAGGGGACATTATTTGACAGTCAACCTAGAGCAAGAATGGAACACAGAAAATTGGAGTTAAGAGAGTTAAGAAGAACTATGGTAGAAAGTAGGTAGCAAAGGCAAATTTTGCTTATATTATGATTTTGCCAAGATCTGATGTTGGTTTTATAGTTGAAAATGTAAATAAGAATGGGAGCCTGCTCCATTAGCATTTGAGCTAACAACTGGGACATTAAGGAAAATTTTCCTCTAGAAGAGATATTACGGGGTGGCTAGGTGGCATAGTGGATAAAGCACCGGCCTTGGAGTCAGGAGTACCTGGGTTCAAATCCTGTCTCAGACACTTAATAATTGCCTAGCTGTGTGGCCTTGGGCAAGCCATTTAACCTCTTTTGCCTTGCAAAAAAAGACCTAAAAAAATTTAGAAGAGATATTACAATGTAAATGTGCTTTTATAAGAAAATTAAGTAGAGGGGTGGCCAGGTGGCACAGTGGATAGAGCACTGACCTTGGAGTCAGGAGTACCTGATTTCAAATCCAGCCTCAGACACTTAATAATTACCTAGCTGTGTGGCCTTGGGCAAGCCACATGGAGTTAACATTGCCTTGCAAAAAAAAAAAACCTAAAAAAATTAAGTAGAGAATCTTGACTGAAATTGAGAGCTGATGTGTCAGATCTGAAAATAAAATATTTAGTTTTGAAAGTTAATTATATTAAATTATTTTTGCTTTGTTGTCTGCAAAAATGTCTATATAGAAATGAACATTCTCAAGTACCTAACAAATACTTAACAACCTGCCTTCAAAAAAGTGTAGACATGACACCTAAGCTTAATCTTCATTACTATCACATCTCCATCATTTTCTGAAGGCTAGTCAATCAACGAAGCAATAAAACAGCAAAACAAATCATTTGTAACATTTACCTACATTGAAGACATGAATCCTTACACTAAAATTTGAATGACTGCTTTCTCAAGTCAGTTCAATCTGGCTCCTGCACATCACTGGACCTATGTAAGATCAACTCAAAATTTGGGAGCAGTAGTACTTTATTGTGACTTCTAAGAATGGTAGAGTTCAGAGGCCAATGTAATCTCACATTTAGATAGTAATTTAGAGCTTATCACATTCAATTACCTTATTTTTCCAAACTAGGAAGGAACTTAGAACTAGAAAAGTCGAAAAGACTCATGGTCATACAAACTAGTGAATGGCAAAGATCTAGATTTTCTGCATGGAGTTCTTTACATTATCTCTGGCTACTGCTGATGAGTAAATTTACTCTTTTTTCAATGATGAGTTGCATTTTTTCTCCTGATCTACAAAAAAGATGGAACTCTTGAAAAAGACCCTTGGAGGAAGTCAACAATTGCAGTACCTCAGTACCTCTTCATTTATACTTTATTCATTATAGGGAAGAGTAATTTGAAATTAAGTCAATTTATGTACCAACAACATATCTAAGTAGTTAAATAGTTAGCATTAGTATCAAAAAGTCCTAGATTAAACTCGCAACTCTGATACATATTAATTATGTGACCTTGAGCAAGTCACTTAATATTTTAGTGCTCTAGCAACTCTAAGACTCATTTGCAGAGAAAGTGCTGACCTGTATCAGTAAAGGAAATATTATAACACAATGCCCATCATATAGAAGAGATTTGATAAATGTTTTTTTCTTCCTTCCTTCCCAAATATTCAAAAGACATGTCTAGCAGTAAGGTTTCCACCATGACAGATTGGTAAAATTCCAATAATACAGTTTGTAATTTGGGGGACTTGTGTGGGTTGACAAAAGGAGGTAAAGAACATTGTCTCTGCCAACTTGTTCTTAAAGCTAACTCTGGGTGACACAAGTTGGATGCTGAAAGAAACCTGATGTATATAATGGAGTTTGGAAAGATATTTCTGGTTGAGTATTCCCAGTCAATGCTCCTGGTATCCTCTTGGAGATCTTTTATAATGTTATGCATTGTCTTTCTTAATCTTGTTTATTTGGTTTCCCTGAGGGACTTAGGCAGACACTTTGTCTCAAAGCTTAGAGATCTTAGAACCCTAGAGATCATCTTGTCCAATCTCATCATTTTATTAGTGACAGAACTGAAACCCATAGAATTTAGGAGCCCAATATCCCCATAGTTGGCCAATAATTGGTACAATCAGAATTTTGACTTCAAGAATAAGATTTTATCCTTTCTATGCCAGATGTAAGGTCATTTCAGAAAGTCACTGAATTCAGGCTTTTTCTCTGAACAATCAGCTGCTTGATTGCTTTCACAAACACAATGTCTTTATGTGTTCCTCCCACTTTGGTTCCCTAGTAAAGAACAAAAGATTGCAATAAACAATTTATTCTAGATATCAGTTATTGTGATTTTAAAAGAATTGTATTGTATAGACAGGAAACACCCCAAGGGACAATTATTATTCCATCTATAATTAGAAGAGCTACATTTGATTTAGATCCCACCATTTTCTTTAAAAGTAGAAATATTTTAAGGAATCGCTTTCTAGTTTTCACTTCCCTCTCAGGGGCACAATGGACGGATAAGCTGTTTTGGAGTGGACAGTACAAATGGAGCAGAGGTGAATTGGATGCCAAAAGGGGAGTGGTAGTAGATGAGAACTAGAAATACTTCATATTATTACTGGAGGAATAATCTCCCTGTGATAGAAGGTCAGAAAAGAAAGGATGAATGGGGGTGGCTAGGTGGCACAGTAGATAGAGCACCAGCCTTGGAGTCAGGAGTACCTGGGTTCAAATCTGACCTCAGACACTTAATAATTACCTAGCTGTGTGGCCTTGGGCAAGCCACTTAACCCCATTGCCTTGAAAAATCTAAAAAAAGAAAAAAGAATGGATGAATCATACAACATAAATACAAGCGATTGAAGTGGCTGGGCTTTTGGCTGTTAGTCTTTCTGATTTTGTAAAGATTCAATGTGTTCCCAGTGAAATTAATTTAGTACATTGAGATCTTAGGATACTCAAAGAGATGAAGGAGTTCATGTGTCAGAGGAGCAAGAGGAATGGGTATGCGGACTTTAGTGATTTGTTTTTTGCTTTGTTTTGCTTTTTAATTAAAGAAACTTAAGTTCATCTGGGAATTGGGGGCCAGGGGGGAGAAGGAAAGACAAGTTGGTGACACTGCAGACCAGTTTCAATGGTCTACTGTTTCTATTACTAGACCTGATGCCCTGCCCAGAATTCGGTAGGGATGGAAAATTATAAGTAAGCTCAGCTGTTTATCATTCAATGGGCAGTTCTAGTATGGATTGGAATACAGATGTCATCGAACCCTCACACTCAGCCACTTAGGAGCAGGAAAGAATGAAAAAAAAGAGTTGTAAAAGTATCATGTCCCATCTCATATACTTTTGGAGCTCATGAATTCATATCCACTTGAAATGAAGTAGGCCTATGGTAATATCTCTCTCATTCCACCCAGAGGCTTGTATCAATTCATTTTTGTTGTTTATTTTATATTATTACAATAATCTTATTGTGAGTAATCATAACCCTCCCCAAAAGATGAGAAACACAATCTGAACACAAATTGAAGTACATTTTTTTGAGAGAAAAAAAATGTACTTCAATTTGTGTTCAGATTGTGTTCAGAGATTCCATCTCTGGGATAAGTTGCCTTCCCCATCATAGCCACCAGAGAAGTTGCTTCAATATTTTTCCCACAGTTGCTATTACTAAATGTGTTTCCATCCACTCTATTCCTCCCCACTCTCATCTATTCCATTCTCTCTCTCATCCTGTCCCTATTCAGAATTATTTTGTAACTGAGTAACCTCTTCCACAATCGTCTCTTTTTTCTATCACCGACTTCCCTTCCCCCCCCCCATTCTCCCTTATCCCATCCCTTTCCTCTCATTTTTCTGTGAGGTATGATATATTTCTCTACCCTATTAAGTGTGTACGTTTTTTCTTCTCTGAGCCAATTCTGATGAGAATGAAGGCTCACTCATTCCCCCTCACCTTCTACCATTCCACTCCGTTGTCAAAGCTTTTTCTTGATGCTTATGTGAAATAGCTTAGCCCCTCCTCCTTGCCTTTCTTTTCCTCCCAGGACTGATTTTTATCACCCATTAACTCCATATTTTTACTATATCATTCTATTATATTCAGCTCCTTCCTGTGCCTTGTCTATATATGCTCCTTCTTAACTGCTCTTACAAATGAGAAAGTTCATATGAGTTATCAGTATCTTCTTCCCATTCAGGAATATAAAAATTTCAACATCATTAAGTTCCTCCTAGTTAGTCCTTCTAATGCATCCTCTCTATGGTTCTCCTGAGTCCTGTACATGGAGATCAAACTTTCTATTCAGCTCTGGTTGTTTCAACAGGAAAGTTTGAAAGTCCCCTGTTTCATTGAAAGTCCATCTTTTCTCCTGAAAGAGGATGTTCAGTTTTACTGGGTAGTTAATTCTCAGTTGTAAACCAAGATCTTTTGCCTTCCAGAATATCATATTCTAAACCCTATGAGCCCTTAATGTAGATGCTATAAAGCCATGGTAGTTGAATTGCTTGTTTCTGGCAGGTTTTAGCAGTTTCTCTTTGACTCGAGAATTTTGGAGTTTGGTTATAATACCCCTAGACATTTTCTTTTGGGAACTCATTTAGGGGGTGAGAGATGAATTCCCTCAATTTTTATTTTATCCTCTGTTTCTAGGATTTCAGGGTAATTTTGCTGTATTATTTCTTGAAAAATGAAGTCTAAGCTCCTTTCCTGGTCATGACTTTCAGGTGGCCCAATAATTTTTAGATGATCTCTCCTGGATCTGTTTTTCAAGGTCAGTTGAGATATTCACATTTTCTTCTAATTTTTTTGGGGGGGTGGTATAATTTTAATGTCTTCCTGAGTTCTCACAAAGTCATCATCTTCCTTTACTCTCAACTGGTTTTTAACATATTTTCTTTGGTATTTTTTTTTGTATTACTTTCACCAAGTTACTGACTTGTGCTCTCATTTCTCCTCCAAATTTTTGCTCTACCTCCCTTAATTCCTTTTCAAAGTCTTTTCTGAGATCATCCATAGCCTGATACTATTTTATATTTCTCTTGGAGATTTGGAATACAGAAGGTTTGATTTTGTCATCATCTAAGTATGTATTTTGATCCTCCATGGGACCAAAGTAATTTTCTATGGTCAGTTACTTCTTTTTCTGTTGTTTGCTCATTTCCTCAGCCTATGACTGATTTACTGCACTTCCAAGGTGTGGGTGCTTTTTTCAGGACAACCCACAGGGACCTTAATTTCTTCAAGGTTTTATTAGAGGCTCTGACTGCTCTCTTGCCTGTGTTCAGGCCCTCCCTCTGCCCTGGAGCTGTGAGGAGAGTCCCTGCTCAGCTATGGTGGCATGGGGCCCCAGATTGTAACCTGGATCTGAGTGTGGGCAAATAGCTGAGATCTGCCCCAGGGAGAGCAGAGAGACTCTGCAGTCTCCCCCAACCCCTTTACTATCTATGGGCTGAGAGCTCTGAATGTGCTGGGTGGCTCTGCCAACTTCCACTGCAGGTTCTTACCACAGGGCTCCTCTGAGGCTGGTGCTCCCCTCTGTACTCACTCTGGTGCAGCAGAGTTCTCTCATCACCCCTTCTGGCTGTCCCCAATGATCCCTGGGCCAGGAGGTCTGCAAACTGCATCCTCTGCCATAGACCCAGGCATCTACCTGGCTGTGCTGGAATGCAGCTTTTTCTAATTCCCAGTCCCATGGAACAGACCTTGCCTGTGGATCTTCTAAGTTGTCTTGGGTTGGGAAATTGTATCACCCAGTCTTTCTGTTGGGTTCTTCCCCTCTAAATTTTGGCTAGAGTCATAATTTTATCACTTTTGGAGATTTTTTGGGAATGAGTTTCTGGGAATTCCTGCTTTCACATTACCATCTTGGCCCCCTGCTTTATATCAATTCTTGCCTAGATCACCACCAAGCAAAAGGGGAAATGATTTGGTTGATTAATGCTTTTTTTTGTATGCACATTAAGCTCTGGCTCAGTAGTTAATTAAAATGTTTTCCTTCACAACTCAATAAGAAACAATTATAGATTATCTAGACTTGTATCACACCTCCCTTTCTTCCCCCCACACACATTCTGGGTCTTCCTTCGTTGGACAGTCTGTTTCTCTTTCCTGCCTTTCACTCCATCCCTACTTGCCCTATACCCCTTTCACTTGCTTTCCCTATGTGGGGTTCTGGAGCAACATAGTCTATGACTTTGAACTAACACAGACTCCAGCATACTACAGTCTTAACACAAAGGGAAGAAATGGCTCCCAACTTCCCCTTTCTCCTGTCTATTCTTTCACTAAATTCTCTTATAATTATCTAGAGGTTTTTAATCTACTGATATTAGTCATCTTCCAATATGCTTACCAGGCACCTCTGGTAGTCAAGTTGGAGTGCTCGCCTCATCTACTTTTTCACTTCTAGTCTGGTCCATAGCAGTAGGAATGTCCAAATAAAGACCGCCCCCATGCTTCAGTGGTATATAATATGCTCCCATCTGTCTGCCAGACCTACCAGGCCCCATTTTCCTTACTGTTCTCACTCTTCTTTTCTTCCTAGACCTTTACAATCACCTCATGTAAGCATATGACTATTTGTCCAAAGTAGGTATGATCATCCTAAGGGAAAATTAGCAATCAGGTAGTCACCCGGAGTCAAGGCTGGCATTATGGGTGGATAGTGAAGATGATTGGTAAACCATTTATAACCCCTTCTTGAATTGGGAGTCGATGCTTACATTTTACACATTTAACTTTTTACATATTTAACTTTTTTACATATTTACTTTTTACATGTTTACTTTATTTTTTACATATTTAACTTAAGGCTTTGAATCCGTTTGAAAGACAAATTATACCTTATGATCCCTAATACTCCCTCCCTAGGACATTTGAAGATGTTATTAGATATTTATATCTTAGTGTGAATAAATTTCAAATTCTTTCTAGAAAGAAAATTTTTGAGAGAGGATTATGGACACCTGAAGACTCTGGATAAAGGGGTACTGTTGAGTGGAGGGAAAGTATAGAAGGGGGAAGATAGGGATGTTATGTATAAATTTCTTTTCATAATTTTCCCTAAGGCCAGATCTTCTGGGAGGATGAAACATTATTTATTCAGGTTTCAGGCAATGTCTATTCTTATCTCCTTTTTTGTCTTCCTCGATTTCCTTTTCACCAAGAGAAGGAATATTTTAATTTCCCAGGATACAATAAGTTATTTACTCTCTGACAGCTTCTCTAGTAGTAGAGCAGAGAAAAAATTCCTTTACTTCAGTGAGATTTTCCAAACATGATATGGGCTTTCAGAGGTAAAAGATTTGGCCAAATATCTTATTTGCTTTTCTTCTCCTACCAAGGAATGGAAGTTTGCATTAAGATTCATTTAAGGCAATAGGGCTTTCATGGACTTGCAGACTTGCAACTAGGAGGGGATGACTGCAAAATAGGCAGGTATGGAGAAATCTAAGTTAATTTGAAACGTAGGGAATTCATAAACAAGGTCATATTTCCTGGACCATATCCCACCACCATTTACCATACAAAGTACTTGCAATATGATTTTGCATCTGCTCTCTAATCCCAAATTAATTCAATTTTCAGAAACAGACTATTTGAGGCAAATAAGAGCTCTTCATTTACCAATGAGGAAACTGAGGGCAGGAGAGGTTAAATGTCTTGCTTATCAAAAGTCACTCAACATGGTAGTACTAATCCCCCACTAGATTGCAAGTCCCTCAAGTCCTTTTTATCTTTTTTTTTGTATTTCTAATACTTAGCACATTGCCCTATACAAAAATGGACAATTAATAAATGTTTATTGAATTGAATTGAATGGTAATAAATCTGAAACTAGAATATTGCAATTTTGACTGCAACATACTGACTTTCCTTTGGTGAAACAGCTAACCAAATCAATCACTCCCTCATTCCAATCTATCATTATTTACATTTATGTAATGCTTCAGGGTTTATAATTTTACTTTTCTTAGGAATTACAAGAATTATTAAACCCACTTTATCTTTCACTTCTAAAAGATTTGTTAAAAGTTACACAGCTAGTAAAAATAGGATCCAGCTTTGAAACTTGAATGTATTGTCATATCTAATGCTTTTCTTTCTGCTATTTCCAAGCTATTTCCATGCCTATGGCATGCCTAGATGGACCCAAGCACCATTTCACCCTGCTCTGGGAAAATGTAGTGCTCCTGCTTCAAAATTCTGTTTCTAATTTTTTCAAACTGGCTCTTTTAGGACAATCATGAATCTACTTTTTAAAGAAAAAATTCTTGAGAGGAAAACTTCAAATACATTAGAAAAAGCTTCAGCCTTTTAAGTAATCAGAGAGATGGCTGCAAAATGGAAAGGTTTGGAGAAATCTAAGTCAATTTCAGGCTTAATAGAACTCACAAATAAGTCTATGTCCTTATACCATTTCTCTTCATGAAGGGCTAGCAATTTTATTAAAAATACATCCAATTTGTACCAATTGTGCTTCCTAACCAAGAAGTTCTGCTTCCACATCAAATGAGGGGGGAAGGTTGCAAATGTCAGGAATAAATTTTGCAAAGATTTTACAATCCTGTGGAATGACTATTTTTAATCACCAGTTATCTTAAGGGTGAGAAGGAAAAAAAGGGCCTGCTGAAATTAGGCTTTTAGAGCAGGGACCTTGGGAAAATGAGGTCTAAAAAGACAATGTAAGTGCTTCTTACACAGAAGGGAAAGATTCAGAGGCTATGGGAGGATGGTGCTAACTGGAGGCATCTGAGGTGTCTGCATTTGTAGAGGAGCAGATTTTGGAAGAAAGGTATTGATGTCCCTAGAGCTCTCTCAGCTCACTGTTTCACCTACTCAAACTCTGGCAAAGAGGCATATGGCTGAAGTTATCTGCTGCTGTGAGTCTTTGGTAGCAGTAAAAGGATTGTAAAGGTTTATCTATTACTTTGTCCTCTTCCCTATGCCTATAGCTAGTAGTCATATCTGTGTATTCTTCCCTTATTTCTTTGAACTCTTCTAATTCTATGATTATTTCATATACAACTCTACTTGGTCACAAATAGCAGTGTCCATTTAGTACATATTTTGCAAGGGAATTTTAGTAGAGGAAACCACTGTATACTTTCAAATGAACTGAATTAAACAGGATAGAGATCTGAACCTTGGTCCAATGTACTAGACTTTCTTTTTTGCCTTCTTTCTTTCCTTCCTTCCTTCCTTCATTTCTCTCTCTCTTTCTTTTTTCTTTCTTTTTTCCCTTTCTCTCTCTTTCCTTCCCCCCTCTCTCTTTCTTTCTTTCTGTCTGTGTGTCTGTCTGTTTGTTTGTCTTAATGTCTGTCTGTCTGTCTGTCTTTCCTTCTTTCCTCCCAAATAATGAAATAGGTGAACCAATCCCTAGTCTTTAGAATCATGAGTAAGTAAGACTCAGCTAGTTGAATATGAACAGACTGGGGGCTAGCTAAGAGAGCAATTCTTTCTGACTTTCAATTTCCCTTACATATCCTAGATCTCAAAACCTGGGTGAATATCCTTAAATTCACATTATGTTATCAATTGAAAAACTCCCTGCTAACTCTGTTAGAGAGATGAATCAGTTTATTGATATTACTGTAAATATTTAGGATAAAGTCTGATTTTTGGTGAAAAAAAATGAATCAGCAATAGTTAGGGGGAAAAGCACTTTTTATAATAATAAGAGCATATATTTCCTCTTAACTTTTAGCTATTATAATCATTGTCTGTAGTTTTACAAAGAAGTAGGTTCCAAATTCTCCTAGGTATTGGAGCTAGTTAATATTTAGGCAATATGTTGGTAAACTTTGATATATCTTCATAGGGAAATATAGATGTTTGTTCAGTAAGTTAATTTCCTAATATTCATGCAAAGTTCATGCCATTATCTTTTTAGAAAGTCTTCTGAGGGAACAGAAATTAGCCAAGATGGCAAAATAGTAGGAAGCAATACAGATCAGTTCCCTCTTCTTCATTACTCCAAAAAGATCTAGAAAGGCACCAGATTGAGTTATGGTTACAAAATGCAAGAAAAAAAATCACAAATGATTTTTTCTAGCATAAGGAGTCTGCATAGAGGGAGTATTCTATGGGCCTTAAGCAATAGGATCTAATAAGGAGGGTGCCACAATAAAGTCTTCCAGAGTAGGGACTGAAGTATGGCCTACAGTTGTGCAGTAGGGCAACCAGAGGTCCTAAACCATCTTGATGCTATGGAGAAAGCAGGAATGGGTACCAATTGGCAGCTTGGTAATTCATAACCCAGAACAAGGTTGCAGATTCTGAGTGGAAGAGTATCTGTGACTAGGGATGGCAGACAAGGACACAGAGTAGTCCTAGTGCTATGAGCCTGTTCAAGACAAGGAGGAGCTCTAGACAAAGGGAAGACTGGGCTGAATCCTGAAGATCAAGTCATTGTAGGAAATTCAGATGAAGATGGAATCTCCAGAAACTTTGAATTGGCTGAGAACAGCTAAGGATAGCAATAGTCTACCAGAGGTCAAATCAAGAACAAGCACATAGAAGTATTACCTTAGACCTGAACACTCAAATCCGATGGGCAGTGATCAGATCTTGCCCTGGATTTGACAGCTCCTTTTTCTTCACATTACAATTATGTATAATCATGCAAAACAAATTCTTGCATAAGTCATGAGAAGAGGAAGAAGGATGAGGAAGAGGAAGAGAAGTAGAAGAAGAAGAAGTAGAAGAAGAAGAAGGAGGAGGGGGAGGGGTAGGAGGGGAGGAGGGGAGGGGGAGGGGGAGGAGGAAGAGGAGAAAAGGAGAAGAAAGAAGAAAGAAGAATAGTAAAAGTGTCAGTCTGCTGTATTCTGAGACATTAGTTCTCTCTCTGGAGGTGGATAGCATATTTCATCATGAGGTCTTTGGAATTGTGCTTGGATGTATTGATCAGAGGCAATTTCTTATAATATTATTTTCATCATATTAATTGTATGCCTGCTTCTGCTCACTTCATTCTATATAAGTTCATAGAAATCTTCCATAGTTTTTTTTCCTGAAACCATCCCCTTTATTATTTCTTATAGCACAGTAGTGTTCCATGACACTCATATACTAACTTACATACATACACATATAACTTGTTCAGTCATTTCCTAATTTATGAATATCCTCTTAGTTTCCAATCCTTTGTACTATAAGAGAATTATTATTAATACTTTTATACGTGTAGGTCCTTTCTCTCTTTGATCTCTTTGGATTATAAACATGGTAGTGGAATCATGGAGACAATGTATATGGACAGTGTAATAACTTTTTAAATATAGTTCTAAATTGCTTTCCAAAATTCTTTTAACTAGTTAAGCTCCAATAATAATAATAATAAATTAAAACTTATTTTCCTACAATCTCTCTGACATTTGCAATTTTTTGTTTCTGTCAGTTTAGCCAACTTGATAAGTGTGAAGTAATAGGTCAGAATAGATTTACTTTTAATTTCTCTAATTATTAGTATTTTTAAAATGGTATTTTTTCAATTACATGTAAAGTTTGTTTTCAATATTCATTCACATAAGTTTTGAGTTCTAAAATTTTCTCCTTCCCTAAGAAAGCAAATAATTTGATATAGGTTATATTTGTGCAATCATGTTAAACATATTTCCACATTAGTTAGGTTTTGAATGGAAAATCAGGGATAGCTAGGATTATAGTGGATAGAACACTGGCCTTGGAGTCAAGAGGACCTGAGTTCAAATCCAGCCTCAGACACCTAATAATTACCTAGCTGTGTGACCTTGGGCAGGTCACTTAGCCCCACTGCCTTCCAAAAACCAAAAAAAAAAAAAAAGAAAAATCAGAATGGAAGAGGAAAAGTGGAAGAAAGAAAAAAGAGAAAATAGTATGCTCTGATCTATATTCAAACTTCATAGTTCTTTTTCTGCATGGGGAATAAAATTTTCCATTATGAGTCTTTTGGGATTCTTTTGGATCATTGTTGCTGAGAAAAGCCAAGTCTATAATAGTTGATTGCCATTCAATGTTGCTGTTACTGTGTACAATGCTTTCCTGTTCTGCTCACTTTTCTCAGCTTCAGTTCATTTAAGTCTTTCCAGGATTTTTTAAAGAGCTAAAACTATTTTATAAATGAAATGAGTGCTAGAAGAAATAATTAAGTAAAAAGGAACTATAGAGAAAGACTTGAAAAAATTATTAACATAGAAAAAAGTACAAAATTTCATTCAAGCAACAGAATCCTTGAAATGAGTCTCTTCATTTAAGGAGCATGAACAACAAAAGGGAGCTGAAAAGTAAGGGGGAGGGGCTTTAGGGAGGAAGTAGTGCTTAATTGATTGAAAATTAAAAAAAAATATAAAACCAATTCTATTCTATAATTGATTAAATTTTTTATCATAACCAACATTTCTATTCTCCTCACATTGGATGATTCCTCACTTCCTGTGACTTTTTCACCCTAGAACATCCTTCTGCCACACAATATAAGTTGTGTTTCATTTGTCTCTGAATTAAGTTTAGAAGTTCAGTTTTCCTGCTAGTCACTATTGTATTCTTATGTCAAGAAAATCTTTTATCATTAAATGTTACAGGTAGATACCAAGGAACTAACTGGTCTTATGTCTCTGCAATACTGACTTTCATTCAAGAAAATCTGTTCTATTATCACTGTGACACTAACTAGTCATTCATGTGGGCTCCACCAATGAATGTTCCATAGTGATAAGATGGGAAGAGGAGTTGTTGCTGGTTCTTCATTCCAAATTTCCAGCCAATCTTATTATCCCTCACAGCTCTGATGATTCTGACTTTGCAACCAGTAATATTGTTCCCCCATTTATGATTCTGACTTCTAGTTTTTGGATGTTCCTTCTTTTGTCCATGAAAATAATCTGTCAGTCTGTTCAGGTCTTAGTTATATGAGGAAGCTGAGACCCTGTTTAGTGCTAAATCATAATTTGCTAATAAATTGATCATGCTTAGAACTTCGTGCCTCAGTATATGTTAATTTCAATCACACTAGGGTCTGGTATTAAAGGAGAGAAAAATCAGAAGCAGTGCCATAAGGAGAGTCAAAGTTCTCGAATCCCTTTTCTAAATTCAAAGTCACCAATAGACGAAAGTGGAGATATATTCCAGGATGAGGTCAGGGCGGGAGGGAGGTATTTGACATTCAAGAGTGAAGAGACCCAAGTCAGAAATGATAAGATATGGTATGGAAAGTTTCAGGCAGAGTTAGGAGAGAAATGAAAATTGGTCAGTCTTCGTCCTCTAAATGGGAGAAACTCATAATGGGAGAAGATGGTCGGTGTGGCAGAAAGATGTTCTAGGTTGAGAAAGTCACAGGAGCCAACAAATCATCCAGTGTGAGGAGAATAGACTGAAAAGAATCTAATGAGACATAAATTTTAAAACAATGTTTTAAAAATGAATGAAGATAAAATCTCATAAAAACTCATCTTACCTGGAAAACATATCAAGAAAAACAAATTAAAAATCAAAAAAGAAAAAGAGTCTGGATAACATATCTGAAAAAATCATGAACCACTCCTGTTAGAACCAGATGGAAAAAAGAATTGATGGGTTATTTCCTGAAAAAAATTCACCGATTTAAAACCTCTAGGAATTTCATAGTCAAAATTCAGAGTTTCCATATTAAAGAAAACTTTACTGCAAGTAGCCAAAATGAAAAAAAAAATCAAGTACCAAGGAGATACCATTCAGATCACTCAAAATTTAGCACCAGTATAATAAATCAAGATCTTGTAATTCAATATTCCAAAAGGCAAAAGATGTCAGCTTATCACTGACAAAACATGTCACTTATCTAACCATTAAAACATATAAAAAGAAAATGAATTTATAAAGAAATAGAGGATTTCCAAGCATTACTTATGAAAGATCAGAACTGAATAGAAACTCTGATATGTACTCATAACTATAAGAGTCAAAGCAATGATGAAGTGTTTATATTCTTATGTAAAGAGCTAATGAAAGTTTCCCCTCACAACTTTAATAATATCAAGGGGTCCTGGGAAATATTTTATTATGTTTTGATAATTTTAAAATAAGAAAGAAAAGGAAGGTGAAATGAAAAATTTGGGTAATAAAACTAGAAGGAAGCATGGAACAAATTATCATATATAAGTGGGGCCTACAAACAGAAAACTATATTTTGAAAAAGGAGGAAAGGTTATTGAGAACATGGGACATTAATATCATTTCCTATGAAAATTCTCAAAGCAGAATAGAAAATGCATACACAGAAACATGTGTAAAAACAAATTTTACTCAACAGGGAAGAACAGAGTTACAGAAAAAGAAGTAAGAAAGAGGGCAGATTCAGGGAGAGATTAGATGCAAAATAAACTGTATTCTCATATAGAAGAATTAAAAGGAAAGAAAAATAGATAAAGATTTGTTATTAGAGTCTTGGCAAGGGAACAAGAAGGGAGGCAAAACAGTAGAAGTCATTTGCAAAAGAGTATTAGTGCTGGGCACATTCCTCATTATTACCCTCTTTTTTTTTTTAAAGAGGAGGCAGTAAAGTGCGGAAAAACATAAGAGAATAAGAGAGAGGAAAGTACACAATTAATGATCATAACTGAATATAAATGCAATAAATTCACAGCAAATGGAAAAAAGAGAAGAATGTGTTAGAAATTGTGATTCATATTATTAAAAATACACTTAAGACATAGAGATTCATATACAATTAAAATAAGGTAATGAAGAAAAATCTATAATACTTCATCTAGGCTGAAATAGCAGTAATGATCTCAGAAAAATAAGTCAAAATACTTTATTAAAATAAATAGAGCCTACACTATATTTAAAAGGACCATGGACAATGAATTAATATCACTTCACACATAAGTACATTATAGGCACTAAATTTCATAGCATCTAAACACTTAAAAGAAATCATTTCATGGAGAAATAGAGAGTAAAACTATAATAATGGGGGACTATAATGTGACATTTTTCTGACTTGGACAAATATATCGAAAATCAAATAAGAAAGAAATAAAGGACCTGAATAGAATTTTAGAAAATTTAGATATGATAGCCCTCTAATAATTATTGAATGGAAATAGAAAGTATTATGCACATTTCTCATTGTGCAAGAGTATACTTTTGTAAAAACCACACAAATGTAAAAAATAGGTAATATTAAGCATATTTCTTACTGATCACAATGCAAAACAAATCTATTAAGTAAAGGACCATTGAAGAAAGAATTAAAGATCAATTAGAGATTAAATAGCACAATTCTCAAGAATTCATGAAATTAAAAAAAAATAGGAAAATGGATAATTTTATTACAAATTATAAATAATTTTATTATCTATAATTAAATAGTTCTATTCTCATTGGACAATATTCCATATTTTTGTAGATGTAGCCACATATCCTTAAGGAAAAATGTATATCTTTTTTTAGGTTTTTGCAAGGCAAATGGAGTTAAGTGGCTTGCCCAAGGTCACACAGCTAGGTAATTATTAAGTGTTTGAAGCCAGATTTTAACTCAGGTACTCCTGACTCCATGGCCAATGCTCTATCCACTGTGTCACCTAGCCACCACGAAAATTTATATCTTTAAGCACTTTCATCAACTAAATAAAGAACAGACCAACCAGTTGGGCATGTAACTAAAAGAAATATCAAAAACCAACAAATTAAAAAAATGTCAGAGCAGATACTCTGAAAATCCAATAAAAGATGAAAACATTAAAGTAAATTGAAATTATTGAATTACTACATAAGACAAGGAGCTTTTTAAAAAAAATTAACAAAGTATATAAAACATTAGGAAATTTGATTTAAAAGGATGAAGGAGAAAATCATATTACATTAGTAAAAAATTAAAATTTTAATTCAGCAATGTAGTCAAGGAAAGTATTAGAATTTCCCAATTAAATATCAACAAAACTGATAACCTAAATGAATATCTACAAAAATATGCAATCTTCAGTAGTATATTTGTTAAATGACCCAGTTTTAGAGAGGAAGAAATTAAAGAGACCATAATTAAACTCCAGAAGAAAAAAAATCCTACGGACAGATGAATTTATAACTGAATTCTATTAAATTTTAAAAGAACAATTATTTTCAATATTAAATTAACTGTTTGTAAACATAGAAAAAGGAGAGATTCTAACAAATTTTTATTGTTTAGTCAATTCAGTCATGCAAACTCTTCATGACCCCATTTGGAGTTTTCTTGGCAAAGATATAGGATTGGTTTGCAATTTCCTTCAGCAACTCATTTTACAGATGAGGAAACTGAGGCAAATGCCTTGACCAGGGCCACACAGCTAGTCAGTGTCTGAAGCAAGATTTGAACTCAGGAAAGTGAGTTTTCCTGATTCCAGTCTTGGTTTGACCTTTCCTTTGAATAGAAACAATCATTCCCCCAAAACTTTGTTGGAGAGATAGACATTCTAGTGATTCATTTTCAGGGACTTCTAATATTCCATGAACCCACATTTACCCCAAGGACCCCTATAGGTCTCTATTTTGATAGTATCACCCTAAGAGTTTAGACCCTTAACCTCCAAGAAGGAAACATACTGGGTGGTGCTATAAAGGGAAACTCCCTTTCCCATAAGTTTGTAACTATTTGAATTATTCAATACAATAGCAAAAGACAAAGACCACATTTTTGATCCTCTATATTGTTGCTCAGTACCTTGCTACTCTTCCAACTGTGGGTCCATATGCTTAATCTTCAAGTGTAGTAACACTTACTATTCCTCCAAAAAGCTCAGGCTCATTCTTCTAATCAATAACCATTTATTAAACATCCACTATTAAGCTAAGCAACTGTGTTAAGCACTGGGGATACTAAGAGGCAAAAGTTAGTCCCTATCCTCAAGTAAACAAATATATTCAAAGCAAGCTTTGTACAGGATAAATAGGTTTTAGGTCCTTCTACTAGCTATGTGACGTCCGACTTTTAGGGTGATGTGGTTTAAAGCATGGACAACTGCAAAGTGCCTCTGCCATTCTTCTCTAGAGTCCAGGGACCCCTATTCCTGCATCACTACCCTCATTTCTTCACCATTGGTGCTGAGAAACTCTGCTCTTATTTCTCCATGGTTGTCATCTCTAGGGCTAGGGAGAGGGTGGTTGGTCCCTGGAAGTCTATGCCTATATTTCTTCCTTCCCTTTCCCCACAGGTAAAAGTCTCTCTTAAAGCCTCTGATTAGTACTCAGCTATCTTAGCAACTCTTTGGAAAAAAGAAATAAGGATCAATTCTGCAATGGAGACTTCTTTTTATAAATCTAGCAAGAAGTGTTGACTTTAATCTATTAATAGTCCAAGCCAATTAATTAATCCTCAACCATGGAAACTCAATTACTAACTTCAATGAGGTATGACTTGGTCAACAAGTGACTGGCCTTAGGTGGTATCCTTAATAAGGTGCCAAATCAATTAACAAGCATCTTTTAAGTATTAAGGATATGTCAAACATTTTTTAAATCACTGTAACTACAAAATCAAAAGTGGAAAAAAATCTGTTCCCTAAAAAATTTATACAGAAGAAAACACACACACACACACACACACACACACACACACACACACACACACACACACTCACAAACACCTATGTATCAACTACTAAGGAGATCAAAAAGGTTTTACGTAAATGGTAGCGTGATAATTTAATCTTATTTCTTATTTATCCTCTGTAGAGCCTGCTTTGTATAAATTTGCTGTCTCTCTCCCATTAGATTTTAAGTGTTCTGAGGGCAGGGATTATCTTTTGCCTTTCTCTATCCCCAGGGGTTGGTATATGGTAATCACTTATTAGAATTAAAAATAAGAAAAGAAAATTAAAAAAAAATAATCTTCAATTTTAAATATTTAAAAGTCCCCAAATAAACTAATGAACATATAGCAATAAATAATACTGATAATTAACAAAGAAAATAAATAAATTTAAAAACATAGAAAGGGCAATTCTACTCCTTTTTCCCTTTCGTTTCTCTCTTTAGCTTGGATAATGTTATTTTGAGCATCAAAACAGGTCCTTTTTTAAAATACTAGTCAAATAGAAATCTTTGATAATAGAAATTGTGAAATATGTTTTTGTATGTTGAATCTCATAGTTCTGTCTTTGAGACAGTAGTGATTTTCTTCCTTATATAAGATACCATATAAAATCTATTCCACATTCACTTTTGAAATTTTTTCCTATATGATACTGAGTAAACAAATGAAAGGACAATGCTTATCACTAGCCCAAGACTCCTTAGAACCCTTCTGGATTCCTAATTCTTTCTATGAAACCAATATGGTACTGTTACCTAAACCAGGAAGAGTTAATACAGAGAAAGAAAATTATAAAATTATAGACCTATTTCCCTGATGAATATAGATGCAAAAATCCTAAATAAAATCTTAGCAAAACGATTACAAGTCATCACTAAGATAATACATTATGATCAAGTAGGATTTATTCCAGGAATGCAGGGTTGGTTCAATATTAGGAAAACTGTTAGTATACTCAATTATATCAACAACAAACCTATCAGAAATCATATGATCATATCAATAGATGCTGAAAAAGCTTTTTGACAAAATACAGCATCCATTCCTATTAAAAACACTAGAGAGAGTGTAGGAATAAATGGACTGTTCCTTTAAATGATTAGCAGTATCTTTTTGAAACCATCAACAAGCATTATATTCAATGGGGAGAGGCTAGAGGCATTCCCAATAAGATCAGGGGTGAAACAAGGGTGCCCATTATCACCACTACTATTCAATATTGTATTAGAAATGTTAGCATCAGCAATTAGAGAAGAAAAAGAAATTGATTGAATTAGAATTGGGAAGGAAGAGACAAAACTCTCACTCTTTGCAGATGACATGGTGGTCTACCTAGAGAATCCCAAGAAAGCATCCAAAAAACTACTGGAAACAATTAGAAATTTTAGCAAAGTTGCAGGTTATAAAATAAACCCTCATAAATCCTCAACTTTTCTATATATGTCTAGCAAGAAACAGCAGGAAGAGCTAGAAAGAGAAATCCCATTCAAAGGAACCTCAGAAAATATAAAATATTTTGGAGTCTATTTGCCAAGACAGACACAGAATCTTTTTGAAAACAATTATAAAATACTTCTCACACAAATTAAATCAGATTTAAATAACTGGGCAAATATCAACTGCTCATGGATAGGTAGAGCTAATATAATAAAAATGACAATTCTACCAAAACTAAACTATCTGTTTAGTGCCCTACCAATCAAAATTCCAAAAAAAATACTTTAATGGGTTAGAAAAAATTGTAAGTAAATTCATATGGAGAAATAAAAAGTCAAGAATTGCCAGGAGCTTAATGAAAAAAAGTACAAAAGAAGGAGGCTTAGCTCTACCTGATATAAAATTATATTATAAAGCATCAGTCATCAAAACTGTTTGGTATTGGCTAAAAAATAGAGTGGTGGACCAGTGGAATTGACTAGGTGTAAAAGCAGGAGATAATTATAGTGATCTGTTGTTTGATAAACCCAAAGAGTCTGGCCATTGGGATAAAAACTCCCTCTTTGATAAAAATTGCTGGGACAATTGGAAATTAGTATGGAAGAAATTTAGATTAGACCAACACCTCACACCCTTTACCAGGATAAGATCCAAATGGTTACAGGACATAGACATAAAAAAACAATACTACAAGCAAATTAGAAGATCAAGGACTAGTCTACCTGTAAGATCTATGGAAAGGGGAGCAGTTTATGACTAAGGAAGAGTTGGAGAACATCACCAAAAACCAATTAGATGATTTTGATTACATTAAATTAAAAAGCTTTTGCACAGATAAAACCCATGTAACCAAGATCAAAAGAAATGTAGTAAATTGGGAAGCAATCTTTACATCTAATGATTCTGACAAAAGACTCATTTCTAAAATATACAGAGAACTGAGTCATATTTTTAAAACGAAAAGCCATTCCCCAATTGACAAATGGTCAAAGGATATGCAAAGGCAATTTACAGATGACGAGATCAAAGTAATCCATAGTCATATGAAAAAAGTGCTCTAAATCATTAATTATTAGAGAAATGCAAATTAAAGCTTCTCTGAGGTACCACCTCACACCTCTCAGATTGGCCAGTATGACCAGGAAGGATAATGATCATTGTTGGAAGGGATGTGGGAAACCTGGTACACTATTACATTGTTGGTGGAGCTGTGCACTCATCCAACCTTTCTGGAGAGCTATTTGGAACTATGCCCAAAGGGCAACAAAAATGTGCATACCCTTTGACCCAGCAATACCACTACTGGGTCTATACCCTGAAGAGATGAGGAAAAAGGGTAAAAACATTACTTGTACAAAAATATTTATAGCAGCCTTGTTTGTGGTGGCAAAGAATTGCAAATCAAGTAAATGTCCTTCAATTGGGGAATGGCTTAGCAAACTGTGGTATATGTATGTCATGGAACACTATTGTTCTATTAGGAACCAGGAGGGATGGGATTTCAGGGAAGCCTGGAGGGATTTGCATGAACTGATGCTGAGTGAGATGAGCAGAACCAGAAAAACACTGTACACCCTAACAGCAACATGGGAGTGATGTTCAACCTTGAAGGACTTGCTCTTTCGATCAGTGCAACAATTGGGAAAAATTTTGTCCTGTCTGCAAAGGAGAGTGCCATCTGTATCCAGATAAGGAGCTGTGGAGCTTGAAGAAAGTACAAGAACTATTCTGTTTAATTTAGGAAAAAACAGATATCTGTCTGATCTTGTTACCTCTTAGACTTCTCTTCTTTAAGGATATGATTTCTCTCTCATCACACCCAATTTGGATCAATGTACAACATGGAAACAAAGTAAAGACTGACAGAGTGCTTTCCATGGGGGCGGGGAAGGAAGCAAGATTGGGGGGGGGGGGGATTGTAAAACTCAGATAATATCTTTAATAAAAATAAATTTTAAAGAAAGTTTAAGGGGAAAAAAGAACCCTTTTGGATTGAAAACATCATGGATCTGCCTAACATAATAAATTGTTTTTAATAGGGGAGAATGTTAGAAAGGCCTGACCAATGAGAGCCATACTTGAATGAGCAGGTACTATGTGGTCAGGCTAATGTAATCTCCATATGAACTTTGAAGATTATCGACATGTTCTATATTTGTTTTCTCCACTTATCAATTTGTAAAGAAATGGATTTTTGCTTAGTTGTTGAGATGAAACTGGGAGTCCATAAAAAAGATTCCCATAGGGACAAATCAGTCACTTTTCTTCCCTATTTTGCAGAGAAGTGAAAAAGCTAGGGTCGGTCTCCAGAGGGGGACTTCAATAAGCATGAAACCCCCACAATCACCCTATTATTCCTAGGAGTAGTAACTCCAGTACCAGTGACCTGTTCTCTTAACTGTAGCTACCATAAAATGACAAACTCATGACCCTGGTGTTACTTCTATCCTTGTTGCCTATCCTTAGTTACTGCTGTTGTTGTTCCTTTGTTCTTGAAAAGGACCAAGACATCTGGGAGAGGATGCCATCACATGCAAGTGTGAATTGGATTTAAGTGAGGGGTGCTGTGCAAAGTGACCAGTCTCGCTTTCTCCTCTAGAGCCATGTGGGTCCAGTGGCCAGATAAAGATTAGGATGACTTGAGATGACCCCTATAGCTCAGCCACTCCATTATCACTTTGAATTTTTGCAAACTTGAGATATGAATATTGTCAGAAGGAAAATAATCGTCAAATTCAATTCACAAGCACCCAAAACAAAACAACTCAAAGACTGGAGCTATTTTAAGATAGAACCACATCAGTCATATTTATTTTCCTTAGCTGATTTGTTTTCTACAAAGTTTAAAATGGTTTCTCTCTTCCCAGAAGGAATATTGGAGGTATGACAGATTAGGCTCTGATCTTGCAGATCTTGACAAGTCAGGAGAACTAGGGGATGTCTAAGAGTTGGAATCTATGTCAGCATTTTGTAGGGCCCTGTTAGGTGACTAGGACTCTATCTGGATATAATAGTTGATTGACCCCAATGTTGAGATGCAGAGTGGTAAAGAGGAAGAGACTCATCCATCAGTGTTCATAAGTTATGCTACCACAGTCAGAAGTGATCTTGGTGGGAGCACATCATCAAAGCTAGCATTTATATAATTCCAGTGTATACTATGTATTATAGAATATTACTAATTTGTCTTCTCTTATTTGGGGTGGTTTTTTTTGCTTCAGTTTCCTAAATTATAAAATGAGAATAACAGTAGTTCCTAACTTACAGGATTGTTATGAGAATCAAATTGGATAATATTTTAAAGTTGCTTAACACAGTGCCTACACAAAGACAATAAATTCTTTTATCTTTCCTTCTATTTTTGAATTATAGTACTTGGAGGACCTTGCCTTGAAATAGGGTATCATTGGGGTGGCTAGGTGGTACAGTGGATAAACCACTGGCCCTGGAGTCAGGAGTACCTGGGTTCAAATCCAATCTCAGACACTTGATAATTACCTAGCTGTGTGGCCTTGGGCAAGCCACTTAACCTAAAAAATAGAAATAGGTTATCATTTTCCCATTTGAAGTCTATTTTATGGTATTGACAAGCATTGGAAAAAATACTTTCTTTTTTTTTTTTTTTTTTTGCAAGGCAATGGGGTTAAGTGGCTTGCCCAAGGCCACAGAGCTAGGTAATTATCAAGTGTCTGAGACTGGATTTGAACCCAGGTACTCCTGACTCCAGGGACGATGCTTTATCCACTGCACCACCTAGCCAACCCCCCTTTTTTAAAATACTTTCTTCTTTTACAAATTATTAGATGTCAGTATATAGACAGTTTTGGTTTTAGCAAATCCCCAAATATATAAAAAGTCAAAAGGCAACCTCAATTCACAGAGAAGATTTTGTATAATTGTTTGATGATGATAAAGATGGGAGTCCTGGGAACCATCATGATAATGATTGCACCTCTTTGAGACCACTCACCTTGGATTCACAATTGGGAGAGGTTAGAAGGATATCTCTTAACTGTATTGCCAGACTTTCAGATGGATCCTGAAGACCATTTAGAACTAAGCAGTTGAGTAAAGTAAATCACAAAGAAACTTCCATTTTCCCCCCTCTTTAATCCACTTTTTTGACTGCTACCATCTTGAGTAGTTTTACCTAAGAGGCTTCCTATACTATTCATCCTGTATAAACAAACTCAGAAATCCTTTAACCAAAAACTCCTTGTCTACAGACAGGAAACTCAGTACTTATTTTTTTCTTGTTTTCATGAGTTCTTCCTTTTGCACTCAAGGACTGCTTCTTGATTAAACAGAGCAGGTAATTGACTAGTACAAGTTTCCCAGGGATTTATCACATAGTAAGGTGAATAGAACTGGCGGCTTCTACTTTGTGAAGGATGCTTTCCAATCATCAAGGCTTAATCCCATTCATGCTCCTGCCGTTCTTCTCATTTCACTAAATTAGACAGATTGTGTTGGTGTCTTACTCACCATCTCTGGCACAGAGGGGAAACACTCTGTAATAATATTGAATGAGCCAATATTCAAGGAAAATTTTATAAGCCAAAATAGGCAAATAGGAGGAATATTTAAAGCAGAATTTTTAAAAGCAAACACAAACTAAACATTTAAAAATGCAACCCAACATCATAGAATCTAAAAAGAATCTAGTTTAACCCTATCATTTTGTCAATGAGGAAACTGAGACTCAAATAGTGAAGGAGTTAGCCCATGTGAATAAGTTGTAAATATGAGGTAGAACCTTTCCCCTTCAAAGTTAGTTTACTCAAAAAATGATATATTTATTTGTTGGTGTTGTCATTTTTCCAGTCATTTTTGGATAATTTCATTCAATAAGGTGAAGTCACAATACATAGAAGACTGGACCTAGATTCAGGAGGATTCATCTTCTTGAGTTAAAATCTAACCTCAGATACTTATTAGTTGTATGGACAAGTCACTTAACCCTGATTACCTCAGTTTTTTCATCTATAAAATGAACTGAAAAAAGAAATGGTAAGCCATTCCAGTCTCTCTATCCAAAAAACAAAAAAACCAAACCAAACCCAAGTGAGGTCGTGAAAGGTCAGACATGATTGAAAAATAGACAAAACAATTTAATAAATTATTTAGTCATTAAATATAACATAAAATGGGCTCTAAAGATAATTCTCAAAGAGATTCTTCCAAAATGTTTGGAGAACTGGTAGCCTTATTTTAATAATCACTAAGGTGATAATTTTAAATGAGAGAATCTTTTTGAGCTTATAAATATTGGCTTCTTTATTCCAATAGTCTGATAACCTTTTATGGTAAATTAAGAATTGGACCTGAAAATTTTTAAATGAGAAAGTTACATTCATTTTTGTTTTCATGGAATATCCCTTCATAAACTCAATTTGAAACTCAATACTTAAGAGATTTTCTTTAGTATTGAAAAGTTAAATCACTGGTCCATAATCATAAAGCAAGTACTTGTTAAATGTGGTACTTGAACCCAAGTCTCCTGGTTTCTGTGTGTTAATTCCATAGTGGAAGACTAGCCAATATGTCCAGTCCTTTTGAGTTCATGCAGTGCCCCTATTTGAACCTTGTGTAAAAATTCTGTACCTAGTTCTGATCTGCTTATTCTATGGTGAAGAAGATCCTTCTTGAATGACTTTGAATTCAGAGCTATCCAGAGTGTATTCAAAAGGCATTGACCAGATTCTTTTTCTCTTTAGGTGACTTCTTCCGGCCTTGTGTCATTCTGATGAGGAAAGACAAAGCTGTAAGGATAAAGGCCCTGAATCTTTCACAGCTAAAGTTGGCATCTGGTCATGAACATGGGCCTTGATTATTTGCCTCAGTATTTATCCTATATTTTTTAAGTAAACAAGATTGGGGGCTATGCCTTTTTTTGAGTTTCAAAGAATAAGAAAAAAAAACAAGCCATTAAGATATTTAGAACTGGAATCTCTAACCTGGTTTTACAGGAAGGTGGTTTAGCTTTGAGGTCATGAAAAGGGAAAGTAACCTTTGGAATCCAGTGAAATGAAGTTGAAATGAGCATTCATCTAATATCAATGATGAATTTTGATATGAACTTTTTGGAACCAATGCTTCATTAATGTATTAAATCCAAGTGTACTCCTCTTTGAGGTCTAGGTGATATAATGATATAATAATCTTCTAGATATTAGGAGTAAATGTTTGCAATTCTTTTCTTGCTGTGTCTTCATAGAGAATATTCTTATGTAAATGCTAATTGATGCAAATTGCTTAAGGAAATTTGAATGCTAATCACTAGCTATTAACTATCTGGGTAACACATCAGAATAAAGGCTTGAGCTGTTAATATTTGGAAAAGACACTCCCCAGACTAGAAGAATGTCCACTGACCTAAGTCCATTAGAGTTAGCACTAAGTACCACTTAGTCCATGACACCATGTAAATATTCCCACTAACAAGCAAATTTAAAACTAATCTCCAAAAACTCTAAAATAAAGAAAACTCTTGTTGTATACAATTATTATATCATGTATCTTTGACATATCTTCTTTCTTTCTGGCAGTGTGTAGTCTTTTATTAAATTATAAGGATTTTGCTTGTTAAATTGAGTTTAGTGTTTATTTTTTTAAATGAAGCCATTATTTCCTTGGGGAAGAAAACCAATGATAGAATTGCTTTCAAAATACAATCTAGAAATGGGCTCAATAGATTCTGACCTCTTCTATATTTCCACAGTTAGATTTTTGGGGATACATTTATTTTTTAAACTTGTCATAGATAAGAAAAAATAATTTTAATTGGCATCTTAGGGAAGAAAAGAAAGCAAACTGAAGAGAAAAGCAGAATCAGTTATTTGGCAGAAGGACATGATTTTTCTTTCTGTCAAATGTTTGGATAGAATTACTTTATTTCATAAGTTAATCAACAAATCAAGGCAATGAAATAGATCTTCTGATTTTTCTTTGAAAAAATATATTTGTTCATTTCACCACAAAGGCATATTTGAAGAAGGCATTACTTATGAAATTCTTAATGTCACAACTATTAGAAGAATATTAAAAATCCCTATAATACTCATAAAAGTAAAAAAGAGCTTGAGGAAGGTTTCCATTTTGGCATTTTTTTTATCATCTTAATGAACCTACCAAGCATCCCTTTCTGTTAAAAAATTAGCATCTTTTTGACAAGCAAATCCCAGGCATATTTCCAAATCTTTACTTATTTGGGTTAGGTAAGTACCAAACAGCAGGAAAAAAATGCATTGTATTTTTTTTATTTTTTAGGGTTTTTCTGCATTGTATTTTTTGACTTTTAGACTATCTTTTCCTTCCAGAGGGATACAGAAAAAAACCTATTTTTGAAAAATGTTTTATTTTTAAAATATGGAATAAAGCAAGCATTTCTAAAACATAATATAATAAAAAGATGATTGCACATGAAACTATATATCTACTATGCATATATATATATATAACAAAGTCATCATGTAAATTTCTTTTTTATTTTTTCTTTTCTTATTCTTCTGTCCTCAGAGGGAATAAAGGCCCTCTCTTTAGAGATGGCCACCATTAGACATAAATAGGTATACATGTAAAATTATTTTACATATATACTTCTATTTATCAGTTCTTTCTCTGAATGCAGAAGTCATTTTCATATGATCTTTTAATTTGGGTATTTATAAGTTGAAGTAACATCAGATAATGGTCTCATATCTAAAATACATAAAGAAGCTTGTCAAATCTTTAAGAATATGAATCATTACCCAATTGATGAATGATCAAAAGATATAAACAGGCAGTTTTCCAATGAAGAAATGAAAACAATTTATAGTCATAAGAAAATTCTTAAAGATTTTTCAGAGAAGAGTTCAAGAGGTTTAGAAAGATAGAAAATAAGAAATGAAAATAGTAAAAAATATTTTAACCTAAAAAAGGGAAAATTATGCATGGATGAGGCTCTCAAGTAAATTTTGGGTTATCACAGAATTATGTGTCATCTGCTGTTGCTGGTGGAATTTTTCTTCTTTACTATTATGTCCTGTTTTGGGAGCTACACTTTAAGGGAGAACAGGGAAAAGCTAAAGTGACAAAGGAATGTGATTAAGATGGTAAAGGGACTTAAAACCATTCCACATCAATATGGGTTAAATAAATGTTGTGGATATTTATCCTGGAAAAGAGAAAACTTAAGGGGACAATGCATTCTGCCAAAAATAATCTGGGGGGCAGCATGGACAGCAGGGTGGAGCAATGGATAAAACACAGGCTCTGGTGTCAGGAGGACCTGAGGTCAAATGTGCCTGAAGAAAATACTTACTTAGCTGTGATCTTGGGCAAATTACTCAACCCCGTTGCCTTGCAAAAAAAAATAATAATCTGCATACAACAGGTTATGCTACTCCTTGCTCAAAAACATTCCATGGTATTCTATTTGGTTATGAAACAATCTATAAGCTTCTCAGCCTAGAATTTAAGGAAGATCCTCTACTGTCTCATTCCAACTTACTGTTCCAGTATTATTTGATATTATTCTACTTCTTATATATTATATTCTGTGTAATTTAAACTATACAACTATCTCTTTAAATTTTTTTCTTCAAGACCTTCCACTATGAAGCCTTCCCTAGTTCCTCTACTATACAAATTATTGTTTTTAACTAAAATACTTTTGTCGGGCCTGGCCCTCCTTTGCTTCCCATTCTACCTCAAATCATATTAATATGTTGTGTATATTCTCTCTCGCTCCCCAGACCAAAAGAGGACAAGGATAATATTTTATTCTTATTTTTTATTTACATATCCTCAGGGATATGCATAATATCTCACACAAAGTAAATGATTAATAAATATTTGATAAACCTAATTGAATGTTAACCATTTGAGAAACCACAAAATAATGATGATTAAATAATAAAACACAATAAAAAATCCAAACCTTTGAAAATTATGAGCACTGAGAAGAAACCAAGTTTGCTTAATTCAGTAAAGAAAGTTTCATAAAATAGCATCCAAAATTCTAGGAATTACTGACATTTATACATCACTTATAAGATTTGCAAAACTCTTTGCATACATTATCTCATCTAAGCCTCCCAACAATACTGTGTGTGAGAGAGAGATACTACAAGTACAGTTCTATTATCTTCAAGTTTTAGATACATTTTGGGAAGGGACCTCACTTGCTCAGGTATTCATAGATCAGTATTAAAGACAGGATTGGAACCCAGAAGCCTTGCTACCTCCCAAGAAATGAAATGGAGAGAATCCTGGTGGTGGAGTCTGAAGACTTGGATTCAGGATCTGCTGCTAACTTTACACTAACTGTGGAATTTTGAAAATGTTCTTTCTCTGGGTCACCATCTTGTAAATCTGCAAAGTTATTAGCCTGGATGAAATGCTTTCAGTAAAACAACTTTTAGCTCTGTCATCTTTCTCTCATCTGTGTGATTCTCAGTGACAATTGAAGGACTTTCATTTTCTAAAAGAATAGTCTTCTGAAGATTTCTTAATCTAGGTGATATAGAACACCTGATGGCAGTTGTTGAGGCAGTTAGATGGTACAGTGGATAGACCTCTAGATTTGAACTCAGGAAGACCTGAGTTAAATTTAGTCACTTACTGGTTGAATGACCGTATATGATAATTAACCTCTATCTTTCTCAGTTCCCACATCTATAAAATGATTAATAATAATACCTAATAATAATAGCTCCAAACCTCCAAGGTTGTTGTGAGAATAAAATATTTGTAAAGTACTTTGCAAAATTTAAATTTATTACTATTATTATTTATACTAAAGAAAATATATTTAGACTGAATGACTGATATGTCTTCCACTGGAATATGGACAAATATATCTATCATTGCATTCTGCAAGATACAGTCAAGATACAGTCAGAAACTTGAAATATTAATTGTTGGGGGGGGAATAGAGCTAAGATGGTGGCATGAAGGCAGCATTTCCCAGAAATTCCTTCCACCCCAAACTCCAAAAACCAAAAAAATTATGACTCTAGCCAAAATTTAGAGGGGGCAGAACCCACAGAGACTTAGTGATTCATTTTCCAAGTCCAAGATAAGTCAGAAGTTCCTCAAGAAAGGTATGTTTCACCAGGACCCAGGGTTGGGATAAAAGTCTCAATTGCAGTGCAACCCAGCCAAGTCCAGCCCAGGGATCACTAGCAACAGGTTGAAGGGATTGTGAGAGAACTTTGCTACACCAGAATGAGTGTGGAGTGAGGAGCACTGGCTGTAGTACCTGCAGCGAGAATGGGGGAAAACAACCTGCACCTCCAGAGCACAGCCCACAGATGGTAAGGGGATCAGGGGAGACTGACGAAATATTTCTGCTCTCCCTGGGGCATGACTCTGCTATTTGCCCACACTCAGATCTAGATTTCAGTTTGACCTTCCATACTAAAATAGCAGGGATCCTCCTTACAGTTCCAGGACAGAGGGGAGTACCTGTGATCATCGACATATCAAAGTACAGACAAGAGAGCATATGCCCTTAGAGGAATAAAGGTCCAAGTGGGGTGTACCAAAAACAAACCAAAGCAAGTGTCCCAATAGTACTCAAAAGCCCAGGAAGAATCCTTAAACCAGGCAAAGGCTGGAGAAATAAGTAAACACAGAAAAAAGAGGAGCACCATTGAGAAATACATTGTCTATGATCCCAAGAATCCTCCTCAAACTGAAAATGAGAAAGTACAATCTCCTGCATCTAAAAACTCCATGAAAAAAATGGAAGTTAGGCTCAGGCTATAACAGAGCTCAAAAAAGATTTTGAAAATCAAGTAAAGGAGATAGAAGAAAAATTGGGAAAAAGAAATGAGAGAGATACAGAAAAAACGTGAAAAAGAAGTCAGCAGCTTAGTCAAGGGGATCTAAAAGAATGCTGAAGAAAACAACATGTTAAAAACCAGCATAAGACAAATGGATAAAACAGTTCAAAAAGTTATTGAGGAGAAGAATGCTTTAAAAAGCAGAATTGGCCAGATGGAAAAGGAGATAAGAAAGCTCTCTGAGGAAAACACAACCTTCAGTTGTAGAATGGAGCTAAAGGAAGCTGATGACTTTACAAGAAGTCAAGACAATACTTCAACAACAAAAGAATGAAAAATTAGAAGAAAATGTAAAACATCTCATTGAAAAAACAACTGATTGGGAAAACAGATTCAGGAAAGATAATTTAAAAATTATTGGACACCTGAAAGTCATGATCAGGAAAATAGCCTTGCTTTAAATTTTAAAGAAATACTACAGGAAATTCCCCTGATATCCTAGAAGCAGAGGGCAAAATAGACACTGAGAGAATCCATTGATCTCCTGTGGAAAGAGATCTAAATAAAAACAACCTCCAGAATATTATAACCAAGTTCCAGAACTCCCAAGTGAAAGAGAAAATATTACAAGCAGCCAGAAGGACACAATTCAAATATCATGAAATTGCAGTCAGGATCACACAGGACTTAGCATCGACTACATTAAGGATTTGTAGGGATTGTAATATCATATTCTGGAAGGCAAAAGAGCTCAGAATGCAACCAAGAATCAACTACCCAGTAAAAGTGAACATCCTCTTCCAGGAGAAAAGATGAACTTTCAGTGAACCAGGGGAATTTCAAATGTTCCTGTTGAAATGACCAGAGCTGAACAGAAAGTTTGGCCTTCAAATACAGGACTCAGCTGAAGCATAGAGAGTAGAGAGAAGGGTAAAAATATGAGGGACTTAATGATGATGATGAACTGCATGTATTCTTGCATTCAAAAATTAATACTGATAATACTCATATGAAACTACTCATTTAATAGAGTAGGTAGAAGGAGTTTTTATAAATGAAGCACAGGAGAGAGCTGAATCTGAAGATATAGCATGTTGTAAAAAAGGAGTTAATGGCTAAAAGGGAAATTCACTGGGAGTAAGAGAAAGGAGAGGTGGAATAGGCTAAGATATTTCATATAAAAGATTTTTTTTCTTCTTTTTTACAATGAGCTATTGCAATGATACGGGAGGGGGGAAGGTGAGGGGGAATGAGGGAACCTTCACTCTAATCAGAAATGGCTCAGAGAGGAAACAGCATCCAAACTCAATAGGATATAGACATCTAGAGTAAAAAGGAGAGGAGTAAAGGGGGAAGCCGGTATGTGGGTGATAGAGGAGAGGGTAGATCATAGGAGAGAAGAGTGAGATATAATACATTTTCTTTTTTTTTACTTCTCGCAAGGTGTCTGGGTTTGGGTGGCCTGTCTGGTAACACAGGGTTGGGTGGTTGCTGGGTCTCAGGGGTGGTATGTGGGCTCGGGACCTCTTGGTCCAAGGGCCAATTATCAGTCCACTGCACCATTCAGCTACCCTACAGCACATTTTAGAAGAGGGACACAGTGAAAGGAGAGAGAAAATATAGTATACGATACTGGGGAGGTATGAATGAAGGGAGTTGCGATCAGCAACAGCAGTGGTGGAAAAATATGGAAGTAGCTTTTGTGATGGACTTATGATAAAGAATGTGATCCACCTGAGACAGAGTTGATGGTATCAGAACATAGACTGAAACACATTTTTTTCTCTTCACTTTATTTCTCATGAGCATCTATAGTTTTTTGGGGGAGAGGTATTAAGTTTACTCTCAAACAAGAATATTTTAGCAATGTATAAAAACAACATCATTTGTACAAAAATATTCATAGCAGCCCTGTTTGTGGTGGGAAAGAATTGGAAATTAATGTAAATGTCCTTCATTTGGGGAATGGCTGAACAAAACATGGTATATGTATGTGATGGAACACTATTATTCCATTAGAAGCCAGAAAGGATGGGAATTCAAGGAACTCTGGAAAGATTTGCATGGACTGATGCTGAGCAAGATGAGCAGAACCAGAGGAACATTGTGCACTCTAGCAGCATCATGGGGATGATGACCAAACTTGATGGATTGATCATTCCATTAGTGCAACAATCAGGCACAATACTTTATTTTTCTTCCTTAGGGATATGATTTCTCTCTTATCACACTAAATTTAGATCAATGTATACCATGGAAACAATGTAAAGACTAACAGACTGCTTTCTGTGAGGGGGGGGAAGGGAACAAGATAAGCAGAAAAATTGTAAAAAATAAAAAAATGTTAATTGTTGGGAAAATTGGAAAACACAATGGCAAAAACTAGGCATAGACCCACATCTCACATCATATACCAAAATAAGGTCAAAATGGGTACAGGATTTAGATGTCAAGTGTAACACCATAGATAAAGTAATAGACCAAGAAATACTTTGTCTATCAGATTTGTGGGAAGGGGACAAATTGATAACCAAACAAGAAATAGAGCATAAATTGCAAAATGCATGATTTTGATGATATTAAATTAAAATATTTTTGTGCTAATAAAATCAGTGCTGACAAAATTAGAAGGAAAGCAGAAAGTTGGGAAATAATCTTCACAACTAGGTGTTTTGATAAAGATCTCATTTCTAAAACATATAGAGAATTGCATCAAATTCATAAAATTGCAAGTAATATCCCAATTGATAAATAGTCAAAGGATATGAATGGACAGTTTTCAAATGAAGAAATTGAAGCTAAATATATAATCACACGAAAAATGCTCCAAATCGTTATTGATTAGAGAATTGCAAATCAAAACAACTATGAGCTATCACCTCAAACTTATCAGATTGGTTAAGATGACAAAAAAGGAAAATGATCAATATTAGAGAGGTTGTGGGAGGATTGGTCCACATTGTTGGTGGAGTTGTGAACTGATGTGAACTGATGTGAACTGATGTGAATTGATGTGAACTGATGCAACTGGAGAGCATTTTGGAATTATGCAGCAAGAGCAATAAAACTGTTCATTTCCTTTGACCTAGCAATTTCAGTGGTAAGGTCTATAACCAAAATAAATCATAAAAAAATGGGAAAAGTCCCACATGTTCCAAAATATTCATACCAGCTCTTTTGGTACTTGCAAAGAACTGGAAACTGAAGAGATACCCATCAATTGGGAAATGGTTAACCATTATGGTATGGTACACAAATATTATAGTAAATGGTATATGAATATTATACATATATGATATATATATTATATATTATTTATTATATATTATTAATACTATTGTTCTATAAGAAATCATAAATGGTCAAACACTAGAGAAGCATGGAATTTACAAAATCTGATGTTGAGCAAAGGGAGCAGAACCAAGAGAACATTGTACACATTAACAACATTGTGAGATGATCAATCCTGATGGAAGCAACTCTTCTCAACAGTTCAAAGAGCTAGTTCAACCCTGTTAGACCGGCTATGGATAATGCTATCCCCATCCAGAGGAAGAAAAAAAACCAAAACAAAGCAAAAAACCTCTCAGAATCTGATGAACACTACATTCACTTTTTTTTCTTAGCAAGGTAATGGGGTTAAGTGACTTGACCAAGGTCACACACTAGGTAATTGTTAAGTGTCTGAGATTAGACTTGAACTCAGCTCCTCCTGACTACAAGGCCAGTGCTCTAGCCTATATTCACTTATTAAAAAAACTCTTATGTATTTCTTTCTCTTAATCCTAATTCCTCATACCAAAAATGGCTAATCTGTAAACCTGTTTAACACAAATGTTTATGTACAATATTAACCTGACTACTGCTAAGGTGGGGGGGGAGGGGAGGGTGGAAGGAAATTTTGTAACTTAAAAACATACATAGGTATATGGATGAATGTTGAAAAACTTTTATAACATGTATTTGGAAAATAAAATATCAATAAAAAAAGAAATTAGAAGGATAGAGGTTCAGATCTCACTCTTGATCCTGGCTATGTGATCTTGATCAGGTAAATCACTGATCTGAAAAATAAAGCAAATAATATACCTTAAAGGAATGTTGGGAGGCTCAAAAGGGATAATGTTAGTAAAGCATTTGGCCAAATTTTAAGTGCTATATAAGTATCAGTTATTAGAATGCTATGAGTTCAGTTTCTATAATGGATTAGGTGCTGATCAAAATATGAACTGAACTTCTGGGGAGGTTATTTCAAATAAATTGAAATAAGTTAGTAAAATCATTCCGTGGCACTATCTTCTTATTTCTTATCCTTCTAACTAAGGATCAAAGAAAGGTCTCTCCCTTTCTCAAGAAGTATGCCTTGGCAGATAATAAATGCTTTTAAGAAGCAGAATAATCCCACACAAGTCATTTAATCTTTCTAGCCTTGGAGATTCAGGATTTAAATAATTTATTCTTGATTAAGATGGAGATAATAATACTTATCTTGCCAACTTCTTAGAGGTGATGTGAGGCTCTAATTAATTAATTTAATTATGTTGCAGCTAGGTGGAGCAGTGGATAGAAGCTGGGGTCTGGAGTTAGGAAAACCTGAGTTTAGGTATGTAACCCTAGGCAAGTAACTTAACCTGGTTTTCTTCAGTTTCCTCCTTTGTAAAAATAACCTGGAGAAGGAAATGGCAAAGCACCTCCAGTATTCTTGCCAAGAAAGTTCCAAATGGAGTCACAAAGAGTCAGACATGATTCAAAACTACAACAAATTCTCTTCTCTATATAGAGATGTAAAAATACAAAGCAATACAAAACCCTATGAAAATGCATTTAAAGTGAAGCATAGGATCAGAAATATAACTTTTTTTACCTTCAGAAACAGATTCAGAACCTGTGTGAGGCTATGATTTCCTTGAATTGAATTTCCTTCAAATCCAGAATGCTTCCCACTAGCCCCACTCCCCCTACACCTTATTATTCTAAACTTCAAACATTATCGCTTTATCAACTTCACTCTGTGTACATACATTGGCCTTCATATAACAAGATAATGCCACCAACTCCATAGAAAAGGTCATGTATTTTGGTGTTGTTTTTCTAATGTGGGTGTCAGATTTGTGTTGAGTCGCTGAACAGTATGACTGGCTGCCACTCACCTGGGAGGGATGTCAGCAACAACTTGTATTTCAGTGATGATTCCAAAAAATCAATGAAAATAAAATAATTGAAATAGAATTTAGTAACTCAAATAACTGCCTGAAACAACAGTTAAGACAAGCCAATGTTAAGTCGAATGGAATTGCATAGAATTAAAGATCGAGAGACTGAGATTCTGCCATGAAAAATAAAATAGTCATGTTATTTAAAATTAACCTGGTCAAGATAACAGCTAATGAAAAACCATTCAGGTTCAGAGTGGTCCTTTCTTAATTATTCTACTATGGAAGTCCCCCAAGATGGGCTCTCACTTTACTAGAGGGCTGAGAGCAGGGGCCCAGTTCTGCTTCTGCAATAAGCTTATATAACATAGAGCAGGTTTCTCTCTCTCTCTCTCTCTCTCTCTCTCTCTCTCTCTCTCTCTCTCTCTCTCTCTCTCTCTCTCTCTCTCCCCCCCCCTTTACCCCATTGGACTTGAATGAAAACTGGGGAGTGACTTTGGGCTCGAATGATCTCTGAAAGTTATCTGATCTCTTCCTGTCCCTTTGGATTGTGAGTTTCAATCACTCTCTACAAGCTCATCTTTATCCCCTACCTTCCAGATCACCACATGCCACTGGCAAGTCCTAGGCATCCTTGGAGAATGAACTGTGAACTAGAGCAATGACAAGAAATTAAAAACTCCACTATCTTCACCTGTTTATCTTGGATCAGCATCTCACAGTATAAGAGGCATAGACATTTTGGACCTTATTTCATTATCTTTCCCACAAATCCATTCATCTTTCAAAGTTCTATTTCTATCTAGGATACCATCATCCTACATTGCACAATCTCCAAGTCAACTTCAACTCTCCATTTATCCTCACCCTATATATTCAATCAATTTCCAAATCTGGTCATTTTTACTCTAACAGCCTATGTTTTATTTGTCCCCTTCTGTCTCTTCACACGACCCTCATCCTAGTTCACCTACTCATTGCCTCTTGTTTGGAGTATGGATATAATCTCCTAATTGGGCTCTCTGCCTTGAGGTTTCCCCCTTCTAACTCTTTCTAATCCACTCTCCACGTAGCTGACATGTGATTTTCCTAAAATGCAGTTCTGATTACATCATACCTCTATTAGGTAAATTCCAGTATATGTACTATATTCTGAATCATTTATGTACATTACAAAACAAAAAATAGAAAATTAAAATGATAAGATGAAGTAAAAATTGATCCTATAGTCTATATATCATTGTTTTCAAAGTACATATTGTGTAAATTTTATCTCATATATAATGATTAATACATTAATACACACACACACACACACACACACACACACACATATATATATATATATATATATATTTACAAATATCTGTATGCTTTTTTTTGCAAGGCAAATGGGGTTAAGTGGCTTGCCCAAGGCCACACACAGCTAGATAATTATTAAGTGTCTGAGACCAGATTTGAACCCAGGTACTCCTGACTCCAGGGCCAATGCTTTATCCACTACACCACCTAACTGCCCCAATCTGTACACTTTTGTAAGGCATTGCAAGAGATAATGGGGGAATGCAAAGACAAGTAAGAAACAGCCTCTACCATGAAGGAACTTACATTTTACTGGAGGAGAGATGCAACATTTTTTTAACAAGTCAGTAAGTCTATGATAATTTGAAAGGGAGAAAACACTAAATAATAGGGGAGGGAGGGAAAAAACTTTTGTAGTTAAATTTTGAAGCAAGCTAAACATGCCAGGAAGCAGAGGTCAGGAGAGAGCATGTTTTAGACAAGGACAAGGATTTATGCAAATGAACAGAGTTAAGCGATGAAACTCACATCTAAGAGATGGAACTAGCATTATATGTCTGTCCCTCTAAATATTGCTAATCTAGAAGAAATATTTTTTTTTTATTTAAGGCTGAATTCCTGACTGTCGACCCTAAATGTGAAAGGAGTATTCTTATCTATCTATCTATCTATCTATCTATCTATCTATCTATCTATCTATAGATCTTTCATCATTTCCAAACTCACCACCATGCTGCAAACTCAAGCCCTGGATGATAGCACCTCCCTCAGCCTCCTGTCATTTTTAAATGAAGGGTGGGAGGGTTTAATAGCAAACTTTCTCATCCTCCTTTCTCTAAAAAAGGGCAGAAATTAAATTCTCTTAGCTCTCTCCAACTTGCATTTGTTTCACTGCCTGGTTTCAATGCCACATAACAAGATGTTCCAGAGTCAGATACCAATTGGTCTCCTATTTCACCCTCACCCTATATTCTATTGGGTGTTGTCTCCTCATTTATATTATGAGCTCTTTGAGGGCAGAGACTGTCTAACTTGACTCTTCCTAGTACAAAGCAATTCCACAAAGATCTCACAAAGACAATAGCAAGTAAAGCCATTTATTCAAGCCAAGAGGAAACAGAAAACAGAGATATGCTGATGAAAACAACAGGCAATACATAGAATAAATGAGCTCTTCTACTGGATCCAAGATAACAATTTAAAGTCCTAGATCTCTCCTAAAGGGATTGAAATTTCCTAAGGTCTGAAATGGAGTAAGTTGGGGATAGGTACATGATTGATTCTAACTTTTCTACATCAGTTTCTTTCCAGAATCTCTCTCCCTTCAGGGACCTCAAGAGAATTTGGAAACTGGGTCTTCTCCCTTGAAGCTGGAAACCAGAAGAACAGATTCTTCCTTCTCTTAAGAGTTCACTAACTCCACCCCTCATATAGACTCAGAGATTTGAGTAGTGAATCTTTACTAAGGCAGAGAGTTGTATACAAATAGGCTTTGAACTTATTTATAGAAACAAATGAAGATTGTTTAGCACTATGCAGGTTTTTGTCAGTATTACTGACAACAAACACTGTCATACAATTTCATAATGCTTCTCTAGTGGACATATTGCTTCTTATTGAGTTGAGAGAGGAGTTTGTATATCTTTATAATATCTATTAGTAAAACCATGGGCTTATTTTTTTTCTTCCTTTTTGGTATTGGGAAGTAGGTCTTCAACTTTGGAAAGGATTTGAGAACTGAATTTAAGACTTTTTCAACAACTTAAGAAAATGTGAAGTTAAAGGTAAGATTGTAATTGTCATAATACAGACTTTATTGTCAATAATTACCCCCTACTCAAATATTAGGGAATCAAATTACTATAGTTACACACACACACACACACACACACACACATATGTATATATACGTATGTATGCATGTATGAATGTGTATTTTTGAGAGGCAGTGTCATACACTGGATAGAGCTATAACCCACAACTCTCTATAACTGTATGTTGTCCTCACTATTGAATTCCCTACCCCTCCTCACCTCCCAAAATGAAAATCCCAGAGATTCAAACCAAAAAACAATCAGTATCTATTCACTACCAAGTGGTTATGTTGTGAAATAGAGAAATTGTTGGAGCCTTTTGTTTAGAACCTTTTGTTCATCCTTTGTTCTCAGAGGACCAATGACATCAAAATAGTGATGAATCAACTTGCACTTGTGCTTGAATTAGATATGTGAGGCAGAGCTGTGCAAAGTCATTAGTCTTATTTTCTCCTCTAGAGTCATGAAAGTCCAGTGACAAGACAAAGGTCAATAAGACTGGTGATGTCCCAGGATGTTCCTTGGATTTTCTACATTATGGAGCTTGCTGCCTTCATGTCATACTTCCTGTGAAAATGTTTTTTGTTTTTATATTTTATTTTTATTGATATCTTTTATTTTAATATCATATTTATTTCCAACTATATTCCTCCCCCTCCCCTATCCAACAAATCACATGAATATATTTTGCAAGCTCCCCATGCAAAATATCCATTTGTTAGTATGGAAGGTCCCCAGAGATACTATTTCTTGTCAGACAGGTATCTGACATTCACCGATTCAAGCCCTTTTGGAGTCATTTGACTGTATTTGTGTTTGAGAAGATAATCTGAAAGGAAGTGTCTAACATGATATTCTTTCATCTGAAATTAATATTTCTTGATCTATATATTTCTGATCATGTTAGTTTCTTAATCTTTAATCAATAGTTATAAAATGTCAATCTAATATGTAAGGCCTGTCTCCTACAATGCTGACTTTATCAGTGTCAATACTATCTGGTCCTCTCAATACTAGCCTTACCTGATCAACAAATTTCAACATAAGAGACATCCTGGATGAGCAGAGAGAAAATCCTATTGTTATTTATAAACATTTACTCTTCAGCATAAGTTCTTGTCAATATGAATTTTAAGTAAATGTTATAAGATTTGAGAAAATGTCATCTATGTGAAATCTCATTGGCTGACTGCCAAAAATTTTATGATTCTTTGTTCATTTTGTATAAAATGCTCCCCAAATTTTGTATCAAGATTGGCATTTGCAAGAATGCCATCCACCTGCGGGTTATGGTAAAATCCTAGAGAACTAAACTTCATAGATAAAACTAACATTATTGTTTCATTTTTAGTCTAAGGAAATTATGGTTAACAGAAGAAAGAATTGAAATCTCTCAAAAGGTGAGATATGTGCAAGTGCACTGATGGGAGTGACCACCTCACCAATGATCTATGAAGGCAAGCAGGTACCTGCCTTTCGGTCCAAAACCGAAGTCTCTGCCATGATGACCCAACCTCTGTATCAAAAATTTTCAACAAGGAGGGAAGAAATAGGATGGGAGGGGACATGCTAGGTGAGTGCTTCAGAGCACTACTATTGTCATTACTGACATTGCTTATACATGAGTGAGATTTTGAACCTCCCAGAGCAACAGTAGAAATAATGTTGCTGTCTTTTTTTTGATGTTATCAATATTAGTCACACCTGTGGAGTTTTTCCCAGGAGCTTTCTCTTCCCTCTCCCTTCTAAAACTTATCTCTATTTCTTTAAATTCCATTTTGGATTTGTTTTCCTCTAGTCCCCAACAGATCCATTAAAATTGCACTGTGTTTAACTCATTGTATGACTTATGAACTTTGTTCAAAAAGAGGTGAAAGGGAAGAGAATATCATCAGATAATGGCATAGAGAAAGATTCTCTTTCCAGTTGCAGGGTTTTTCTATCCTCTGGGGGTTTTTGTTTGTTTGTTTATCTATATCAAAGGTCTTCAATTGAGGCAATGGAATTAAGTACTGGCATACTCTTTGCTGTCCCTTCTCCCCCCCTCCCACCCCCACCTGCTTTTTTTTCTTTTGATTTATGCAACTTTTATTGAAGAAAAATCAATTACTAACAGGGTTATTAGCTGATCACTCATTCATTGTCAACTTGGATCTTTTATTCAAGACTATATTAAACAGTGTGTTGTAAAACAGATTAACTAATAGTTCTAAGCCTCCTAACAAATTTTAAGTGAAAATTACAAAAAAGTTCAAACCCTATTTTAGAAAATAAAGTGTCTGACTTCCATTCTCCAGTCTTTGTAGAACAAGAACAGTTTATTCCTTACATAATATGCATCAACCAAAGAGATTCACACCTATTATCAAAATTCCCCAAAGCAGGAAAACTTCTTTTATACTTTATTTTTCCCAATTACATGTAAAAATTGTTGTCAACATTCATTTTTTGTAAGATTTTTTAGTTCCACATTTTTCTTCTTCCTTCCGCAAGACAGCAAGTAATGTGATATAGGTTATTCATATACAATTGTATTAAACATATTTTCATATATATTAGTCAAGTTGTGAAAGAAGAATCAGAACAAAAGAAAAAATCCACAAGAAAGGAAAAAAATCAAAAACATTTTTAAAAAGTGAAAATAGTATGCTTTGGTCTGTATTTTTTTTTTAGTTTTCTGAAATCTTCTTGCTCATGATTTCTTACAATAGTATTCCATCACATTCATGTTCAGCTATTCACCAGTTGATGGGCATCCCCTTAGTTTCTAATTCTTTGTCACCACAAAAAGAGCTGCTATGAATATTTTGGAATGTGTGGAACTTTTCCCATTTTTTTCTGGAGCCTTTTGGATCCAAACTACTCAGCAATATTCTTGAGGGAAGAGACAGCTTAATAAGAAATATCATTTGGGTAGCTTTCCCTTTCTACTATACCTTTCAGTAAAAACATATAGGTAACCACAGCACACATACATAGACATACTCTTTGTCTCTCTGTCTCAAACACACACACACACACACACACACACACAGAGAGACTTCCTCAAGAGGGGAGGAAAATTAAAGACTAGAATTAAAGGGAATGTCAGTCCAGAGGAGGAAGACTAGTAGACATCAAAAGATGATGGGGGCCAAGGAGGGAATACCTAATGATATTCTCAGCCAAATACCTTTTCACCATGATCTTCCTGCCCTTGGCACAGCAAGCAAAAAAAAAATAGAATCTTCTTACAGAGGTAGGTTGGAATGTAAAGTGGTTAGCATTAATGATGTATGAAATGAAGCCAATGATAATGCCCACAGCTGTGGTCAGATTTGTCTGTTTTATTTTTCTCACATTTGAAACTTACAAAATTTATTTGGTGTTACACTTGTTATACTTCAGAGGGAAATCAAATTCCCTTGTCTATTAGCTGTCCATAATGTCATTTTCTTTCTTTTTAATAGCTAAATATTTTAATTTAATTTAATTTTCTCAATTATATGTAAAATATTTTAAAATATTTATTGGCTTAAAAATCTGAGTTCCAAATTCATTATCTCCCTTCCCTCCCTCCCACCCCACCTTGAAAATGTATACATGTGAATTTACACAAGAAATATTGCCATATTAGCCATATTGCACAAGAAACCACAAACCAAAATAAGTAAATAAAAACACTAAGAAAAAATATAGTTAAAAAAGTTTCCATCTGCATTTAGATTCCATCAATACTTTTTCTGGAGGTAGTCAGCATATTTTAGTGATATTCAAGTATTTTGATCTGCTTTACATTTAGTGTAAAGTGTTTAAGGTATGTATGGGAGTGCAAAGAAGGACTAGTAGTTACAGTATGAGGGCTTGACAAACCTTTTCTATGACTGCTTTTCCACCTTTGGTATCCAACTAGCACTCAGCTCTCACAAGCAGTTGTATCATGCAGAGTGGTCACACCCGAGTAAACCATCTCAGAAGATGGTTTGAAAGTAAACATCAGATTCAAACCTGTTGGTTAGTAAGGGGGATGTCTACCCCTAGTATGGGAAGACTTCTCCCTGTGGAATGAACAGATGAGAACAATTTGTTCCAACATCCATGAAGGCAGTTGAAATAGGCATTGTAGTGTTCTTAGAGCTTGGTCAGACTTTGAAGATGCCAAGGACATCCACTGCATCCCAGACCATTACCAATTGTCATGATTTTTATCTTGCCACTGGACTTTGGTGATCATGGGAGAGAGTAAGTCTGACAACTTTTTGCAATTCTGCCTCACTTAAATTCAATTCACACATGAGTCATGACATTGGTCCTCTTCAAAAATGAAGGACAAACAGCGAAGTGTGTAAAGTGTAACTATGATTTCTCCATGATAATAGTAAGAGTTGAATCTATACAACACTTTAAGATTTGCAAGGAGCTTTATATACATGTTATATCCTGCAATGAATCCTTATAACAGTCATGTTATATAGATATCATTATTTCTACCATTGTATAGATGAAAGAACTGAGATTTAAGAAAATGTTAAATGACTCTTCCAGGATCACATGGCTAATCAATATATGATATGGGACTCAAACCTAGTCTTTCTAACTTCTATTCACTATACTGTGTTGCCTTTCTATTGATGGCTTTGTCTAAGTGATTAATTGGCCTTTGTTCTTTATGAAAGGTTTTTCAGCATTCATCTATATGCATATGTATATTTTTAAATTATAAAATTTCCTTCCACCCTCCCTTCTCTTCCCCTTCCACAGCAGCAAACAGCCAGGTTAATACTGTACCTACATATTTTAAATAAACATGTTTACAGATTAGTCATTTTTGGTATAAGGAATTAGGATTAAGGGAAAGAGATACATAATAGATAATTTTATAGTGTTCATCAGATTCTGAAGGGTTTTTTTGTTTTATTTTTCTTCCTCTGGATGGGAAAAACATTGTCCAGTCTAATAGGGTTGTCCTAGCTCTCTGAACTGCTGAGAGGAGTTGCTTCCATCAAGGTAGATCATTTAACAATGCTATTGTTAATGTGTACATTATTCTCTTGGTTCTGCTCCCTTTGCTTATCATCAGATCCAGATTCCATGCTTCTCTATAGTCTGACCATTTATGTTTCCTTCTGAAAATCATATTCCATAATATTTATGTACCATAACCTGTTTAGCCATTCCCTAATTGATGGCATTGGCCTTTGTTATTAACTATATCCTCCTATTTATCTTGTTGATTCTATTTAACTGATTTTCTTTGTAAAAAAAATAAATTAATATAAATATTAGAGAAGGTTGGTCCACCCCACAATGTTTTGATTTTGGATTGTTTCCCATTTGTTGTTCTTGCCCTCTTCCTATTGTACATTCTCCAAATTGCATGCCTACTTGATGGGATAGTGTGATTTGGACTTTAGAATGTCTTCATTATTGAAAGCAGTGCCACTATGCTTGGGACAAAATTAGTTCAAGATTGTATATGTATTACATATCAGATTACTCACTGTCATGGAGAGAGGGGAAGGAAGATAGGGAAATAGAAAAATGTGGGACTCAAAAGCTTACAAAAAGATAAATGTTGAAAATTATCTTTGTATACAATTGAAAAAATAAAATAACATTTAAACTTAGTTGAAAGGGGGACCTAGTATGCACTTTGCCTTCCTAGGGAGAAAAAGGGGAAAGGAAAATTCTAGAAGGGAGTGGGAACAATGAAACCCTAGTGTTGTGTCTAGGGATATTTGTACTCCTTTGAGAAGACTGGGAAGTGAGGTGTGAGATAACAGTCATCAGTAGTGAATTTCACTTGCCCTTGGGAGGGCAGCAAGGGTACTAAACAATAGGACTCTGGTACAAATCCCTAGGACAAAAATCTGTTGCAAATCTGTTTAAATATATGTTAAATATGACTCATTTTAGAAGAACCCTATATTAAGAAAAGAAAGCTAATTAAAATCTTTGTATTGCAAAACTTAATTTAAAAGTGATAGATTTCAAAAAAATAAAAAAAACTATTCCATTTAAAATGTGTCAATTGACATGTTTCTATATATACCATGAGAATGGCACTGTGAGACTTATCTCTAGTCTCTTTTCTCTCCACCCTTTTCTAAGGGATATTTTTTATTTCTTGCTAAGAGGAGAAGCAAGAGTTTTGTGCTAGGATAGAATTCTATTTATGTGTTTCCTTAAATAGCTAGGAGTTCTTCTGGTTTTCATGTTTAAGCTAACTGGTGATCACAATTTCATCAATGGGGAACGAGGGGAATCCTCATAGTTAAGGCTTGAATCCCTCCTCAACTACCAGTTCCATAAGGAAAAAAGCATATGAAGTAGCAAGGAAACTCATTTATCTAATTGGGGAGCAAAAAAGAAATCAGAGGCAGTATACATAAAAGAATATATATCAGCCAATACAGCACTTGAGAGTGAAATAATTCATTTCACATAAGAGAGAGTCCTAGACTTCATTCGAGGGAAAGATTAGAGTCTCTAGGATAGCTAGCTATAGATAGGGCCATGATGGAATGGTCAGAATCTGATGAACACTATAAATGTACACATTAACAATAGCATTGTTAAATGATCTACCTTGATGGAAGCAACTCCTCTCAGCAGTTCAGAGAGCTAGGACAACCCTATTAGACCGGACAATGTTATTCCCATCCAGAGGAAGAAAAATAAAACAAAAATAAACCCCTTCAGAATCTGATGAACATTATAAAATTATGTATTATGTATCTCTTTCCCTTAATCCTAATTTCTTATACCAAAAATGACTGAGCTTCTTTTCAGTATTTTCCTTTAGCAACCTAAAGTGAAGCTGACATCTTCCATCTTTGTTCTCAATACTAGAAATCAGAAACACCTCCCAAATAATTATAGTGCCGAGAGTGCTAGAAGAAAATGGTACTCTCCCTTCATATAGGTGTAGTACCTTATCTCCACAAACAAGGAGAGAGTCCTACAGCAACAGACTTTGACACATGGATTATACATTTATTATACATTTTTGCATGTTCTGCTACAGAATAAAAATGAAATATTCCTCAGAAATGGTGAGGTTCCTCTCATGCACTCATTTGTGATGAGTATGATGATTATAGCAACCCCCAGACATTGCAGAGCATACTCAGTGAGATCCATCATTAGGGAAGCTCAAAACTTGAAAAGGTTTGCAAATAACTCATACATGTGAAAAATCATGAATGCGATTAATCAAGGAAAGAACAATGTCCATGCCATAGCAATTGGTTTTGTTCCTGTATCTTTCTCCATCCCATGGATTTTCAGAAGAAAGTTAAAGATCTTAAGGGCTCTAGAACTTTTTTTTAACAAGGCAGTGGGGTTAAGTAGCTCACCCATGGCCACACGGCTAGGTCATTATTAAGTGTCTGAGGGCGGATTTGAACTCAGGTACTCCTGACTCCAGGGCCTGTGCTCTATCCATTGTGCCACCTAGCCACCCCAGGGCTCTAGAACTTGAGCTTTTAGGAGATTTCTGGAAGGGGAGATTCAAATATATGCTGAATGAAAGCAGTTTAGAAAGTGATCTTAGAGTTTCATAACCTTTGTAACCAAGAAATACAATTTAAAATGCCAATTCAAACCTAAGTAGGTTCTAGTGAGTTGGGACTACTCTGTGTTCTAGAATCTTATTGCAAGGGGCAAGAAGATTTCTGGAGAAGAAGGTTCTATTCCTGAGAATAATATAGACTCAACTTTTATAAGAGGAAAAATCATTAGAATATATTTTTCCAGTGAGTTAGGTCTTTTGTCTTTTTAAAAGAAGCATCAAAAAAGTTTCTGAGCTCTGAGTTAAAAGAGCAATGGCAAAGACCCCTCTTGCCAAGAGTTAGAATGCAATCTGAGGATTCTGATTAAAGTCAGAAACTAAAAACAGAAGTTCCCCAGCATTGGTGGCTAGCAGATCCACACTTGTAAGTGAATAGGAGAGACCCTAGAAACAAAATTATAAATTTGACCACTGGTCACTGGAGAAGAAGAGGTTTTAACTCTTGGCAGAGATCACATGCCATGTCCTTGTGGCCAGCTGTTCATGCAGCAGAAATCAAATACTCCAAAGATACATCATTGCTTAATATGAGTATGGAGCAGTCCAATTGGAAGCAATATTATGACATGAACTACAATGCCAGTCATATTTCCCCTTCACTTGAGAAGTTTGATACCAACATTTCTGTCTTTCCATGCATGCTCCTTATGTGCTTTAATTTTCCCACTGAGGTTATTGATATTTGACTTTTAATATAATTTTATTAAAAGCCTTTGATTTACTAATTTTGCCCTCTGGTTGCCTTACAAAATTAATATGTAAATGCATAAACATATCCCCCTTTCTGTGACAGATACTAGGCCTTTTGGTCCTTATTAGCTAATTAAGATAGGACAATTATCTACCATGGTACCCCATACCTTAGTCCTTACAACAATATAGGTAAAGCCAAAAGTCAACAAACCCCAATGTGATTGACTTGAAAGAATGGAACAAGTTCAAACTTAACCTCCTTTGCTGAAAACTCTTGGTAGTTTCTGGTTGCACTGATATAGCTTTTTATTTACCAAAGGACATAAAAGGTCTCACCCACATCTGGTAAGTATTTTTTAAGTCACCACAGTGATCCTGATAAATAAAAAGAGGTTTTTTTCCTGGAGAAGGCTAAGTGCCATTGTGTTCTTATTGCCTATCTTTTCTATATTAGTACAAAGTAAATCTTTTGTTAACTGTTCAATGACTTTTGAGTGCCTTATTTCACTCCAGTATTGACCCAGAAATAATTTAGCAAGTGCTATCAATATCCACAAACAAACAACTCTCCCAAGCCATTACCACTTTGATTACATATGCTAACATTTTGTCCACACAGAGGCTGACTGAGTTACATACTGACAAAGGGCCTAAAGAATTGGGTCATAGATTTATGCATTTTTTTAAACAAAAAGACAAATGTCTCAAATTTTCTGACCTTTTCTGTGATGACAAGGGCTTATCAGTATTATGATATCTTGTAAATTATTTCAAGAAATAAACATACAATCTGTTTCTTCAAGGTAAAGGTGGCATTTTTAAAATATTGATTTTTTTTGTTTTTATATAATCTTCATTTCTCAACATGCCTCTTCCCTGCCTCTATCCCCAAGATATCCCTTATTACCAAGAACAAAAAAAATGAGGAGAAAAAAAGTTTACCAAAATTAACAAAGACACAAATCAAATCCAACTTCACATCTACTGTGATTTACCTCTGCAAATAAAGGAAGTACATTCTTATATCTCTTCATGTTTTGATTTTATATTTTTTTCATTTAAATTATTTGGTCATTACTTATATAGCTTGTATATTGCAGTTTCTATTTACTTTGCCATAAGTTTATATAAATCTTCATGTACCTCTCTGTAATCTTCAGTTATTTTTCTCAAAGTATTTGAATATTCTTCATATTAAATTATCAGTCTACTTAACTAATCTCTAAACAATGTACCTTTTGATATTTTATTTTCTGTTACAAAATTTTTTTTACTATAAATATTTTGTTATGCTACATTGAACCTTTCTAGTTTTAATATCGCCAGAGCAATAAATACAATTTTATTTTATAGAATAGAAAATATAACTACATTCATCTGGCAGAGTAAAAGATTAGGAATATCAAAAAAATTAATGAAAAAATGAAAAGGAAGATTTAGCCATATAAGATCTGAAATCATATATATATTTTAAAGCGGTAATCATCAAAATTATTCAAATAGAATGGTAGAACAGTGGAATAGTTTAGGTGCGAAAGACACAGTAGTAAATGTGTCTTAGTAATCTACTTTTTGATAAACTCTACTACTAGCTTCTGAGATAAGAACTCACTATTTGACACAAAATGCTGGGGAAAATGAAAAACAGTATGTCAGAAACTGCGAACAGATCGATATCTCACACCATATACCAAGATGAGCTCAAGATGATTTGAACATAAAGGGTGATGCCTTAAGCAAATCAGGAGAGAAAGGAAAACTTTATCTGTCAGATCTTTGGGAAAAGGAAGAATTTCTGATCAAAAAAGAGATAGTAGTTTTGTTGTGGCAAAGAAGTGGAAATTGAGGGGAATGTCCATCTATTGAGGAGTGGTTGAACAAGTAGTGGTATGTGAATGTAATGGAATACTATTTCTATGAAAAATAATGAACACAATGCATTTTAGAAAAACCTGGAAAGACTTATATGAACTGATGTTGAATGAAGTGAGCCAAACCAGGAGAACCATTGTATACAGTAACAACAGCATTGTGCAGTGATCAACTATGATAGATTTGGATCTTCTCAGCAAAGATGATCCAACATAGTTACAAAAGACTCATGTTGGAAATTGCTATCCAAATCCAGAGCAAGAACGATGGAGTCTGAAACAGATCAATGAACACTATTTTTGCATTTTGTACTTTGTTCTTATTTTTCTTTTATAACATGACTAATGTGGAAATAGCTTCAACATGCTTGCACATGTATAACCTATATCAGATTCCTTGCCGTCTTGGGGAAGGAGGAGGTAAGGGAGTATGGAGAAAAATTTGAAGCTCAAAACCTTATTAAAAAATGAATGTTGAAAATTATCTTTAAGTGTAATTGGAAAAAATAAAGTACAATTTACCAAAATTTAAAATAAAAAGGTACGGTCATTTTAGCCATCCAATTGCTTTCTAAAATGATTGGATCAGTTAACATCTAGGCATACTAACACCTGTCCCTCAACTATTCCAACATTAACTATTTTAATCTTTTGTTAATTTCATTTTGTTTTTTTTTTCTTGTTCTTTTATAGGTTTTTGCAAGGCAAATGGGGTTAAGTGCTTTGCCCAAGGCCACACAGCTAGATAATTATTAAGTTTCTGAGGCCAGATTTGAACTTGGGTACTCCTGACTCCAGGGCTGGTGCTCTATGTTAAATTTCATTTTGACTAGGCCTTAATCACATTTTCTGGGTATGAGGTTTTAGATACACACATACATTATCTCATCATTTTTCTTGATTTAAAGCATTCTTTCATACTGTTTCTAATAGTTTGCAAAGTATTTTTGAATTTTTTTATTCATATTTTTGACCAAAGATATAGGGAAATGGATTTTTGTTTTTATGTATTTATGCTTTGATGTTGTTGTCACTCAGTTTTGTCCAAATCTACAAGATCCTGTGGAGTGTAGCAAACCAATACTGGCCATGACATTTTATTTGAAAGATATTAGAATGATTTGACATTTTCCACTCTAGCAAATTAAGGCAAACATAGGTTAAGTGACTTGCCAAGAGTCATACAGCTAGTTATTTTCTGAGGTTGAACTGTATTCAGATCTTCTTAACCCTGGGCCCAGAGCTCTGAGTCATCTAATTGCCTGCGTATTTTGTTAATACCCTATATATTTTGAATATTAGACTATAGTGACATTTTAGCATTAAATTAAAAACTAACTGCTTCTTGAAAGAAAAAGAGAATCTACTAGTCATGCTTCATTTGCATAATTGGCAGATGATGTGACTGAAAAATTCACATCACAATTTAGTAAAGCACAACTCATGATACATTTTCTATTTTTTTTAGGTTTTTGCAAGGCAAATGGGGTTAAGTGGCTTGCCCAAGACCACATAGCTAGATAATTAGTAAGTGTCTGAGGCTGGATTTGAACTCAGGTACTCCTCACTCCAGGGCTGGTGCTCTATCCACTGTGGTACCTAGCCACCTCATGATATATTTTAAAAATTGGTTTTGAAGCTACATATTATTAAGACATTCCATTTTTAACTATGAAAGTCAGTGAAGGTATTAAACAAATTGAACTTATCTAAATATATAAAGTATATATATATATGCATATACATATATATATATATATACTCAAGAATATAAGTATATAATGTAGAAATTGATACACACATACATACACACCTACATACACATATGTGTGCATAATCATTTTTTGCTCATATAATAGGATGGCCAATCCATTAAATTAGTACATTAATACCTGTTCCAAGGATTGATACTGCAAATAGACAATGGATTAGGCTCAGAATTAATTAAGAAAAAAATAGATTATACTGCATTTCAGAAAATATTAACTTAATTGATGTTCCCAAGCTTCAGTCTTTCAAGAAAAAAAACAAAAAGCACAAAACTCTTTTCTTTTGTTGATACTATATCATTGTGAATCTTAGAAACCCAGAATTCAATAAACATTTGAACAATGAATACACACACAAATATATATATATATATATATGTGCATATATATATATATATACATATATATATATATACATATAAAATCAAAGAATCAACTTGAAGTTGTCAGCTATCAACTAGGAGGGAAATAAGTCAGCCTAGCAGAAACAAAAAGGTATGTCTTCGGAAGAGACAGGTGGTTTGTGTCAGCAAATCAAGTCATAGCCACCCCTACCATTTTGACTTCTACTGTCTCCCATGAATTGCCATGTTAGCAATAGTACAGGACCTATGTTGAAGAACATTGGAAAGTGAGCAATCCAGTCAACCTCAACTCTATTCCAGACCACTGGTCCCATTCCCAGCTTAGTCACTATAGATGCTACCAAGCAATCATTCTGCAAGTGTTACATACCTTGCCTCACTAGCTGTAGGAGCCACATTAAAGAAGAATCATTGGCATCTGCTTTACTATTTTATTCTAAGGACCATGGGGCATTTCCAATGACTTGTACCTACAATATGTACATAGAATGTGAGCTCTTTGAGAGTAGGAGCTATTTTTCTTTTTAGTTCATATCTCCAATGCTTGCTATAATCCTTTGTGTAGAGTAAGAAACTAATGCTTTCTCACTCATTTGTTCATTCATTCCATCAAAATTGAGAGTGACACAAAGGGCAATGAAGAAGAGACATGTGATGAACATAAGTAGATCAGCACATATCTAATAATGACAAATACAAATGATGGCATAAAAATGTTAGTCAGGAATTATACAATTACGAATCACTATTACTTGGTACTGTTTGTATTGAGCAATGGTTCTTCTGTCTTGTTGTTTTAATGATGGGGAAAATTTTCATCAGCCACCTTATTAGCTAAGTTATTGATGATCTTAAAAATAACATGTTCAGTTTTCATCTCCATTCTTCACCTCTTTTTTCTTATAGTTGGCAATTGATTAGAGGAATTAGAATTTTTGTTCTAGAGAAGGCGACATTTAAGTGTACACTGTAATTGTTTTCTAATATTTATGGACCTGTTTCATGGAGAATAGAATTTTTCTATATGGTCCCAGAAGGCAGTTATAGGAGCCATGTGTAGAAATCATAAAAGGAAATATTTAGGATTGATTTTGGATTGATGATGGGGAAACCTTCTTGATCATAGACCTATCCAAAAGAATATTGGCTACTTTCTGAGGAATTTGAATTTCCTCTCACTTTAGATCTTCAAACAATAGGTAGAAGACCACTTATTAGGTATGTTTGTAATAGCAAAGGTAAATATCTGTCCTTCTGAGAGCATTCTAAGTTCATCTTATTCACAAAGTTAGTGAGAATAGGAAGGACAAAAGGATATGTGGCATAATTTGATCACTAGGTTTAAAAAGTAGAGTCTAAATAATCCTAAAATTTCTGGGTTCCGAACAGCTTATAAGTACTTGTATAAGGACTGTTTGGTCTAAAAGACTTGTGGGTTTACAACTGAGCTTAGCTATTTTGTTATATATTATTTATTATTTTTATTGATTCCATGTCAAGAAGAAAGCATTGCCTATAGTTAAGCATGTCTTGTCTCTTTTTTTTGTAGGGAATGATTTCATTATATCAAGGTCATATGAGTAAGGTCCAGTAAAATCTCCCAAGTTTGAGAAAATCTCAGGGTTTGCCAGTGGCATAGCTGAATTATATCCACTTTACATAAGATGCCTAAGATCTTGGCTTAGATTTTGAAAGTTTACCTGTTGATTCTAGGATCAACTGAAGAAAATTAGATGATGTTTTTTTCCTCAGTCCCCTCTTTTATTTTAGCAAAGTTATATAGTTTTAGAAATTCTTATTCCTTTACTTTCATTTTCTTTCTCCCTTTCTGAACTTTGTCTCTTTTATCACACTGGGGGAAGAAATCTCACTAATGAACAAGTCTTTCTCTTCTGCACCCAGTTAAGATCCTGTATGATGACAAACTGTAAGTTTCATTGTAGTCAGGAAGTTTTTTTAAACATAGATTATCCAAGATTTAATTTCTATAGACATTGTACTTATTTTTAAAAAACATGTTTCCTGTCCATGCATGTGGAAATAGATGACCAGTGATTATTTTTTCTTAATAAAAAGTATTTATGCAGTGATTCATGTGTCTAATGTGGTGTCATTATTCTGTGCCTGACTGTGGTAACTGTGGAGGAAGAGTTGTTTATAGTCACAGACTGAGCGTCAGACTGAGACTAAGGAGTTATTCCAAGAATGGTGCTAAGAACACCATGTGTTAGAAGAAGCTGCCCAGCTGGGAGATGGATTGTGTGAAGTATGAAATAACCTAAATATGCCTTCCATTAGTTGCTGTTTTTTTTTCCTGTCCTCAAAGGGAATTTTCTTTTACCTGGTCTTAACAGAGCCCCCCTGGCTCCTTTTTGAAAGTTGACTTTTCTTTCATATCATAGATTAGAACATTGCAGAGCTGTCTAAGAACTTACACAGTGTGATGAGTTGCCATAGTTATTTTGAAGGTTGACTCTGATAAGCTCAGCTTTTTAGAATCATAGAATCTGAGATCTTATAGGTCCCTTCCATGCTCTCAGAGATCGTCTATTATAACCTATATTTGCCCAGGAATCCTTTCTATTTCATCTCCAATATGTGGTCATTCTGCCTTTACTAAAGGACCTCAAACAAGGAGAGATCCTCAGCTTCCTAAGGAATTTCATTTCATTTTTAGATATTTAGTTTTTAAGAAGCTCTCATATTAAACCAATATTTGATGGGAGGCATCATGGGTGCTCTAATAACTCTCTTATCCACTCTAAATTTTAAGTTCTTCCAACCAATCTGAAAAGGTAATATTATACAGTCTTCTAACTTCTAAATTCTAAGAGGCTATCCTCTTTTATATAAGTTTCATCTAAAAAATATGCTACCTAGAATTGGACAAAATGCTCTAAATATGACCAGAATGGGACCCAGTATTTTGGAATAATGACTTCCCTCAATCTAAATACACCATGCTTCCCTTAAAGCATGCTGAGACTGTTAGGCTTTGACTGTCATATCACACTATTAAATTTGCAGCCCACCAAAAACACCAGATCATTATCATTTCTGGTCACATCTTCTTAATGCTATATTTGGGAAATTTCTGTTCAGAATCCAAATGTGGAATTTTATATTTATCTCTATTTAATATAATCCTTTAAAAATTGTTCATCACTCTAGTTGGTGGAAAGCTTTTTAGATTTGCACTTTCATCTAAAATAGTAGCTGGCTGTCCCTCCAAGCTTCTTATTATCTACAGATTTAAAGAGAATACCTTCTTTGCATGTTGTTAAATAAAATGGGACCAAACACAGATCCTTGGAATTCTAAAGACTCCTTCCAAGTTGATACTGACTAATGATTAAACTTTCTATCCTGTCATTTAGCCAATTTTGAATCTATCTTTCTATACTATTACCTAATCTATATATTTACAAGTAATACACAAACATAGCATAAGAAGCTTTCAAATGCTTTACTGAAATATAGATATGCTAAGTCTATAAAATTCCCTTCATCTACCAATCTAACTACCCTATCAAAAAAAGATAGCATAGTTTGGCACAATTTTTCTTGAAACTATACTAGCTTTTCATGTTATTTGCTTTTCTTGCTGTGAGTTCAAATAGTATTTGTAATATTCCAAAGTAGTTTGGACTTTTTTTGAGGAATTTAAGTCACTAACCTGTTAAAGACTCCATTGTCTTTCCCCTCTTCTTTTTCAATTTTTACTTTTTGAAAATTGGAACAATATTGCTTATTTTCTCTTGGATACTTTGAACATCAATGACAGGCTTCTCAATCTTTGTTTGGGACTAGAGGTTTGAACTCATTGAGATAAACTAGATGTTCTTTTACTATTTCCCCACTTAATCGATTCTAAACATTTTTGTTCTTTTCTTTTCAGATCAAAGATCATTCTCCTTGGAAGAGCAAGCAGGAGCAAATAAATAGAAGCCTTCTCCCTACTATCCATTTTCATCTCATCTACCCTGGGCATTTATCACATTTCTTCTTTGACCCTTCTCTTAAACCTAAGGCAGACAAAAAATTATATAGCCACTTATCCTCAGTCTAAGTTCATTCTGAGCTTTTGCAATCTTGACTTGGTTTTTACAGTACTGTGCTATGATGATATTCTTGCTTTGATATTTGATAATTATTTTAAAAAATTGGATCCTTGTGTTTATGAACTCCCAAAGTATCCACACCATCTTCTTTTAAGTTTTTTCTTCTTCACTGAAATAATTTCTGCTTGTGAACTAAGAATTTCATTCTTGAAGGCTTCCCATTGCTCTTGGCTAACTTTCTCTTAAAAATATTAGGCTATTGAATCCCACTTACACTTTTCCTATACATTTTTGAAATCTAATCTCCCAAAATGTAGGATGCAGATATTAAACTATGCCTGGTCATATTTTCCCTTTATATCAAGAACTATATTATGGCTTGCTCCCAAGATTTTTGTCATTCCTAGCTCTTTAATCAGTCCTCCTTGTTGGTGAGAATTAGATCCAGAATGGCATTTTTCTTTGGTGTTTATTTTACCTTTTAAAGGATTAAATTTTCATTAGGGGAAGTTTCACATTTCTCAACTAGTTTTCTTTTCGAAATGAGGTTGGGGAGGAGAGAGAGAGAGAGAGAGAGAGAGAGAGAGAGAGAGAGAGAGAGAGAGAGAGAGACTGAGAGACAGAGACAAAGAGAGACACTGAGAGACAGAGAGACAGAGATAGGAGAGAGAGAAAAGAGAGAAAAGAGAGACAGAGAGATAAAGACAGAGAAACAGAGAAGGAGAGAGGGAAATAACCAGCCAGAATCATAAACACAAAGAGAGACAGAGACAGAGACAAAGACAAAGAGACACAAAAGTAACAGAAATAGAGAAACAGAGACACAGAGACAGACTCAGAGAGAACAACAGAAGAGATGCTCAGTTGAAATGTCTCATAATTATAATATCAAGCTTCTGTGTTAAGCTTTTCAGTTTTTCCTCCAGAAACGCTTCATCTAGCCTCATCTCTTCTGCTGTATATATAGCCTTACAATAAATTAAATTTGTTTGTTTCTCCAAAGAGTCTTTTCAAAATACTTTCCCTCATCCCCCATTAAGTTTCAATAGCTCTTTATACTATAGATAATGTTCTTATTATGTGATACTATATAACCCTAGCCCAGTCAATTTATCCTGTTCTTTTAAAATAAAAGATATAACTCCAGGGTAAAATTCAGTTTATGAGTCCAATCCCATTTCACTACAGTGATACTTTTGAGATCAAATTTGACTCTTTGCTTGCAATTTTGAAGATTGTCTTTTTAATTTAGGGGTAACATGGCATAGTGGACAAAGGGCTAGCCTCAGAGTCAGGACAATCTTGGATTCAAGTTTCACCTCTGACACATAAAAGATCATGTGACCATGGGAAAGCTGCTGAATTTTTCAGAACCTAGAAACTGCAGAAATGGTTCATCTGTTTAGTGGCAGAGGGAGTATCCTCACCCAGAGCTCCATAGGCTAGTGGTTTAACTGCTGTATTTCTTCTTGAATATTATTTTCTGTGAATTAGTCCTCTTTTCTGCTATAGTTAATGTTAATCTCAGTGGTGCCAGGAAAATCAGAGCTTCTCTTACTTGCTCCCAATTAAGCTGAAAATTCTCCTGATTAAAGTTATGAAATCCTAAACAATTTTTTAAAAATCTGTAATTTTCCAGGGCATTCCATTAATTGCCAAGATTCTGTCATTTGGAATTGCTAAACCATGGTCTAGAAATCCAAATTCTAAATTATCCATTTCAAATATTTTTTTTAGATTTTTCAAGGCAATGGGGTTAAATGGCTTGCCCAAGGCTACACGGCTAGGTAATTATTAAGTGTCTGAGGTTGGATTTGAGCCCAGGTACTCCTGACTCCAAGGCCAGTGCTCTATCCACTGCACCACCCAGCTGCCCTATTGTGCCACCTAGCTGCCCCCATTTCAATGTTCTTAATTCATCCTGCAAATACTTATCAAAATAAGCATTGAGGTCTGACCATGTCATTTCCCTTTTCAAAAATCTTCAGTGAGTCCTTATTGCTTCTAGAATAAAATATACTCTCCTCAATACCTTAAAAGGCCTTCAAGGTCTGATTAAAATTCATTTACAGATTTTCACATGACCTCCCTTTATACATTCTGTATTCTACACAAATTGATGCCTTTGTTCTTCCTCAAAGTCAACATTTCATTTGCTGTCTGGAATATACTCCTTTCTCATGTTTAAAATCTTGAGTTTCCTTCAACCCAAATTCTCTTATAAGAAACTATTTTTTTATCCTTTTAGTCATAAGTAGATGTTCCTAGGAAAAATTATCTTACAGTATTTATTTTTCCACATATATTATACTGCCTTTCCCATGTAACACCCCCCCCAAGAGAATGTAAGCTCCTTGAGAACAGGGGTTATCTTTCATTTGTTTCTGTTAAATATTTTATTTTTCCACCAGTTACTTTTATAGAAAATTTTCTACATCCATTTTTAAAACTTTGAGTTCCAAGTTCCTGGCCTTTCTCACTTCCCATCCTCTTCCACTATCTAGAAGATTAGTAATTTGATATAGATTATAAATTTGAATTCAAGCAAAAAAATCATTTTATGAAAAAATAGATTAAAAAACCTTAAGAAAAATAAAAAAATAAAAATATGCTTCAATCAGTATTCAGACATCATCAGTTCTTTCTTGGGGATGGACAGCATTTTTTTTATCATAAATCCTTCAGAGTTATCTTTGTATCATTGTAAATGTTGGGATAGTTAAATCATTCACAACTAAACATCTTACAATATTGCTGTTACTTTGTACACACTACTTGTCACTTTGCATCAGCTCACATAAGTCTTTCCAGGTTTTTCTAAGAGCACCTTGATTATTTCCCATGCAGAAATCTATTATAATCACATAGAGCAATTTAATCAGTCATTCCCCAGTTGATGGGCATCTCTTCAATTTCCAATTCCGTGATACTGGAAAAGAGCTGCTATACATATTGTATACATATAGGTTCTTTTCCTTTTTTATCTCTTTTGGAATAAAGAGCTAGTAGTAACTGCTAGGTTTTGAAAGAGTATGCATGGTTTCACAGTACAGTGAGCATAGTTCCAAATTGCTCTATAGAATGGTTGAATCAATTCATAACCCCACCAACAATGCATTAGTGACTTATTTTTCCTACATCCTCTCTAATATTTCTCATTTTGTCTTTTCTATTCTATTAGCTAATATAAAAGGTATGAAATAGTATCTCAGAATTGTTTTTATGTGCATATCTCCAAGCAATAGTGAGTTAGAGAATTATTTCATATGGCTACTATAGAAAGGGTGGATTACTTCATATTAAAACTGTTCAGATCTTTTGATCATTTATCAATTGGGAAATGCCTCTTATTTTTATAAATTTTACTCATTTCTCTATATGTTTGAGAAATAAAGTCTTCATGAGAGAAATATACTTCAAAGTTTTTTCACATTTTCTATTGCTATTTCTCTTCATCCTATTACCCCTCTTGTTTATTCTTTCTCTCTCTTACCCTGAACCTCCTCTAAAGTATTTAGCTTCTGACTACCCCTTCCCCACATCAGTCCTCCCTTCGATAACTGCCCCCTCATCTATTATCCCCTTGCCTCCTACTTACTTGTGGGGTAAGATAGATTTCTGTGCTTAATTGAGTATGTATTAGTCAATTTACTCACTCATTTACTTTGAGACAATTTACTCATTCCCCCTCAAGTCCACCCTCTTCCCCTTCACTGCAAAACCTTTTTCTTACCTCTTTTACGAGAGATAATTTATCCCTTACTACCTCTTTCTTTTTTCCAGTACATTCCTCTCTCTTCTTAATTTATCTATCTATCTATCTATCTATCTATCTATCTATCTATCTATCTCTCTATCTATCAATCTATCTACTCATTCTAAATGCCCTAATAATGAAAAAGTTAATATGAGTTACAAGTATCCCCTTCCATAAAGGATTGTAAACAGTATATCCTTATTAAGTCCCTTAGGATTTCCTTTTCCTGTTTACCTTTTTATGCCTCTTTTGAGTAGTAGAAAGTCAGATTTTATGTTCAGCTTTGATCTTTTCATCAGGAAAGTTTAAAAGTTCCCTATTTCATTGATTTCCCATCTTTTTTCTCCTAAAAGAATATGATCTAATTTTGTGATTGTTTGTAATACAACTTCCACCCCAAGCTTTGAGGGCGATGTTTTCAGAGCTCTAACTTTTCAGGTCTTCCAAGGTGGTATGATCTAAGGAAAGGTGATTACTACTTTCTTGCCTTGTGCTGATTTGTGATTGACTGCAAGTACTTTATTCTTCCCTGGAACTGTGATGAAGATCCCTCTATCTATCCTAGCTGCCACTGATTCAGCAGCTATCAAGGACTGCTCCTAGTTTGTAGTGACCTGGTCTTCTTGGGGTGTTCCGTGCTGGTCTGCCCTCTTATTTCATCCTGGTGCAACAGACTTTTCCTTGTTAGTTTTCAAGTCGCCTTGGGCTAGAAAATTGTTTCACTTCATCTTTTTATGGGTTCTGATGCTCTAGAAAGTGTTTAGATCATTACTACTTGAAGGGCTTGTGGGAGAGCTTAGGTGAATCTTGGCTCTACCCCTTGCTAGCTTTCTTTATGTCTTTGTGATCCTATACATTGCACAAGGAATTGCACATTGTTGATATTTAACAATATCCCTTGAATTAAATTGAGGAAATAATTGTTGAACATTAAAATTGTTGAACATTAAGCATGAATTTATGATTCTGAGTAATTTTATAAGTGAATAAAATATCTTGTTCTATTTTTAGAAAGAAATATCACTAGGAATTAATATTTGCTCAGCTAACACTTTATAGGTAGAACTGGAGTCTGTTTCTCTACAGATGCAATAAAGGTATATATGTGAAAAGGAGATTAGGGAGAGCACAGCCCAATGTTACCTGTCTGACATCCTCCATGAAGTAGAGGAACTCTGGGCAGAGAGAGATATTACAATCTTTTTTCCCCTTTTTTGTATTAGAGACAAAAATTGTAATTCTGACAAATACTATAATCCTTTTTTCTGTATTGTTGTATTACTTTCCTTACAAACAAAGCCCTTTAAATAAAGAATCTACTAGCAAATAAGCACTCTGCTAAAATAGTTAATCTTTTAAAACTGTTAAACCTTTTCCATTCTTTATATTGACTCTGAATTAGATTTGTATGTAATCCTAGCTAAACCAGGATCTCCAAGTTATCTTATCCTAGTTATATATCATAAATTCCTCTACTCTACCTTGTGTAAACTAAAGCTCTAACTCCTTCCTAAGATTAAATTACAAACCAAAACCCCCTCCAGACATGCCAGGGACACTACCTTATGTCTTGTGGTTTTTTTGAGAAAAGGTTTTATTTATTTTGAGTTTTACAATTTTTTTCTCAGATATACCAAAATTGTGCCTGATTGTTGCCCTGTTGGTATGAACAAGTCCATTAAGGCTGATCATCATGCCCATGTTGCTGTTAGGGTATACAATGTTCTTCTGGTTCTGCTTGTCTTGCTCAACATCAGTTCATGCAAAACCTTCCAGGCTTCCCTGAATTCCCATCCCTCCTGGCTGCTAATAGAACAATAGTGTTCCATCCACCACAGTTTGTTTAGCCATTCCCCAATTGCTGAACATTCCCACAAACAGAGCTGCTATGAACATTTTTATACAGGTTACGTTTTTACCCTTTTTCATCATCTCTCCAAAGTATAGAACCAGTAGTGGTATTGCTGGTTCAAATGGCCTTTTGGCCATAATTCCAAATTACTCTCCAGAAGGTTTCATGATTTCATGGCTCCACCAAAAATGTATTAGTGTCCTAGATTTCCTACATTTCTTCCAACATTGTCTATTGTCCATTCTGGTCATATTGGCCAGTCTGAGAGGTGTGAGGTGCTACCTCAGAGATGTTTCAATTTGCATTAGTGCCTCCCTGGCACCACCCTAACACCTTCCCCCAAGAATTTCTTTAAAAGTTCATCTTTCTCTCTTTAAACAGTTGATATCTGCTGTGTAGCTGTACTCTTTTTTTCATGCCCCATCCCCAGCCTCCTTGCTACTCATGATTGCTGCTGCCCCTTCTTTTCTTAATTTTACTATTTTCTTAAAAACTCTCTTTACTTTGCTTTCTCCCTAATGTATATTGGCTTGTAACTTTTTGCAGTAACCGGTGAATTAAAATTTAGGACTTTTTTTTTTACACTCCTGAGTCAGAAAGCCTTGCAATTTCTTCATTTTTAAATGAACCCCCATAGATCCTTTTGAGACCCCTTCCCCCAATAAACTCCCCAGTCATCATTTATTGGTGCCTAATGTGGAGACAATGGGGCATCACCCAGGCACTCTGCATCACCCATGATATTTGAACCAGGATAGCAATTGCTCATTGGGACCCAAATTTTATTGTGAAACTCAAACAGGAAATAATCTGTCATGAGAAAAAAAGTGGAAACCCTGGAAGAGTCAGGAGGAAGATGTCATTCAGGACCTCAGAGGATTTAATATAGTCCTAAAATCTGTTGAATATAGGGATTGAAAAAAGGAAGTTCTGAGCTACTGTGGGTAGGGAGATGAAATGGAATGGGGATATTTTTAGTGGAATGTATCTTGATGAGCAAGTATTATAGATTATATTTATCATGTTCTAGTTTCAGAATCTTGAGGGGGAAAGGGAACTCAAGATCTTCTATGTGGAAGAAGCTAACATCTCATACAGAAATGAATCCTGTTCTTTCCAGCCAAGATGGAGGAGAGAAGACAAGCACAGTTCTAAAGTCTCCTGATCTCTTCCCCATCTATCACATGAAACAAACCTCTTAAACGAAATCTGACCCACAAAACCCAGAAAGAAAAGCCAGGAGAAAGAACATATGCCTCAGGATTTGTCTCCCGCAGCAGCTTTGGCCGAATTCCAGTGGGTGAGTCTGGGCTCAGAGGGAGGATCAGCCCCGATCAGCCAGATTAACAGCTGAATTGGAACTGGGAGACTGAGGGCCAGAGAGCCGGACCTGATGGATCAGCGGTGGGGCTGGACAAAAGGGGCTTGGGTCCAGGGGAAGCAGAGGTGCTGGTGTTGGTGCTGTACCCCTGGAGCTCTGGGACCAGGCTGAGGGGAGATTTCTGGTGCAGGAGAGCTGCAAACACCATCCCTAGGCTCCTCAGGTCTGAGAAACTCTGAGGGCACACCTCCATTGCACAGAGGCCTCTCCCCAAACAAAGGCAAACTACTTCGGCCTCAGGCCCAGGTGGTTGAGCAAAAGAACCAGCCCAGCTGAGGAATGACCTCAGGCCAGGGTAAAGCCCACCATTGATTAAAGGCAAAAGAATTCAATAGTTCCAACTCCGCCCTTCAGGCCAAGGGAGAAGGCCTCTCAACCAAGGTCAGAGAAACTCCAGAGAGGGCAACCACCTCCTCCTACTGGCCAGCCAGAGAAACTGCACTCAGTAAAGGCTTTAGTGATCTCAAGCCCAGGTGAACCAGCCCAGCCCCCAACTCAAGGTCTTAGCATAATGAAGAAGGGTCAGTGGAAAGGTGGATCCATAGAAAAATTCCTGGAAGGGAAAGACCCCAATTCAGAGAGACTTGGAACCTCTGAGGAGAATACAATCTGGTTTCCAGTACAGAAAGACTTCCTTGAAGAAATAAGGAAGGAGCTTAAAAATTTGGGAGGGAAAATTAATAACTTGCAACAAGAAAACAAAACCTTAGAAAGTACAATTGTACAAACACAAAAGGAGAATAAATCTCTCAGATCATCAAATGGACAATTACAAAATGAGAATAAATCTCTCAGATCATCAATTGGACCCATACAAAATGAGAATAATTCTCTCAGATCCTCAAATGAGCAAATGCAAAAAATAAAATAATTCTCTCAAAACCTCAATTGGTCAAATGGAAAGCTCTTTCAAAAGTAGAATTGACCAACTGGAAAAGGAGTTGCCAAAGGTTAATGAAGAAAACTCCTCCCCCCCAAAAAAGAATGGAGTCTACAGAAACGAATGACTCCACGAGACAGCAAGAGTCAGTTGAACAAAATCAAATCATAGAAAAAATGGAAGCAAATGTAAAATACCTCATCAACAAAACTACTGACCTCGAGAATAGATTGAGGAGTGGCAACCTGAAAATTATAGGACTTCCTGAAAACATTGAAGAGAAAAAAAGCCTGGACGTAATATTACAGGATCTAGTGATGGACAACTGCCCTGATATTATGGAATTGGAGGGCAAAGTAGTTATTAAAAGAGTACATCAATCCCCACCAGAATAAGATCCTAAAATGAAAACACCAAGGAATGTTGCGGCCAAACTCCAGAACTATCAGATAAAACAGAAAATCCTGCAAGAAGCAAGAAAGAAACAATTTAAATATCAAGGAGCCACAGTAGGGATCACGTAGGACCTGGCTGCATCAACTTTAAGGCATCGAAGGGCCTGGAACGAGATATTTCGAAGAGCACAGGAGCTTGGAATGTACCCAGGAATCTACTTTCCTGCAAAGCTGAGCCTTCTCTTCCAGGGGAAAAAAGATGGTCATTTAATGAAATGGAAGAATTCCAAAAATTTCTGATGAAAAGACCAGAGCTAAATAGAAAATTTGGACATCAAACAGGAGGTTCAAGAGACACATGAAAAGGTAAAAAAAGGGTGGCTGGTAAAAGGAAAAAAAAATGCAATCCAGCAAGTTGAAACTGGCTATATCCCAGCATTGGTGGTGGTGGGGGGAAGAGTCTCATAAATCTTGAGAAATGTAACTCTATCAGAGAGAATACACCTAGCCAGAAATGATGGACATTCATGACCTATCTATGAGACTACTATCTAATGGGATATAACTGGCTTTAACCCCACTTGGGAGAAAGACTCTAATAACTTTGAGGAATTTTGACTCTATTTGATAGAATATACTGAACTAGAAGAGACAGACACTCAGAATTTTCTATGACATAGATAGAATGATCTAAAAAAAACACTACCTCCCTAAAAAGGGGGACAGGAAAGAGACAGGAGGAGGGAGGGGATTGAATGGGGAAAATCTCATTACACTAAGAGATACAAAAAACCTATGGGGAAGAAGGGAGCAGAGGAGAAACACCTGAATCTTCTCATCAGACTTGGCTAAAAGTCAACCTACACATACTCAGTTAACTTATAAAACATCTAAACTTTCAAGTATTAAAAGGGGAAAAGGGGATGGGTGGATGGAGGAAGGGAAGGGGAGTGGGGAAAATAAGGGGAAATAACAAAATGAAAGGAAGGGAAAAGGGAAAAAGGGAAAGGGGAAAGAAAAGGGAGGGTGTGATATAGGAGGGCAAATACACAAAAGGGGTGGTATTCAGAAACAAAAGACTGGGGAATATCGAAAAAGGGGGGAAGGGGGAAAAATAGAAACAGATTGAAGATAGCAGGGAGGGCAATAAAGAATTTGTAATCATAAACTTGAATATGAATGGGATGAACTCTCGCTTAAAACATAAGCAAATAGCAGAGTGGATTAAAAACCAGAATCCTACAATATGCTGCTTACAAGAAAGTCATTTGAAGCAGAGAAATACATATAGAGTAAAGGTAAAAGGGTGGAGCAAAATATAGTTTGCTTCAGCTGAAGTTAAAAAAGCAGTGGTAGCAATTCTTATCTCAAACAAAGCAGCAGCAAAAATTGATAGCAGTAAAAGAGATAAGGAAGGAAACTATCCTCCTAAAAGGTACCATAGACAATAAAGTCATTTCAATATTGAATATATATCCACCCAGTGGGACAGCACCCAAATTCTTAGAGGAGAAGCTGAAAGAACTACAGGAAGACAGAGACAGCAAAACTCTACTAGTGGGAGACCTCAACCTCCCACTCTCAGATCTAGATAAATCGAATCATAAAAGAAACAAGAAAGAAGTTACGGAGGTAAATAGATTGTTAGAAAAATTAGATATGGTAGACTTATGGAGGAAACTGAATGGGGATAGAAAAGAATATAGCTTTTTCTCTTCAGTACATGGAACCTATACAAAAACTGACCATGTACTAGGACATAAAAAACCTAATGTTCAATTGCAGAAAGGCAGAAATTGTGAATACATCTTTCTCAGATCACAATTCAGTAAAAGTCATATGCAATACTGGGCCAAGGAGATATAGACCCAGAACAAATTGGAAACTGAATGACCTCATTTTAAAAAATGAATGGATCAAAAAACAAATTATAGAAAGAATTAACCATTTTATCCTAGATAATGATAATGAAACAACATGCCAAAAACTATGGGATTCATTCATAGCGACTCTCAGGGGATATATTATAGCTCTAAATGCTTATATGAATAAATTGTAGAAATAGGAAATCAATGAACTAAACATGCAACTAAAAAAATTAGAGAAAGAACAAATCAAAAATCCCCAATTAAATACCAAATTACAAATTCTAAAAATTAAAGGAGAAATTAATAAAATTGAAAGCAAAAAAAAACCTATTGAATTAATAAATAAAAACAAAAGTTGGTATTATGGAAAAACCAATACAATTGACAAACCTCTGGTTAATGTGATTAAAAAAAAGAAAGAAGAAAACCAAATTGCTAGTATCATAAATGAAAAAGGTGAACTCACCACCAATGAGGAGGAAATTAAAGTAATAATTCGAAATTATTTTGCCCAACTCTATGCCAATAAATCTGATGATCTAAGTGAATTTGACAGATACTTACAACAATATAAGTTGCCCAGGTTAAATGAAGAAGAGAATAAATATCTAAACAACCCTATCTCAGAAAGAGAAATTTAACAAGCCATTATTGAACTCCCTAAAAAACATCTCCAGGGCCTGATGGAATCACAAGTGAATTCTACCAAACATTTAAGGAACAATTGGTTCCATTCCTGTATAAACTCTTTGGAAAAATAGGGAAAGATCTAACTCTGCCTAACTCTTTCTATGAAACCAATATGGTACTGTTACCTAAACCAGGAAGAGTTAAAACAGAAAAAGAAAATTGTAGACCTATTTCCCTGATGAATATAGATACAAAAATCCTAAATAAAATCTTAGCAAAATGATTACAAGTCATCACTAGGATAATACATTATGATGAAGTAGAATTTATTCCAGGAATGCAATGTTGGTTCAATATTAGGAAAACTGTTAGTATACTCAATTATATCAACAACAAACCTATCAGAAATCATATGATCATATCAATAGATGCTGAAAAAGCTTTTGAAAAAATACAGCATCCATTCCTATTAAAAACACTAGAGAGTGTAGGAATAAATAGACTGTTCCTTAAAATAATTAGCAGTATCTATCTGATACCATCAACAAGCATTATATTCAATGGGGAGAGGCTAGAGGCATTCCCAATAAGATCAGGGGTGAAACAAGGGTGCCCATTATCACCACTACAATTCAATATTGTATTAGAAATATATTAGAAATGTTAGCATCAGCAATTAGAGAAGAAAAAGAAATTGATTGAATTAGAATTGGGAAGGAAGAGACAAAACTCTCACTCTTTGCAGATGACATGATGGTCTACCTAGAGAATCCCAAGAAATCATCCAAAAAACTACTGGAAACAATTAGAAATTTTAGCAAAGTTGCAGGTTATAAAATAAACCCTCACATATCCTCAACTTTTCTATATATGTCTAGCAAAAATCAGCAGTAAGAGCTAGAAAGAGAAATAACATTCAAAGTAACCTCAGACAATATAAAATATTTGGGAGTCTATTTGCCAAGACAGACTCAGAATTTTTTTGAAAACAATTATAAAACACTTCTCACACAAATTAAATCAGATTTAAATAACTGGGCAAATATCAACTTCTCATGGATAGGTAGAGCTAATATAATAAAAATGACAATTCTAACAAAACTAAACTATCAGGCGGCTAGGTGGTGTAGTGAATAGAGCACCGGCCTTGGAGTCAGGAGTACCTGGGTTCAAATCCAGTCTCAGACACTTAATAATCACCTAGATGTGTGGCCTTGAGCAAGCCACTTAACCCCATTGCCTTGAAAAATCTAAAAACAAACAAAAAAACAAAACTAAACTAAACTAAACTATCTGTTTAGTGCCCTCCCAATCAAAATTCCAAAAAATTACTTTAATGAGTTAGAAAAAATTGTAAGTAAATTCATAGGGAGAAATAAAAAGTCAAGAATTTCCAGGAGCTTAATGAAAAAAGTGCAAAAGAAGGTGACTTAGCCCTACCCGATCTAAAATTATATTATAAAGCATCAGTCATCCAAACTGTTTGGTATTGGCTAAGAAATAGAGTGGTGGACCAGTGGAATAGACTAGGTGTAAAAGCAGCAGTAGTGATCTGCTGTTTGATAAACCCAAAGAGTCTGGCCATTGGGATAAAAACTCCCTCTTTGATAAAAATTGCTGGGAAAATTGGAAGTTAGTATGGAAGAAACTTAGATTAGACCAACACCTCACACCCTTTACCAAGATAAGATCCAAATGGTTACAGGACTTAGACATAAAAAACAATACTATAAGAAAACTAGAAGATCAAGGACTAGTCTACCTGTCAGATCTATGGAAAGGGGAACAGTTTATGACTAAGGAAGAGTTGGAGAACATCACCAAAAACCAATTAGATGATTTTGATTACATTAAATTAAAAAGCTTTTGCACAGATAAAACCAATGTAACCAAGATCAAAAGAAATGTAGTAAATTGGGAAGCAATCTTTACAACTAATGATTCTGACAAAGGACTCATTTCTAAAATATACAGAGAACTGAGTCATATTTTTAAAACAAAAAGCCGTTCCCCAATTGACAAATGGTCACAGGATATGCAAAGGCAATTTACAGATGAGGAGATCAAAGTAATCTATAGCCATATGAAAAAATGCCCTAAATCATTAATTATTAGAGAAATGCAAATTAAAGTTTCTCTGAGGTACCACCTCACACCTCTCAGATTGGCCAGTATGACCAGGAAGGATAATGATCATTGCTGGAAGGGATGTGGGAAATCTGGGACACTATTACACTATTGGTAGAGCTGTGAACTCATTCAACCCTTCTGGAGAACTATTTGAAACTATGCCCAAAGGGCAACAAAAATGTGCATACCCTTTGATCCAGCAATACCACTACTGGGTCTATATCCTGAAAAGATGAGGAAAAAGGGTAAAAACATTACTTGTACAAAAATATTTATAGCAGCCTTGTTTGTGGTGGCAAAGAATTGGAAATCCAGTAAATGTCCTTCAATTGGGGAATGGTTTAGCAAATTGTGGTATATGTACGTCATGGAACACTATTATTTTATTAGAAACCGGGAGGGATATGATTTCAGGGAAACCTGGAGGGATTTGCATGAACTGATGCTGAGTGAGATGAGCAGAACCAGAAAAACACTGTACACCGTAACAGCAACATGGGAGTGATGTTAAACCTTGAAGGACTTGCTCATTCTATTAGTACAACAATCGGGAAGAATTTTGGGCAGTCTGCAAAGGAGAGTACCATCTGTATCCAGATAAGGAGCTGTGGACTTTGAACAAAGTGCAAGGACTATGCCCTTTAATTTAGAAAAAAAAAAAAAGCAGATATCTTATTGTCTGATCTTGTTACGTCTTAGACGTCTCTTCTCTTTAAGGATATGATTTCTCTCTCATCACACCCAATTTGGATCAAGGTACAACATGGAAACAAAGTAAAGTCTGACAGAGTGCTTTCTCTGGGGGGGAGGGGGAGGGAAACAAGATTGGGGGAAAAATGTAAAACTCAAATCATACCTTTAATAAAAATAAATTTAAATTAAAACAAACATAAAAAAAGAATTGAATGCTGCTATGATATGGGATCTTTGTGGCCTACCAAGGCACACTGCAAATGATAAAATCTTCCACCTCAGAGTATAAGGAACAACCTTATCAAAATTTTTGTGAGAATACTATCCCTTTTTCACTTCTTGCCAAGATGGTGGAGAGGAGACAGGCACAGTTCCAAAATCTCCTGATCTTTCCCCATATATGATATGAAACAAACCTCTTAACAGAAATCTAGAAGTGATGGATGCTCAGAATTTTCTATGATTCAGATAGAATGATTCAAAAACACCTCCTCATAAAGGGGGACAGGAAGGAGATGGGAGGAGGGAGGGAATTGAATGGGGGGTAAATCTCTTTATTTTAAGAAGTACAAAAGACCTATGGTAACAGAGGGGAAGAAGGGAGGAGATGAGAAACAGCTGAATCTTCCTCTCATCAGACCTCACTTAAAGTTAGCCTATACACATACTGAGTTAACTTGAAAAATATCTTACCTTTCAAGTATTAAAAGGGGAAAAGGGGAGGGGGGAACAGAGACAGGGAGGAGAGAAGGGGGAACTAACAGAAGGAAGGGAAGGGGAAAGGAGAAAAAGAGAAAGGGGAAAGAAAGGGGAGGAGGTTGGATATAGGAGGGCAAACACACTGCAGGGGGGTAATATTCAGAAACAAATACTGGGGAATACTGATAAAGGGAAAAAGGGGGTAAAATACAAACAGAGGAAAGATAGCATGGAGGGCAATAAAGAGTTAGTAATTATAACTTTGAATGTGAATGGAATGAACTCTTCCTTAAAACATAAGCAAATAGCAGAGTGAATTAAAACCAGAATCCTACAATATGCTGCTTACAAGAAAATCATTTGAAGCAGAGGGATACATACAGTGTAAAGGTAAAAGGTTGGAGCAAAATATATTTTGCTTAGCTGAAGTGAAAAAAGAAGGGATAGCAATCTTTACTTCAGACAAAGCAGCTGCAAAAATAGATAATGTTAAAAGAAACAAGGAAGGAAACTATATCCTCCTAAAAGCTGGCATAGACAATAAAGTGATTTCAATACTGAACATATATGTACCCAATAGGATAGCATCCAAATTCTTAGAGGAGAGGCTGAAAACCATAGAAAGATATAGACAGAAAAACTCTACTAGTGGGAGACCTCAACCTCTCACTCTCAGATCAAGATAAATTGAATCATAAAATAAACAAGAAAGAAGTTAAGGAGGTATATAGATTATAGAAAAACTAAATATGACAGACCTATGAGGAAATTGAATGGGATAGAAAGGAATATACTTTTTTCTCTGTAGTACATGGCATTTATACAAAAATTGACCATGTTCTAGGACATAAAAACCTAATGATGAACTGCAGAAAGGCAGAAATATCGAGTGCATCTATCTCAGATCACAATGCAATAAAACTCATATTGGGCTAGGTGTATATAAATCCAGAACAAATTGGAAATTGAATAATCTTATTTTAAAGAATGAGTGGATCAAACAACAAATTATAGAAAGAACTATAGAAATAATTAATTATTTAATCCTAGATAATGAAAATAATAAAATAACATACCAAAACATATGGGTTTCACTCAAAGCGACTGTCAGGGGATATATTATATCTTTAAATGCTTACATGAATAAATTGGAGAAAGAGGAAATCAATGAACTAAATATGCAAGTAAAAAATTAGAGAAAGAACAAATTAAAAATCCCCAATTAAATACCAAGTTAGAAATTCTAAAAATTAAGTGAGAAATTAGTAAAATTGAAAGCAAAAAACTATCAAATTAATAAATAAAACCAAGAGTTGGTTTTGTGAAAAAAAAACCCAATAAAATTGATAAATCTCTGGTCAATCTGATTAAAAAAAGATAGAAGAAAATGAAATTGCTAGTATCATAAACGAAAAATATGAAATCATCACCAATGAGGAGGAAACTAAAGTAATAATTCAGAATTATTTTGCCTATCTCTATGCCAATAAATTTGACAATCTAAGTGAAATGGATGAATATTTACAAAAATCTAAGTTGCCCAGTTTAAATGAAAAGGAGAGTAAATACCTAAGCAACCCTATCTCAGAAAAAGACATTCAACAAGTCATCATTGAACTCCATAAGAAAAAATCTCCAGGGCCTGATGGATTCACATGTGAATTCGACCAAACATTTAAAGAACAATTGCTTCTAATTCTATATAAACTCTTTGGAAAAATAGGGAAGATGGAACTCTGTCTAACTTTTTCTATGAAACCAATATGGTGCTGTTACCTAAACCAGGAAGAGTTAAAATAGAGAAACAAAATTGTAGGACTATCTCCCTGATGAATATAGATGCACAAATCTTAAAGAAAATCTTAGCAAAACAATTACAATAAGTTATCACAAGGATAATACATTTTGACCAAGTAGGATTCATCCCAGCAATGCAGGGTTGGTTCAATATTAGGAAAATTGTTAGTATAATTAATTATATCAACAACAAATCTATCTGAAATTATATGATTACATCAATAGATGCTGAAAAAGCTTTTGACAAAATACAACACCCATTCCTACTAAAAACACTAGAGAGTGTAGCAATAAATGGAGTGTTCCTTAGAATAATAAGCAGTATCTATCTGAAACCATCAATAAACATTGTAATCAATGGGGAGAAGCTAGAGGCATACCCAATAAGATCAGGGGTGAAATAAGGATACCTATTATCATGACTACTATTCAATATTATATTATAAATGTTAGCTTCAGCAATTAGAGAAGAAAAAGAAATTGAAGGAATTAGAATTGGGAAGGAAGAGACAAAACTCTTACTCTTTGCAGATGACATGATGGTCTACCTAGAGAATCCTAAGAAATCATCCAAAAATCTACTGGAAACAATTAGCAATTTTAGCAAAGTTGCAGGATATAAAATAAATCCTCATAAATCCTCAACTTTCTATATATGACTAGCAAGATACAGCAGGGAGAGCTAGAAAGAGAATCCCATTCAAAGTAACCATAGAAAATATAAAATACCTGGGAGTCTATTTGCAAAGGCAGACTCAGGAACTTTTTGAAAACAATTATAAAATACTTCTCGAGGCAGCTAGGTGGTGCAGTGGAGAGAGCAGCAACTCTGGAGTCAGGAGTACCTGAGTTCAAATCCAGCCTCAGACACTTTATAATTACCTATGTGGCCTTGGGCAAGCCACTTAACCCCATTGCCTTGCAAAAACTAATAAAAAACCAAACCTACTTCTCACACAAATTAAATCAGATTTAAATAACTGGGTAAGCACCAACTGCTCATGGATAAGTCAAGCTAATATAATAAAAATGACAATTCTACCCAAACTAAACTATCTGTTTAGTGCCCTACCAATCAAAATTCCATAAAATTATTTTAATGAGTTAGAAAAAGTTGTATGTAAATTCATATGAGAAATAAAATGACAAGAATTTCCAAGAATTTAATGAAAAAAGTCCAAAAGAAGGTGGCTTAGCTGTACCTGATCTAAAATTATAAGACATCAGTCATCAAAACTGTCTTGTATTGGCTAAGAAATAGAGTGGTGGACCAGTAGAATAGATTGGTGCAATAGCAGGAAATGATTATAGTAATCTGCTGTTTGATAAACCCAAAGAGTCCAGCTATTGGGATAAAAACTCTCTCTTCAATAAAAAACAGCTGGGAGAATTGGTAGTTACTATGGAAGAAACTTAGATTAGACCAACACCTAATACCCTTTACCAAGATAAGGTCCAAATGGATACAGGATTTAGACATAAAAAACAATACTATAAGCAAACTAGAAGATCAAGGACTAGTTTACCTGTCAGATCTATGGAAAGGGAAGCAGTTTATGGCTAATGAAGAGATGGAGCACATCACGAAAAACAAACTAGATGATTTCGATTGTATTAAATTAAAAAGCCTTTGCACAGACAAAACCACTGTAACCAAGATCAAAAGAAATGTAGTAAACTGGGAAACAAGCTTTACAACTAATGTTTCTGACCAAGGACTCATTTCTTAAAATATACAGACAATTTAGTCAATTTTTTTTAAAAAAGCCATTCCCCAATTGACAAATGGTCAAAGGATATGCAAAGGCAATTTACATATGAGGAGATCAAATCAATCCATAGTCATGTAAAAAAATTGCTCTAAATCATTACTTATTAGAGAAATACAAATTAAAGTTTCTCTGAGGTACCACCTCACACCTCTCAGATTGGCCAGTATGACCAGGAAGGATAATGATCATTGTTGGAAGGGTTGTGGGAAATCTGGTACACTATTACATTTTTGGTAGTGCTGTGAACTCATCTAACCTTTCTGGAGAGAAATTTTGAACTATGCCCAAAGGGCAAAAATGTGCATACCCTTTGATCCAGCAATACCACTACTGGGTCTAAACCCTGAAGAGATGATGAAAAAAAGTAAAAAACATCACTTATACAAAAATATTCATAGCAGCCCGGTTTGTGGTGGCAAAGAATTGGAAATCAAGTAAATGTCTTTCAACTGGGGAATGGTTTAGCAAACTGGTATATGAATGTCATAGAACACTATTGTTCTATTAGAAACCAGGAGCGATGGAAATTCAGGGAAACCTGGAGGGATTTGCATGAACTGATACTTAGTGAGATGAATAGAATCAGAAAAACACTGTACACCCTAACAGCAACATGGGTGCAATGATCAACCTTGATGGACTTGTTCATTCCATCAGTGCAACAATCAGGGACAATTTAGGGCTTTCTGCAATGGAGAATACCATCTATATCCAGATAAAGAACTGTGGAGTTTGAACAAAGACCAAGGTCTATTACCTTTAGTTTAGAAAAAAAAAACTGATGTCTCATTGTCTGATGTTGCTATCTTTTGCGGTTTATGTTTCTTCCTTAAAGATTTGATTTTTCTCTCTCATCACATTCAATTTGAATCAGTGTATATCATGGAAACAATGTAAAAACTGGCAAATTGCCTTCTGTTGGGGGTTGGAGGTGGGAAGTAAGATTGGGGAAAAATTGTAAAACTCAAAATAAATAAAATCTTTAAAAAAAAGAAAGAAATTGGAAACAAAAAAATTTCCTGTAAAAAAGAATACTATCCCTTTTTTATCTTCACTATTTTTGATGATTAATGAAAATGGTGGTATGGGATTAAATTGTAATTCTTCAGTAATATATGTGAGATTGTTTTTCTATTTCTTTGCTAATTGTTTTAATCCTGATTAAATATTTTACATTTAAAATGCATGTCTTTGTCCTCTTAGATGCTGTAACTGTATTCTGGAGGTTCTCAATATATCTGAAGTTTATACATCACCTAAAGTACCCTGATATTAAACTTAGTAATCAGTGGCAATTCCATAATGAATGAAAGTAATTTGAGTCTCTGGGCTTCTGATTGGTAAGACTTCATCATTTCTTGCCTGATCCAAATCCCCATTCTCCAATTCCCTAGCAATCTTCATTCCATGAAGTACATCTTCTCCCCTTGCCTTCACTGACCCTTCTTCCACATCTACATGGGGGTTCATCAATTTTATGTGACTCCTCTTACTATCTCTGTGCTTTCCCTGATCAAAATAAACTTCCCTAATGATCATCCCCCTATAGTGTTGTCTTCCCCTCTTAGAATATAAATTCCTTTAGGGGAGGGTAAGTCTTTGCATTTACAGCAAGTATTTAATAATGTTTTTTCATTCATTTATTCAATCATAGGTTTTACAACCGTTATTTGTATATAATTATTGTAGTGGAAATTTCTTTTTTTTTTTCACCACAAAGATTCATTTTGCTTCTTGTCCTCTTACCCTTGCCATATACACTCTACTTGATTCTCTATTAGTTATTTCTCATGAAAAATAAGTATGTAATTTTCTTTTTCCAATATTTCATTTATATGTGAACTTTAAATGATGAGTTACAATGAGTGTTAATAAGAATCTCATACAGCCTTTATAACCCAATAGAATCAAATGTCCATTTCTTGGACATTCAATAAATATGGAGGTGGGAGTCAGACTAGCAGATATCATCTATTCTCACTACTCTAATTTAAACTTACCAACTTGTAAATGCTGGAAATTAGAACAGAGATTCAGCTGAAGAAAATAATGTATTAATCAGAGTGAACTTTTCCTCTCCCTTATTTCTGTTTTGTATATAGAACAAAGGAGAAGAGGAAAATTTTCAAGTTCTAAAATACAATCCTATTAATTCTAACAATCATTTATTAATTGTTCTCTAGTATGTAGCATTCTGCTAGATGCCAGGAAATATATATTTTAGTTAAGACATAGTTTCTTCTCTTTAAGAGTTTACAATCTAATGGAAAGTATGACACATATCATGTTAGGTAATCTGTGCATATTTCAAGTTCAATTTCAAATATGCACAGATTACCTAACATATGAGAACTGAAGGGAAGCCAGTGAAAGAAAGTCTGAGATCTAAAGGATGTCCAAAAGATCACTGCCTTGGGACATCAGGGGAAAGCTTCCTGTCAGAAGTCCCATTTGAGCTGAAGATGACTATAGAATTTCCAGGCAGACAGAATAGTTGCTGAGAAACTTTCTTGAAGGCCAATGTATTCTTTGCCCCCTTTGATGATGATATGTTTTTCCTCAAGCATGTCTTTTCCTGTTTTTTTTGGTACTTTGAGGCTTATGGATATCATGTTTTAGCTTAGTTATTAGCAGTTTTATCCTCAGAGTTTGACATAGTGCTTAGCCTATGGTAAATATTTGATAATTTTTCTATTTATTCATTTATCCATTCACCCTTGTCAAATGTTCTGAGAGTGTGCTTAGATTTTCTTAGATTCTACTCTCATGTCTTCAAGTCTTTTTTTTTATTTTAAATTTGCAAGCAACTGGACAGAGACTATTCTTGGTCAATGAGTAGACACACCAGTGAATGGAAAAATATAAGCTCTCAACTTTCGTATATCATCTTGATAAAGGATAAATAACAAGGGGAATATTATCTGTGCTAATCTGGCATGTTCTGTGGATGCTTGATTTCCTTCTCATTTTTATCTAGCACTTAGACCTACTGAAAATGTAAAAGTCTTAATTCCTTCCAATGTAAATGTTTTAGCTTCTTTTCCAAATTCACCCTAGGACTTTCCTATAGAAACTGAGTGCTGAAATGATGAGAGTCACCTTAACTCTTTCTGAGGTATAAATTCTCTGAGATAATAGAAACAACCTCAACCCTACCCCCAAACATCTCCCTTATCTTGCTCCTAAATCATATCACATGACCTGCCCACCTCACCTAGATATATGCCTGAGCCCAGTCATGTTCAGATGTCGTCTACTCCTTGGAACCTACCCTGGCTCCTCCTCACAGCCAGACTCCTTTATAAGCTCTGTACTCCCTCTTTGCAAGTTTGATTTTCTCACCCCATCTGCAAGCCTCTTATAGGGTGTTCCTACTTTTTCTTCATACTTCTCTCCCTCTCTGTGCTTCTAATGGCAGATGATGTGGCTACTGGTGCTGCCACTGCTATTGGTTCTTCTCCTTTTTAACTGTCCTTTTGCTCATCTTTCCCCTTTCCCACCAGGGGATCAGACCATTGCCTTTATCTCCTTTCTCCTCTAGCTTCTGCTAACCACAGTAATACTTAAATAAACCTCTTTTGTCCCTAAATACTTTGGGTCAGTGCTTGTCCTTTAGTGAATTCATCATATTCAAACCTGAAACTGGACCATCATAAAAACATTTTCAAAAAGCAATTTTAAAACCTCATTTTCATGCTTCTACAAATAGCCATTGACAAGTTCAACAGGTTTGGGACACTTTAAAGTTTATCAAGGACATTACTGAATGTAACTGAACTTTCTTCTAAAGTTGAGAGTGTTCTCTTCTCCTGTAGGATCTTTCTGGTCCTCTTAATTATATATTCTTATGTGGTTATTTTATATGAATACACTAAACTGCTTTTTAAAAATATATATATATTATTACGAATTTGACAAACATTCACAAACATGAATATTTCTTGTACCAAGAACAGAGAGGATTTTATATCACAAATTTTCATTATATATAGCTTGATTTTTATTCTAGAAGGTACTAAATTTTATTTATTTTTCTCCCAGCTCCATGCAAAAAACAAATTTCAACATTTTCTTCCAAAACCTTGAGTTCCCAATTCTCTCCCTTCCTCCACCCCCACACCCCCTCATTGGGAAAGCAAGTTACTTGATGTAGGTTAGAAATGTGTAGTCAGTGAAAAACATTATTACAACAGTCATGTTGTAAAAGTAAACATAACTCCTCCCCAACTCAAAAAAGAGAAAATTCAAGTAATATAAAGTGAAAAAAAAATCATACTTCAATCTGTATTTAAACACCATCAGCTCTGTTTTTAGGGATGGATAATATTCCTTATGGTAAGGCCTTCAGAGTTCTCTTGAGTTTCTCTGAATTGCTGACAAAAGGTAAATCATTCACTGTTGATCATCCTGCAACATGAATGTTTGTATAAGATACATTACCATTTCATCTGCTCATGTAATTTTTTACTGAGAGCATCCTATAACAGAAAAGCATTTCATCTCAATCACATACCACAATTTGTTCAGTCATTCCCCAACCGTGCCTTCCCCTCAAACTCCAGTTCCCAGTCACCAAAAAAGAGCTACTATAAATACATATAGATTCTTTTCTTCCCATATTTCATCTCTTCTGGAATATTGAATTAGCAGTGGCACAGCTAGGTTAAAGGGTGTTTCTAAATTGCTCTATTGAATTGTTGAATCATTTTACAGCTCCTCCAACAATACATCAATTTCTCAATTTTCCTACATCCCTTCCTACATTGTAATTTTTCTGTCTTATTAGCCAGTCCTATAGGTATAAGATAGTTCTCAGAAATTGTTCCTATGCACAATTCTACTATCAATAATGAATTAGGACATTAAAAAAATTTAAATAGATGGCATTGATAACCTCATCTGAAAACTGTTCATATCAATTGAGAAATGGATCTTATTTTTTTTTAAATCTGACAGTTCTTTGTTTGAGAAATGAGGCCTTTATCAAAGAAACTTGTTTCAATATTTCCCTCCACAGTTGCTGTTGCTAACTATATTTCATTACATCCTATTACTCCACCCCAATTTATTCTACTCTCTCTCTCCTTTCACCCTGTCCCTCTTCAAAAGTGTATTGCATATGACTACTCCTACCTATGATTTTTCCCTCTCTTCTGTCACCTACATACCCTTCCACACCCCTGTCTTTTTGCTCCCATCCCTTTCTTCTCCTATTTTTTCTCTAGGATAAGATAAATTTCTACACCCAATTGAGTGTGTTTGTTATTCTCTCCTATATTAAGGCTCATTCACTCCCTCTCACCTTCCCTCCCTTTCACTTCATTGCAAAAGCTTTTTCTTGCCTCTTTTATGTAAAATACACCATTCTACCTCTTCTTTCCCTTTTCCCCTGTACATTTCTTTCTTCCCCATTAACTCTTTCTTTTTAATATAGTATACCTTCAATTTCAACTACTAGCCATGCCTTGTCTATGTATGCTACTTCTAACTATCCTTATAAATGAGAGGGTTCATAGGAGCAGGGATATAAGCAGGTCAACAACATTAAATCCCTTTCAATTTGTTTATCTTGTTTACTTTTTTATGCTTCACTTGAGTCTTGTATTTGAAAAGCAAACTTTCCATTCAGCTTTGGCCATTTCATCAGGAATGTTTGAAATTGTCCTATTTCATTAAATATCCATCTTTTCCCCTGAAAGTGTATGTTCAGTTATGCTGTGTAATTCATTCTTGGCTGTAATCCAAGTTCTTTTGCTTTTCAGAGTATCATCTTCCAAGCCCTATGATTTATTTTAATGTAGATCCTTTTTATAATTTTAATTTTTTATTAAAGATACTATTTGAGTTTTACAATTTCCCACCCCAATCTTACTTCCCTCCCCCCCAGAGAAAGCAATCTGTAATTCTTTACTTTGTTTCCATGTTGTAATGTAGATCCTTTAATGTAAATTGTGTGTTATCCTAGTTTCACAATATTTTAATTGTTTCTTTCTGGGTACTTGCAATATTTTCTCCTGGACCTGGGAGTTCTGAAATTTGGCTATAATATTCCTGGAAGTTTTCATTTTGGGATCTCTCTCAGGAGGTGATCAGTGAATTTTTATTTTCAATTTCTATTTTATTCTCTGTGTCTAGGATTTCAGAGCAGTTTTCCTGAATAGTTTCTTGAAAAAATGATGCATAAGCTTTTTTATTCATGGCTTTCAAGTAGTTCAATAATTTTTAAATGATTTCTCCCAGATCTGTTTTCCAGGGCAGTTGTCTTTCCAATGGGTTATTTCACATTTTCTTCTAATTTTTCATTCTATTGGTTTTGTTTTATTGTTTCTTGATTTCTCATAAAGTCATCAGCTTCCCTTAGCTTCATTCTTCATTTGAAGGAATTATTTTCTTTTGGCTTGTTTGTTTTAGTTTTTGCAAGTCAATGAGGTTAAGTGGCTTGCCCAAGGCCACACAGTTAGATAATTAGCAAGTGTCTGAGGCCACTTTTGAACTCAGGTACTCCTGACTCCAGGGCCAGTGGTCTTTCCATTGTGTCAACTAGCCGCCCCAGGAATTATTTTCTTCAGAGAGCTTTTGTAGCTCCTTTTCCATTTGGTCAGTTCTGCTTTTTAAGGTGTTCTCCTCACTGGCCTTTTGGACTGCTTTTTCCATTTGACTGAAACTGGTTTTTAAGATGTTATTTTCTTCAGTATTTTTTTGTATCTCCTTCACCAAGCTGCTGGCTCAGTTTTAATGATTTTCCTGTATCATTCTCATTTCTTTTCTTAATTTTTTGCGTCTCTTCCATGATCTTCAAAATTTTTTGGAGCTCTTCCATAGCTTGAGACCAATTCATATTTTTCTTGGAGGTTTTGGATGCAGATTACTTGCCAATGTTACCTTCTTATGAATATGTATTTTGAACTTCTGTAGGACTAAAGTAATTTTCTATGGTTGGATTTTTTTCTCCTGTTGTTTGCTCATTTCCCCAGTCTATGACTTGATTTTTAACTCTTTGATAATGTTCTCACCTATGCTGCCAGGGTGGACAATGCTTTCCCAAGCTTTTGAGAGTTTTGCAGCTATTTTCAAGGACACCTTTCATAGCCCTGAAAGTTCTGAATTCCTGCAAAGTCTTATGATTGACTCTGACTGCTCTCCTGGTTTGTAGATGACCACAAGCCCTTCCCTCTGCCCTGGAACTGTGAGAAGAGTTCCTGCTCAACTGCAATCTGTAAGCTCTATTGTGCTTCTGATCTTTTTTCTGAGACTGTGGCCCCAGATTTCAACCTGGAACAGAGTATAGGCAAAACCACAGAGTCCTGCCTTAGAGATAGTAAAGAGACCCCTGTGTTCTCCTTCTGACTGCCTTAGCAGCTGTGGGCTGTCTCTGGAAGCAACTGTTGGCTGGCTCCCTGTCAGTTATCTCCCCAGGTCTGCTCCTGGTCCCCAGCAGGTTGGATCTGCTCTGAGGCCTGAGTTGGACTGGGCTTCACTCTCACTCTGGTGTGGGAGAGTCTTCCTGCTGACCTTTCCAATTGCCCTTGGAAATCCCTGTGCTTAGACCTCTGCCATGGACCCAGGCACTCCAAGGTCTGTTCCAGCATGGCCAGGACTGCACTGTGCGTCTTTTCTAACTCCTATGTAACAGATCCTTCCTGTAGATCTTCTTAGTTGTCATGGACTGGAAAATTGTTTAACTTATCCTTTTGTGGGGTCTGTCACTCTAGAATTTGGTTAGAATCATTATTTAAAGGTATTTGGAGTGGCTTGGGGGAGAGCACATGGGACCCCCAGCCTTTACTTACCATTTTGGCTCTGCCTCTCTTTAAGCATGTATTAAATTCGACTTGATAGTTCCAATCCTGCCCTTTTTGAATTTGTCCCCCCAAACTTCCTCTACTTTATCTATGTATTTTTAAACATTCACTGACATTGTTTTAGTGTCACTCAATAAACAATCTTTTCCTCAAAAATTCTGTAGACCTCTGACCAAAAAAGTATCCCCCTCTTATAACAAATAAGCATAGTCAAGCCAAATATAAAAAAGTATGTTTCATTCTGTATCTCTAGTTTTCTATCTCTCTTCTAAGATGTGGGAAGTATGGCTCATCATCTGTCTTCTAAAATAATGATTCAACATTGAATTGATCATAATTTTTAATTATTTCTGGGTTATTTCTCTTTTTAAAAATATTTAATCATTATATATAGTGCTATCTAGGTTCTATTCCCTTCACTTTGCGTTAGTTTATAATCCTCTTAGGTTTCTGTGAACCCATCTTTTTTATCATTTTTAAAGGCAAAATAATATTTCATTATATTTATGTCATAATTTTTTCAACAAAACCTCAATTGATGGATGCCTACTTTGTTTCTAATTCTTTGCTATAACAAAAAGTGCTACCATAAATATGCTTGGTCATATAGGTCTTTCTCCTTTTAATTTGATCTTTTTATCATAGTAATAGGGGTGATGGTGGAAATGAGCACTTATATAGAGCCTGCTATATGCTAAGCACTATATTAGGCATTTTTAGAAATGTAAACTCATTTGATTTTCACAACAATTCCATAAGGTAGGTGCTATTATTTCCATTTTACTGTTGAGGATTATGGTTGAAAGAACAAGTGATTTGTCCTTGGCCACATAATTAAAAAATGTCTGAGGTTATATTTGAACTCAGATTCTCCTGATTCCGAAAACTTTATCCAGTATACCCACCAGATGCCTCTATTATATGTTTACGTAACTAGTAACAGTATTGCTGAATCAAATGGCATGTCTATTTTAGTAACTTTTGGGATATGGTTCAAAATTGTTTTCTGAAATGGGTGATCAAAGTTCACAGCTATACCAACAGTGCATTAGTATATTTGTTCTCCCAAAATCTTTACAACACATGTCATTTTCCATTGTTTTTGTCATCTCTGTCAATCAACTGGAATCTCAGATTTGTATTATTCTTCATTTATCTTAGTAATTTAGATATTGTTATTTATTTTAGATATCTTTATTAGTTTCCTATTTTGAGAATTGAGTATTCATATCCTTTAACCATTTGTCTATTAAAGAATATTGTTATGAATTTCTTCAATTCCCTTTATTTTTTTGGATATTAGATGTTTATTGGAGGAAATTTCCCTGTTAATTATTTCCCTTGTAATTCTAACTGCATTTTTTTTTTTGTTTGGAGAGAAACTTTTTTTGCAGTTTTGTCTAATTTAAATTTTCCAGTTTGTTTCCTCTGAAATTTTCTATCCTATTCGGTCAAGAACTCTTGCTGGTCCATAGTTATGAAAAGTTTCTGTTTTCATACTATTCTAATTTATCAGTGAGTTAAGTATTATTTTTTGTACTTTATTTTTTCCAACTACATGCAATGGTGGTTTTCAAGATTCATTTTTGGGAAGAGAAAGGTCAAAAGGTGAACCCTCATTAAAAAGGAAGATGGCATTATAAATGGAAGTAAATACAAAGCTGTTTATTGAAGGAAGGAACAGCAAACTGAGTCCAAGCAGACTACAGCAGAAGATAATGTGAAGAGCAAGTCTTTTATAGGGTACTGGATTTAGGAGGCAGGGTAGTATGGATTTCTGTAAGGACTGAAAGCCATTGGGTCTCCATGGAGGTTGTATTTTGTTTGAGGGTTCACAAGGGAGAGATTTTGCATTGTTTGGAGTTTCTATGGAAGTTGGGTTCATGTCCTTAGGAAAGGATAATCAGTGGGGCTTTAACTAGACAACAATGAAACTCAGGCCTGGATCTAACAGTAATATTTTGAGTTCCAAATTTTTTCTCCCTCCCTTTTCTTCCCCTTCTCCAGAATTAATCTGATATAGGTCGTATATATTCAGTCATGTCAAAGATATCTCCATGTTAATCATGTTGTGGAAGAAAAATCAGAACAAAAGGGAAAACCACAATAAAGAAGAAAAACAAAAAATAATTTAATTGAAAATAGTTTGTTTTGATCTGCATTCAGACTCCATATTTCTTTCTTTGGATGTGGATGGCATTTTCCATCAAAAAGTCTTTTAGAATTGTCTTTGATCACTATATTGCTGAGAAGATCTAACTCTATCATAGTTGATCATCTCACACTCCAACAAGTATTTTGTATTTGACAGGTCCTTTGCTCATTTCTAAGTAAATAAGAGTATATAAGACCCCTAAAGGAGCCCACATTCTAATAGGGGAGACAATATGCAAATTATCTTTTCTATCTAGTTCATGTCAATGCATTTGGAACTCATTATGATATTAAGTCTGAGATTTTGGTTTGACCCAAATTTCTACCAAACTACTTCCTGGTTTTCCCAACAGCTTTTTTAATCTTCATACCTCCTGAGTCCCCTCCTCTGCCATAATCATAATCCTTGAGTTTACTGAATGCCGTATCATACTACTACTAGGATTTCTTCTCAGTCTTGGACTGCTAATCTGTTTTATCCAACAGTTTTCATTTTTGGAAACTGGTACCAAATAATTTTGATGATTGCTCCCTTTTTAGTATCTTTTGCCATTTTGACTATTGTTCATGTAAGATAGATTTACTGTAATCCTCTCCCATGTAATGTTAAAATGTGACTAGTCAATTTGGACCTCTGTACTATGCCTATTTGAATTTGTTCTTTAATTTTTAGCTAAAAGAATATTGGAGACACCCCTTGGCTTTGTGAACCTTGAAAGGTAAAATGATCAATGACTTTAAATATAGAAACTAGGGTCCTTGATGGAATAGGTAGCAAGCTATGAGGAATCAGAGTCTCAAATTACATATTTGAATCAGTATAGATCAGAAGCAGACAAGAGAGAGCTATAGGGATTAAATCATTGACATCACATACAGAAGTAAAAATGGTGGAACAAATAGTCATACCTATTACATTATAGTCCACCCTCCCTCAGGGACTAAGATGGTACAGGGAGGATGTGTCCCTAGTAGAAAATGCTTGAAATTTCTGCTCTGCTGTAAAAAACCCCTTTGTAAAAGTTAATTGATGCTAATTTTATTAAATGAAACTGGGGGTGCTAATTGCTTCCAATTACCACTGGGAGAATACAGACTTGATCAATTGCATTAGAGAATAAAAACTGTTCTTCACCCTCAATGATATCTGTGGAACCACAAAAGGATAATTTAATCAGCTTTGCTTTGAGAGTGTTGCCAGAGAGTTTTTATACTTTTTAAAAAATGCCATTGAGAATCTATATCTCCATCAAAATATTTGCAGCATATTTTTTGTCAGAGCGAAATAATTTAAAATTTAAATGAGAAATGACTAAACAAAATTGTGGAGCATGAATGTAAAAGAAAAAATTATTGTTTTGTTAAGAAATTATGTATATAATGAAATACAGAGAGATATAGAAAGATCTATATGAACTGATGCAGAGTTTAGAAGACTATGCACAATAATTACAACAATATAAATGGAAAACAATAACCATGAAGCAAAAGCAAAACAAGAAGTTAATGTAACAAAATTATGAACATCAAATGTGACTAGAATGAAAGAGATATGATAGGATAGTTTCAACTCATCTTTGTGGATGTAGAAAGTATCACAGGTAGTATAACAATGTACATGCTTATTGAAATTTTTTCCAATATATTGATCATGTGTGTTTGCTTTTTTTCTTCTTAAAAATAAAAAATACTTTTTATTATATTAGATATCTGCAAGGGTAATGGGGAGAGATATTAAGGAAAACTATGATAATGTAAGAAACAGAGGATATCAATAAAAATATACCTTTTACAAAAGTCTATATTTCCTAAAAACTTAGCAATGAGAATTCTTTTTTTGCTCTCCTTTTTCCAAAGAAATCAAAAATTGTTTACAATATCACAAATGTAGTTTCATAGCAAAGATCTATAATGACAGGGGAGCAGTATGACTTAAGAAGGATTATGAGAGTTCTATGATTTTTGAGAAGCACAAAGAAATTGAAAGAAAGGAATACAACACCCCCTTGTTAATATGTGTGTGTGTGTGTGTGTGTGTATATATACATATACATATAATATATAGTATATATATATATATATATATACTATATATATATAAGTAACCAACCAGGAAAAAAAGAAACAAAAATTGCTTTAATTTGGGCTATACAGTGATCTCATTTTTACTAAAGTAATAGGATGCAAAGGCAATTTACAGAGAAATCTGATAATACAAGGTTGAAAAACTTGTCTCTGGTGCATACTGTGGACTCAGAGAAAATCGCTTAACCTCCCAGGGCTCTAAGCAAACAATGCTTTTTGTTTTTTTTCTTTAATTTTGTTTTTTTTTTCAATTAATGAAAATCATTTTCTCCATCTTATTCATTGAAAAAGAAAGAAAAAACAAAACCATTCTAACAAACATATATAGTCAAACAAGGCAAATACCTGCATTGGTCATGGGGAAAATTTTATTGATCTGAAGTCTGAATTCATTATCTTTCTGTCAAGTATGCAATTCATTTCATTATGAATCCTCTGATAGCATGGGGTGATCATCTTGATAATCCAAGTTCTTAAGTCTTCCATAGTGGTTGTCTTCACATTGTTGTTATTATACAAATTGTTTTCCTGAATCTGTTTGCTTAATTCTATATCATTTCAATTTAAATCTTCTTAGGTTTCTTTGAAACCTGTTCCATAATCATTGCTTACAGCACAAGAGAATTCTGTAACATTTATACTTAATGATTGTTCAGTTGTTCCCTATTGATGATCACCCCCCTTAGCTATGAGTTCTGTGCCGCCTCAAATAAGAACTGCTAAAAATAATTTTATATACATGGAATTTTTCCTCTTTCTTTGAAGGTTTTTTTTTGTATATTCACATAGGTGCTGAGTCTAGAGTTAGGAGGACCTGAGTTCAGATCCAGCCTTAGATTCTTACTGGTTGTGTGTTCCTGGGCAAATCACTTAATCTGGTTGGCTTCAGTTTCCTCTTCTGTAAAAAGAGCTGGAGAAGAAAATTTCAAACCATTCCAATTTTGTTAAGATAACATGAAATGGTTTCATTAAGAGTCACACATGACTGAATTCACTAAAGAACAGCAAATACACATAGTAGTGATACTATTAGATCAGAAGGTATACCCAGTTTAATAACCTTTTAGTCATAGTTCCAATTTTCTTTCCAGAATATCTGAACCAGTTGACATTTTTACCAACAATGCATTAATGTATATATTTTCTCATAGTTCCTCCAGCATCATTTTCCTTTTTTTAGTTAATTTTGCTAATCTGAATGGATATAAGGTAAAACTTCAGAATTGCTTTTATTTGTATTTCTTTAATAATTCATCATGTGGAACATTTTTATATGATTATTGCTGTTGGTGTTTGTTCTTAAAGAAAACCATGACATCAAGGAGGTGATATCATGGGAGGTAAGTGAATTGGACTTAAGTGAAGGGATGCTATACAAAGTCACCAAAATCACTTTTTCCTCTGAAGCCAAAACTGGTGATGGCTCTGGATGCAGTGAGAGACCTTGACCTTTTAAAGCTAGATCTTTCCCAGGTCACAATTAGACTGAGGCAACACCCATTCTTTCATTAAGTTTAAATAAAGAGACAAGGCAAAGAGATCAAGAATCAATACTTTCAAAAAAAGAAAAAAAATTGTTGGGGAGGGTAAGACCCTCTCAATAATTAAAGCAGTTATTTATAGCCTTCCAGAATTGCTGTTCATAGCCCTTTTATTTTGTTCATAGCCTTTGATCATTTGTCAGTTGTACAATTCTCTGCAGATTTCTAAATGTTTCAGAAGACGAACTGATCTGAATTGATAGAAGTGCCAATGACTTCCTTATACCAAGCAAATCAAAGGGCATAGATCCCTATAACCAGTAGTGGAATTCAGCTGGTTTGCATCGGCAGAACCAATACCTAATTTTATGTTGAATTTGGCAAACCAGTTAAAATAGCACTTGTAATCAGGGTTC